>NC_052031.1:62519880-62825975 GCF_015832195.1 Motacilla alba alba
GCATGGCCTCTACATAGTGGGCAAAGAGTTCTTACACTCTTCTAGTAATTCCATTCTATGTTTTTCTCACTCTGTTTACTTCTCCCTGAAATGACCGTGACCTTCTGCCAGATTTTCTTGAAGGTTATGCTAATCTTTGTTGGCAAGAGAAACAGTAGCTGGAGCGAAAAAAGTGAAAGAGAATGCCACATGAGAATGAACAGCATGCGGAGCGTGAGAAGTTTCTGCAATAACTGGAACTGGAGCAGCCTTGTCAGCATGCAGTCCCTGGAGCAGTAAGTGGGGATCTACACACTGGAACGTTCAAGAATGAAACGTTAATTAACATTCAGGTACTCAGAAAGGCATTTAGGATAAATGCTATGCTAAGGCAGGTGGGGGGCCCGCAGGTACTTTCCATGAAGTTTTGTGTATCTCACACAGCCCTTTATTTAGCCTCAAAACTAATTT
Organism: Motacilla alba alba; assembly: GCF_015832195.1. Lineage (NCBI taxonomy): Eukaryota > Metazoa > Chordata > Aves > Passeriformes > Motacillidae > Motacilla > Motacilla alba. The sequence goes on from NC_052031.1 coordinate 62,520,331, forward strand.
CTGTTGTGTTTCAGTCCAAATGAATTTGTTTGTCTCCCTGAGAGTGTGGTGTACAGCCTGTCACACATAAATAGCAAATGTGTTTATGTGCAGGGTCAAACAAACTTCCCACAATATTTTCTGACCTGAGCATCTTAAAACATGGTCAAAATTAAACTGCCTCATGTCAGATTTGTGCAGATCAGTATATTTAACAGCATGAAAGTATTCTTTTGAAATGGAGGGAAAGGGTTAATGCCACTCTCCTAAAGGAGCTGGAATTGCTGCTGCTTCCTAGAAGATCCCAAGCGTTGCAGTTTAAGCCACTTCAGGCTCTTGAACATTGCAACATCTGTAGTGTGGTTCAGGGCCAAAATGCAAACGGTTATGTCACATCTACTTTACAAGATGGAACGTGGTTTAACCAAGTTGAGGGGCAAGCCTGCTGCAAGGAGGCCCCACAATATATTTGTTTTTGTAGAACAGATGAACCCTAAATTAGTACCAGATGTCAGTACTAGGTCTGCTGTATGGGGAACACAGCAGGGAACAAGCAATTATGGTGGAGCCACTGTGAGGCCATATTTAAGGTTGCATTCTGTTTTACACTGACAGGGAGAACTCAGTCTTTTTATATTATATTAAAACACCATCTTGCTCCATTCAGCATTGGTCCATGTGTGTATCTACTGGGGGATGATGAAGTGCCTTCTGCTCTCAAACCAGATTACTATCTGCCTTTGGATTGCCTAAACAGCATATGCATGCCCTATTTCTATTTGTGCTCTGCACTGAGATTGTGAAGAGTGGCGCAAGCTTCTTCTTTCTTGGTTTGCTTCAACTGCCTTTGGCTTCAGATGTAGCTCATGTAGCTCTGCTCTCATCACAGGCTGCAATGCTTTTGGCCTTGTGATCATTTTTCTGTCATTTTGCTTGTTAGTTTGTTCATTGGTTACTTAGCAATTTTCTTTGTTTTCCTAGACTTTTTTTGTTGCCAAGAACTTTCCTCTTGGCAAACAGGGAAAAGAGGAGATTTTCAGTTTGAGTTAAGCCATGTGGCTTCCAATAGCCTTTTAGCTCTCTGCCTCAGAACAGTTTAGTCCCCTATCCCACATGACTCTTTTGTGACAAGGTCTTCTTGCTCTTTTGTGACAAGGTCTTCTTGCACTTCCCATCACATGTGTTGAGGGCATGTGTCTGGAAGAATCCTTATTGTCAGGAAGATAATTGCTTTCAGAAAGGATTCTTTATTCTGGAGATTCGCTAACTCCTTGTCTTTCACTTGCTCAGAGAAAAGAAAAGATCTTCAGTATCATCTCTTGAACTTAATTGGGAACCTCTGAGGGTTTCTTCAGACACCAGCAGGGCAATACAGAGGGCAAGGACTCTGTGTTTGGAAGGCCTTTTTTTCTCATTAGTGTCTGAGTAGTTTTCCTTTGGTGCAATACAGTGCATAGGGAGTTCAAGGAAGATAATTTAATCCAAAGTCTTCAAATAAACGTCTCTTGTTTCTTCCTTGCTTTTTAACTTTCATGACTTAGTGGTCCCACAGGCTCCATCTGTAGAAGGATACTGTAAAGGGCCATGATGTAGAATTTGGCTACCATTCTCTTACAATCCAGTGTCTGGCTGATAGCACACACCTTTGCACAGTTTGCATGACAGCCTATATCCTCCAAAGGAGTACTCAGCTGTGGCTGAGGTTATAGTAAGGGCCAGAGGGTGTTTGTAGAAAACAGTATGGATAAAACCACCTGGTCTGGGGTACTCATGGCTATGAGGGCACAAGTTTGGTCTCAAGACCATACCATTCCTTCTGAAGGACAGAAAAGAGACCCTGGGATGTTTTATTTGCTTGTGCAGCTGTAGCTGTATTGGTACTGAGGAGGTTCAGACGTACGTTTGTAAGAATAACTCAGTGTTGTGTTCCTGTGACGACAAAAAAATCACCAGAAACAGCAGGAAGCCTTTGGGATTCACCTACTAGAGCAAAAATTGTGTCTTCTGAGAACTGTTGATTCAACTGTATAGACCATTTTGGTCACTCCATGATAACACAGAGACCTATTGCCATTCAGAGAAAGATCTCTACATAGTTTTGCTCACTGGAAATTATTTTTCTAGCAATATATACTCCTTTTACAGGATCAGAAAAACTCTTTCTATTGATAGAAACTAATTTTATTTCTCTCTTCACTGCTTTCACCATAATTAAAGAGACTTTTAGGCTGTTGTCCCTATACACTGCATGTGTTCATTACCACTGGCACCTCCCTAACTACTGTTTAGCCTCCTGTTTATGACTTCTTCTTGAGCACACTCTTTAAGTGAGAAACAAGTCTTATGGTATTCACAACCACATAATTAAATCTGACTTCTCAGCCCCTCAGAACTGATAAAAGGTGCTTTTTTTCATTTGAGAGTCTCAGAAGAAAGAAACTCATCAGTCCCCTGGGTCAGAGTCTACTCTTACATATGCCTACAGATTTTATTAGCCTCATCTTTTCCACAGTCAGGCAAACTCGGTGGTATCTGTCAGGGGTCTGGGTTGTGAACACAGCCTGACAACCTGTTATCCATCTTTCTCAGCCCAAATGAACCTGGAGTTTAAGTGTGTTTAAAGATAAGTGTCGCCTAATGAACTACAGTGCCCTGAATCTACCATCTTCAGCTCCTCTCTAGATGAGTCTGTAGTCTCTTCTGATACTTAGAAGAATATTTAAAGTGGTTCCAAAAATCATAAGGTGGTCCAGGCTTTTGTGATCATAGTGGAGGAGCAAAAAGTCGTACTCTTGTTTATACTCAGTCTGTTTTTTACAGTCAAATGTTATATGTCTCTGAAAATTTACACCTCTTTAATTCAAATTATAAAATCTTAGTAGGCTGAAAAGGTTCAAAACATGGAGTGATGATTGGCTGAGTGAATTGATTCAAAATTTTCTTTAGTATGTTACTGCATACTTCAGAACTGCATATTTTTCAATCCCCTCTGCCTTAATATCTCAAAAAATAAAAGGTATGTATGGCATGAATGTTCGATAGATTTACTGGAGTTAAAGCATATTTTTTCTCTCTGTTAATCAAACAAGTTTTATTTTTTCAGTGGCAATTTTATGTGTATTGCAGTAAGCTAATGGTAAAAACATTCTGCTCAACTTCTCTCCTCTGACTCAATTTCAAGAGACAAAAAAACCCAGTAATACATTAATTTAGTTGATATACCCCATATCTTTAGGGATAAAACCCATATTTTGCCTGGTTGGAGAAAAAAAAACAGTAAAGGAGTTCTTAAGTTATGCAAAGAAGACATTGTTTGTTGAACATTACAATAATTTTCATGTTTAGGTGAGACAATTCTAAATATATGCCAGCAGGAAAATCACTTACCCTGCTTGTGGGGACAAAGTATTGATGAATTTTGAGGAAGGCAGCCCTGAACAAGCAAAACTTGCCATGCAATCAGGGAGACCTGCTGCTGCCTGTGGAACAAAGCCATGTGCCGCTGCTGGCCATGTTTCTTTGCTGTTTTGTGTTAAATGTGTTACACAAGTGACTGTGTAACCTTACCAATACCCTTACCATGTGGTATTTTGGCACATCAGTCTGAGTGGGCGATGGAAGAAGATGCTGCCTTCAGAAAGGGAGCAGGTTCACCTTTTACATAAGAGATGCCAATGTGATGAACATTCTGCCGGTTCTCAGTGAATGAGGCATCTCACCCATGACTATTCTGAAAATGAGACACCTCTGTCAGGATTTGAAGGATCACGTTCTGCATCCCCATTTTTCTAAGAGTTTTTTAGCATACAAAGGAGGTGGAGAAATATTTGTTTCCTCATGCAGGTGATCATGCCTAGCATGCCAGAGCTCAGGCTGCCTTAGAGGTATTGCGCAGGGAGATTGCCAAATGCAGACTTCATGGAATACTGTTCATTAGGTTAATGGAAGGCTTTTCCAGAGGGAGAGAAAAGCACTCATAACACTAATGCTGGTGAAATATATCGTGCGGCTCACCCTGAGCAAGTGCTTCCCAGCCAAGGGATTGAAGAATGGGATTTCTGATACTTCTACTAATTAAATGAGGGTAGGGTGTTCAAAATATTGATGTCTTGGATGATATTCCAGTTGATAACCATGCAGATGAATGAGATTAGGGAACAGGGGAGATACAGCCTTGCATGACGTTCTCTGTTTGGAACTTATGGCACAATTACAATACCTTGTAAGAAAAAATTAGTTCTGGAGCTGTTAGAGGCCTAGAGCTCATATAACACCTAACAGTTCACCTAACTTTTGTCTCTGAGTGAGAAAAGAGGAAACTCCCAAAATAGGCTGCTGTCAGTGTCTCAGATGTTTTTTGCTTTGGTTGCTGTAATCTTCTCTTGTCTGGCCCCATGGTTCCTCTGCTCTCTCCCTCACATCTGTCCTAAATGTTTCTGCTAAAGTCATACTCATTTCCTCCCACACATTAGCACTCCATTGATTTCCTGTCACTTGCCATGTCAAATTCAAGCTGCTCATCTTTACCTACAACGCCCTTATTGTGTGCTGCTGCCCATATATTCAGTTTCATTTCCTCTGACTCCCCCTCCCACATCTCTGATCTGGAAATGACCTCAGTTCACAGGATTTGTGGTCGACAAAAGAAAAGACTGAAGTGAAACTGTTATTAATCAACATTGGTTGATTAAAATCATCTTGCTTTTAATTAGTTGGTTTCTGTAGTAATTCATACACTCCACTTAGAATTATATTGACATAACATATTTTTATGTCAATATAAGCAAACCAGGGCAGCTTTCTTTGGGGTTATTCCTCTTATTATTGTGTAAACCTATGATACATGCATTGGTTTGCATTGGCATGCAGAAGCTAAACTGATAAAACCATTTTGAGAGCCAATATTAGTGTTGACAAGAAAACAATTTTCTTCCCTTCTACACTTCTGAGATTTGAAAAGAATAAATAAATAAATATCTTGTCTACTAATTGAAACAAAGCTCTCAGAGCATTGCAGAAATAAGAAAGACCTGCACCAGTAATATAACAATGGGGCATGAAAAAAAGTTTGATTCTCTGTGAATGTAACAGAAAAAAGTTGCTCCTAAGTGTTTCCTGGTTTCTCATACTTTGCCTATTTCCTAAGACCTTTATTGGTCTGTAATCTGCAAGAAAGCTGTGTCTTCCTTTCCTTCATGCTAGAAGCTCCTCTTCCTAATTTCCCAGCATTTCTTTTCTATTTTTTTGGTGTCTTCCCTTTTTGCCTTTTAACCATGGTATAGAGGTGATGAGCATCTAGAGCAGCACTAAGATTGATCTAAAGAAGATCTTTGCGTGGTACACTTTACCAGCTGTAACTGTGTACAGTTTTGACCATGGATATGTTCTGATGTAGCAATCTAATTATCCAATATCCCATCTGTACATACCTCAGTGGACACGTCCATCTGATCCTTGGTTATGTCCTAATATGTCCTTGGCTCTGTTGTCTCCTGCCCATTTCTGATGTGGGCAAAAGTTACCTAGTTAGTAGTTGCATCTGGTTAATTCAGCTTAACTACTAGCTTCTAAATTAACTCAAACTTCCTCATTGCCCCATCACTTTCCCACAGTGAAGTCTGATTATGTGGGGGATAGGGAGACTTGCCTTTTTCTTCTGTCTGTGCTGAAGGTGAAGGCTACAGCTACCTACATGTACACAAGGAATCCTTCAACCTCCAGTAGCTCCCAGCTCAATTTTATGCACCTGGTCAATCACCTACATGTTTGTATGGAGGTTTCATGCTTAAGACTTGTTGATTCTTTCTTTTTCTCATTCCCAAGAAGACACATGTTTGGGAAGGCTCTCCTTGTTTAGAGAACCTAGAGTTAAACATTGGATCAGTCAATTTGGCACTGTTTTCCTTATAAATCTCCTGCAAAAGGTGTTAGTACTCAGGGGAAATATCCTGACTGTTGCCATGCTACAGGAGTTTGTGTGGGGCAGCTCTAAGGGTTCTGTTCTCTTGAAATAAAACAGAGGAAGGGAGAAGCCAAGAACAAAATGCACACTGCACATGCGTGTGCATGTTTGTGGGATGGCTACAGTGTTTTTCTGCTGAATTTGTTTGCTTTGAGACTGAAGGTGAAAACAAAACAAGCGGACCTCTCTTTTACTGAGGTCACAATAAGTGAAATACACCAACGGTGTAAAAGTGCTTTGGCTTCCTAGCTCTCCTCACCTGAGCTAGCAGTGGCTGTTTATCAAGAACATTTATTTTACTATCAGCAGAGATAAAGCAAGTTGAGGAAGAAGGGGTGGGGGTTACACGAGAGGCCAAGGACAGGGAGCTTTTCGTGCAGCCTCTCAAACACTTTGATTGTAGTTTGGGACTTTTCAAAGCTGCACATGTTGAGTAATATCTGCCAATAAACACAGCTCAGTGGGTGAGAAATCTGTCTGCCTCTTGCTGAGGATTAGAAGAGAAAAGACACCAAACGAGCAGTTTCTTCACATATGGGTCATGCCCCTCACTGGGGTACTTGCCCCTGACCTAATCCTGTTCTACTTTGTCTCCCTCACTCCCTCCTGTCTTCCTTCCCCCTTCTACTCCTCTACTGCTGCACTACTGGTGGTCTGGTGCATGCTGCACAGATGTTTTCCCCATGCTATTATAAGATTATTTTTCAAGTGGCTTCTTGGAACAGATGTTCCAGTGTATGCACTCTCCTTGTCTTGGCTGAAAGTGCTCTTTGCAAAGAGCAGATTGCGTTGCTGCTCTCCTTTTGATCTAAAAAGTGAGCGCGAGAAAAAATCCCCACACGAATGATGCTGGGTTTTGTTTTGGGCTGCTTGGCAATGGTGCACCTGGGTGTGTGTCTCCTGCTTATTTTCTCCCCATCACTAGTGCTGCTTGCAGATGGTTTTTTCTGTGCCTTTCTTTCCCAGCCCACTTTTTTTTCCCTTTGTGATCCAATACTTTACTCCCACTGCCTTTAAATTTTCTTTCATCTAACACTCTGGTATTCGTGCTTTCAAAATCATTCTCTACCCATTGCCAGCACCTCATCTTCATTTTTTTCCTTCCCTTGGCAGATCCTGGACTGTTAGGATGGATTAGTCCCATGAGTTTGGGTACAGGACCTGTTCCGCTTTTGGTCTTTTAGTTTTGAATTTATATTCATTGCTTAGTTTCTCAGTTGTCCCAGTGAATTCACCAGGGTATTGCTGCTGCTTTTTCATTTTCTTTCTCCTATAGGCTCAGGAACATTTTCAAGAATCAAATATTCTTACGATGTCAAAGGAGCATATTTTCCAAGTGCCACTTAATTTAGAGATGTAACAACAGCATGACACAAGGAGGTTGTGTAATGTATGCTATGTTTTAGGACCCTGTAGCTAGACTTAACTGAATCTCATAATTTGTGATTAAAATAATCAATTACAGAATCTTTATTTGCTCACATCCTGTCTATTAAATGGACAGCATGTCAGCTTCAACTCCGTCTGTTGCCCTTAAAATTTCAACTTACATGAACTCAGTCTATAGGAAGAAAAATAAATATTGATATTTTTTTCTGAGCCAATGAGAGAATTTTGAGTGGGTTCCCAATTTACTATTAATCAGCTTCATTTGATTTGGGATGATTTACATCAGCAGAGAATTTGGTTTGGATACCTGCACATTTTTACTCGTGTTTTCATATGGCCAACACTCTATGTACCCATTAACTCATTTTATATTTTCTTCCTATATAAAGTTCTGCAGAATTCAATGGGGAATGCTAACCTCACCTAGGAATGTGAAGGATTCTCTAACAGGAATATTACTTTCTATTTCATTCCCAGTCTGTCCTAGATTCCTCCAGAAACATTAATACTCCTTGTTCACTTATAGACTTGCAGAGAAATTTCTCTAGAACTCAGCTGGGCTAAAATGATGAAGTAACACACCTTCCCAGGTTATATTTTAAACCACAACTGTAGCCTAGTGAACGCTTCCCTCCTCTAGCTTCCCTCATAGGATTGTTCTATGGCATTGTGCTTCAGTGTGTATCAGCAATAAATGAATAAAACCATATATAAATATATCTATAGATGTGGGCATATATATATATATATATATAAATGCTTTGGCAGCATTTCCCATCCATTAAACTACTCCTGCCTGTGAGCTAAACCTCTAAGAACAGCTGTGGTCTTGATGCCCTGCTCTCAAAGTAAGAACACATGTAAAACTTACCCATGGGTATGAATTCACCTACAGTCCAAATAATATATTTGAGATAAATTATTCTATTTCCATTCACATTTGGGGCCACACTGCCACATATCCTTCTTCTCTGGAAAGTTAGAAAACTGTCCTTTCAGTACTACTGCTGGTAAGTTACTCCTTCCTCTTGCCTTCTGCACTGAAGCTCTAGAAAACTGCCTGAGCCACCTCTGTATTTTTAGCCTCTAAAAGGGTAGAAGAAGAATATTGTGTGGTTTAGTGATGATTTTCAACAGGCTTATGAAAGAAAGATCATATGACAGAAAGCATGTGATCTCAGGAGACTGGATTTCCCATCCATTTCCCATGGATGGGAAATCCAGTCCTATTTCCTGACCTTTCTATGTGGTTGGTGTTCCAGGTGACATTGCAGACATAGTCACACCCAGCACAAACCTGATGTTTACAAAAGCTCCCCCCACCCCCAATCTTTTCCAAAAAAAGAAACCATTGGAAATAGGCTGAAAAAACAGCCATATGTTGGCCATCCAGGCAATTTCTTCTGACCAAGGTGAGCCACATGTCATTCATGACAGATACTGTTCTGCATTCTTGTTAGGATTCTTTGTTGACAGAAATGCCATAGGATTGTCAGCCTATTCCAGTGTTCAACTATTCCTGCTGCCCATGAAATTTTCCAAGTCTGAATAACATTTATGGTTGCCATTGTGCAGGCAGCCACAGGAGGATTTCTCCAAAAACTCACAGGTGACAGTAGGAATATCTAGGCTGTTTCAGCTGGGCTCCTTCAAGCCTCTGATTTAGCTGTAACCTGTCATCAAAAGTCCTGTGGCAGCAGCCAGGGGTTGCTTTAGTTTGATTTTGTTCATTTGGATTAAATGATGAAAATAAAAGCTTACCACATATTTGCTTTCTTTTTTGTATAACTAAGTATTTAATTGGTTGTGTCAAACTAAAAAAAAAAAATGGGGGATTCATTGGTTGGTTTTTTAGTTGCTTTTTTGCCTTTTAGCAGGCATAAAAAGTAAAACACATGGAATTATTACTTTTAAAATTTGGAAAAATTTAATGTCACCTAAACTAACCTATATCTGATCATGTTCTGTGTGAGGATGATATTTTAGTTGCCTTTCTGTTTATCCTTCTTCAAAAGAATATGGAGTGTAAAAGAGGACTTTAACTGTACATTTCCAGAAGGTGGTATCACAGATGTCTCTGATGAAGATGTGCTTCCACATTGGATATCTTCCTTACTTCATGGTCCAAGGAAGAGTTGATCTTAAAACACTCTTGATCTGTGCTGGACAGAAAAATGTGAAGAACCGCGACTCCTCCTGCAGTGGACATTTGCAGAAGTAAACAGCCATGAACAGCAGGGATCAAAAGCTGCGCAGCCCCTGCAGAGCTTCTTGGGGGTTTACTACAAATTTTAATTATAATTTTGACAAAATAAAAATCTAACCTGTAGTGATTGGCAGTTATCTGGATTTGACTGAGTTGAGAGCTGTCATTACTTTTTTTATAGAATCGTAGAATATTTTGCATTGGAAGAGAGCTGAAAGATCATCTGGCTCCAGCCCCCTTTGCCATGGAGCAACCAAGACCTGCTTGCTCAAAACCCCATCCAAGATGGCCTTGAGTCCCTATGTCATTTTAGTTTGGTTTTTATACATAAATTGTCAAAGTTTTATAACATGCTCCTGTACATTTAATTTTTGGAGTCCTCTGGAGGACAAATCGCATTTTTCTGCCCCCAGATGTGACCACGACCACCCCAAAATTTCCTGTGAGAGGTATTGCTAACAGACCTCAGGCAAAAGAAGTCATGAGAAGGTGGCTTTCCAAGTGAATCCAGCCAATGAACATCAGGACAAAAAGTGATAGCTCTTGGCTGCCAAAATGAAACATAGATCCTAAATGATTGAATCTGAACACTTCAAGAAAGATTTAACAAAGGTAAAATCCTATATCCTATATCAATCCTATTATTTAATAATGTTGGAAACCAACAACTAGGTAATAAGTTTGAGAAAAGAGTCTTATTCACAATAACCTGCTGTCAGTAACTTGACTTAATTCTGTGTATTCATTAATAGTTATACTTGATCAGAGCACTTTGAAATAAGATAACAAATCTTTTCCTATTTTATCTGAGAAGGCAGAAGGGACAGGCTCTTCATAGCAAAAGTTAAAGGAAGCATTGGCATAACTTGGAGTTTTGAACTCCAGTCCCTAAAGTGCCCTGAGTAGTCCTCCATGGAGGGCTTTTGACAACTTTTGATAACTTTGCATCAGCACTTCTGCCTCCTGCCCTCTTTCACAGATACACCTACAGATATATAGGCACCTTGAACTTCAGTCCCAAAATTTATAGGCTGTGGGATGAGGTGGAGTTAGAAAAACTTAAGTTCCTTTTTCATGGTGACTGGTTTGTGCTCTTGGACTGAGATCTCTGTGCTACATCTTTCTGAAGCATAACAAATGTTTGGTTTTTTTTCTGACCAGCATTCTGATATCTATGATGCTCAGAATATGGTGTTCCTGAAAGACAGAAGAGAGGATATATTTTTTCCCTTTTGCCCTACAATTGCCTTTTTATTCTATATGCGTATTTTATAACACTTACACCTCGTGCTTTGAGGTTTCCATAGGGTTACAGACTTGGCAGAGGCCTGAAAGACTAACTCACACGAAGTCTGATTTCACTATCTCTCTGTTGTGATTTCCAGTTTTCTGAGCCACCCTAGGCAAACTTTTCCTGAATTGTGGAATGGTTTGTTTGATCTAACTCTACATTGCTTGGAAGTAAGGCTATTAGTTTTGGCTTGTAATTGTAACTAAACATCAAATAAATGCAATGATGGTAAAAAACTGCATCTTGAACATTGCAATGATAAACTGACACTAAGTACCATTTTCCAGGAAGTTTTTCTGCTCCATCAGTCTGAGCACTCCTTTACTTTAAAGATACAGCTGGACTTTCATGTCCTCTCTTTCCCTCATGCCTCTGGATACCACAGTTAGTCACACTCATCTGAAACATTCTTCCTATCCCTCTTCTTCTCCTCAGTCCAGCATAGCTCTGGATGTGTCTGGATGTATCACCACTGATGCTAGTCTTGCTGGAACTGTTTGCCCCTGGATATAGGAGGCTGCAATGTAAAATTACCTTGTAGGAAGGATAGGGTTAAAAAAGCATTATGGAGTTCACAGGAAAGTAATCTGTGGGCAAGGATAAGGCACATCTAATCTGCAGGATCATCTTGCTTCATCAGTACCTTACAATTGTCCTACGGGGCTAATTATAAATAGTTCAGTAATCATCAGCTGGGAAATGTTTTTAAGGACAAACTTCATTTCCAAAGCTTCTGTGTCCCTTCTCCCTGGACAAACATGTGGCAATCTATTAATATTAAACAAAATGTTGCTTATTTAAATGATAAATGGGAACCATGTTATTGGTTAACAGCTCTGTTTGGAAACAGTTTTAGAGGTGGTCATGTAACAAAATGGGAGGAAACCCAGGTGACAATATAGGGCATTAAAGCTGAGGTGGTAACCAATGCAGGTAGTCAGCTAGGAAGGACTGTGAGAACTTACAAACAGGAGAATGGGGCTCCTTAATTTGGGAATCAGGTTTTAAGCCATATTTTCTAATTGCACAGAAACTAGCTAACAAAATAGCTAACAAACAGACCTAGAATTTGAAGTTGCAAAGTCCATCTCACAGGATGTTTTCCTCCTGGCTCATAAGACTTATGAAATACGCTTTTTTTTTTTTTTTTTTTTTGTCACTGCAGTGCAGTTGATTTCAGAGAAGGCTTAAATAACATTGCAAAAGTCTTCCCTTCCAAAGGACAGCCAAAACTTCCTTGGCTCACCTGCCAGTTCTATTCTGACTCTTGTGTGTCACACAGCTGTCGGCTCACACCACACAGCTGGATGACTACTGAGTTTATGAGAATATTTGTGACCACTCTTAATTTAGATGAAAGCTATGACTCCAGCAGCCAATGGAGGCAAACATTGGCTGCCTAAAAGATATGAGCACTTTCCTTTATAAAAATGCATTCTAGTTTCTGGCACTTCCTAGATGGCTGAGCTCAAGGGTTGGAAAATGTGAGGTTGGGACACTGTGATTCAGCTGTTTGCTGTATAGCATTCATTATTATCTTCTGTATTTTCCCACAAGGACAGTTATAAATAATTTTGTAGTGATCAGATGGGAGAAGTAAGCACAATCCTTACTCAGCACAACTGGAGAACAAGCTTTCCGTCCTCCCTCCCCCACTTTCTCTATCCGACACCCTTGTTGTTCCCTGACCACTTTTACTACTGAAATAGTGGCCCCAGCCTGGGTGCTGGTGGTGCAGGAACTCCTCACCTGTGAGGGTGAACAGGAGAGCAAAGAACCACGAGGAATGCAAGGAACCTAACTCTGCCTCCCCCTCCACATGCCAGCTGGAGCAAATGGCTGCAAGTCTGATTCAGGGTCCTCTGAAGACCATGCAAATATTTGTGTTGATTTCAGTGGCTTTGGATCAGCACCTGTGTACACAGAAAGGGCTTTTTCCCATAAAAGGACAAAGTCGTGTTTTCCTTTCATAGAGAGAAAGGAAGCATCAATATTGCCTTCTCTGCTCTGCTCCTGAGTCCCTCTGGATGTTGCTGTGCATCCTGATTCGCCCTCCTAGCAGATCCCTAGAAAATCTAACCCATGCACACGCCTCCATTCTTCTTTTTCCAAGACTAAGGAAGGATGCATGGTGTTTTCCACCTCAGTTTTCAATGTTCAAGGGGTAATGAAAGGCCAGGAACATTTTATGAAATGTGTGCATTCCAAGAGAGGGAAAATTAGTCCTTTATTACCCAAGGCAACTGTAAGTCAGTGTGAGTGACACAGCACCTTGATCCTTTGAAAGTGCATTCCACTAGCAATTGCATTCCACCATGCAATTCCTGTTTTTCTTTTAAGGCTTTTGTACCTGAAGCTGCGTGGTTTAACTGATTTGTTTGAAGTTTTCTTTTTTCTTGGAAGAACATGCATGAGGAACTCACAAGGAAATAAAATTTAAGGCTCAAGTTCCAGAAAAGTTTACCATTTCACAAGTCACAAGTCACTTAAATTCACGTTTATGTTGCCAGATTTCTGAAAAAAAAAAGTGTAATAAGGTCAAGCCCCAGGAAATCTGCGTGATTTAAAAAAAAAAAAAGAAAGAAGAATTTATAGCCCATGATTCATCAATTTGATTGACTGCTGTTGTATTAATGTACTGTGTTTCATCCATTTTCTTCACTTTAATTCTGTGGTTTCAAAGTCTGTCTCATAGGTTGATCAAGTCCCTCATTATAAAGCCCTGCTTTGAAATTTGGACCACAAAAACTTTCTTTTACAGTCATCAAGATCATAATGAAGATGAAACGAAAAATATTATGGCATTAATTTTGTGGGATTAAAAAATTATTTCATATTGTTTTTCAGTTGGAAGGAAAAAATGGCTTTCTGTATTCTTTTGAAATGCAAAGGAGTTCAGTTATTCTATTCCTGGAGTATGTTTCTATTGATCTGTTATGATTCATCTCTGGAAGAAGTCTCTAGATAAAACACTTCTAAATAAAAATCTTGTCGTTTGGGGAAAATGGACATTAATGGTGTTTTGAGACCCCTTGCGATGCTTTCGTAAGTGACAGTACTTTGATGAAGGCTAAGATTCTGTGTTCTGGTCAATAATACAAACATTTCCAACTCTTTATGGACCACCATTCCCCTTTGGGGCAAAGTGTTAGTGGTGAAGCATTGCAGGAGGTGATGAAGATCAGTATGTTTGTGTGCAAATAAGGGGAAGTCAGGGAGGTGTTGGTAACAGGACTATGCTGCAGTAAGAGATTTGGAGGTCAGAGAATGGTGGAAAAGCAAAGATCACAGAAATTTAGAGAAGCATGTGGCACAGGGAACAGCCTCACTTTGCAAGCAAGGATAAGTTAATCATACAGAGGGGAAAAAGTGAAAGAGATTTCACTTTCTATGAGATTTGTTGACTCAAGAGCCAAAATCCTGTTTGGCCATGGGAGAAACATAAAGGGTGGTTGACAAAATAGTAAATGAATATTTGAAGAAGGTGAGTACATAAAGTTGTGTGAGATGCCATTGATCAGAGCAGAAATTGATGTCATGGGACTTCTGCCAGGTTTCTGGAAGAGTCAGGGCAAAAATTGCTGGCAGATGTCCTATTTCCTTGCCCTTTAGGCTATCTATAAATAATTCTTTACAGTCCCCAGACCTTTGTGAGCCACCTTCAAGGCTGTCTCTGGCACTGTCCAGAATCCCTGAGAGCTGCAAAGGGTGAGGGTAGAAGTACCTGCTGAGCAGATGAAAATGGCCTGCCCAAAGGACAGAAAGACCACTTTGGACAAAATTATTGTTTGGTTTTTTAATTACTTTGCATGTTGGAGCAGAAGAAAAGGTTAGAGCTCAAGAGGCTTCTTTTTATTTTCTGTGGGATTTTTTTGCACTAACAATTATCTGAGGACCCAGCAAGCCTGATTTTAAAACTCCTTACTAGTTCCAGAGAATTCTGACACATGAGGACAAATATCTTCCTATATTAGGTGCATGGTGCCATTTTTCCCTTTTTCAGCCTGGGCACTTTTCTCCTCATGCTGGTAAACTCTGCTGCTTCAAGTGTCTTGCTTGCCTCTCTGGAAAGGCTAGTTGAGACCCAAACACATGGTAGGGGGTTGTCAGACAGCAAGGCTCCAAGGTCTCAAAGGTAGCATGGGGAACTGGGGTACCCCATACTGGGGTACTGACTACACATAATCATGGAGAAACAGCTCATTTTGGCTCATGTGAATCAGCTAACAAGGTGTAGTCAAGCCACAAGGAAGAAGGAAGGCAGAATAAAGAGGTACAGGGGCAAGCTTTCCTGCCATGGGCAGGGATAAGCATGGAAACCCCCCAAATTTAGTGTCACCCCTGTAGGACTAGGTGACACCAGCAGTATGTACTCACAGTCTGGTGGAAGACCAGACTAAGAGCATCACTCACACAAGCCCTGTACTGTTTGAAGGGAGGGTGCTTGTGGTCAGAAATTATGAAGGAATGGGCCAAGAAATGCCTTCATTTGGAGCCTGTTGAAGTTCTGTGTGTTACCCTCAGAGATTACAGAATTACCCCTCTTCCCCAGAGAGTGTTGAATGAGCCTTACTGGCCAACCTGCCTTATGTACCAGAGACAGTTCTTTAATTAAAGAATCCTGGTGCTTCAGGGCTGAGTCAAACTTTTGATATAGGGCAGAGTAGGAGGTTTTAGAATTGTAAGGTGCAAATAGATTAGAAAAAAAAAAAGGAAAAAAAACCCACTGTCTATTGAGTATCAAAACTTTGGGAGTAAGACTACCTGTCAGCAAAAACAGACTAGATTTGGCTTAATTTAGGATATGCTAAAAGCCTGGACTGTGAGGACAGATGAGGCATTTCAGCCAAATACCATAACGAGCAGTGCTTGTGAATGCTGTTTTAGAGGTGTGGATGTGACCAAATGGTAATTTATGGTGTCTGCCAGAATCCCAGGGCTTTCCAAAGGAGTGATTTTGAGAGTGGAACACCACATTACTGTGACAAAATACTTGTGCTGCCTTATGCAGCTGTCTTAGCTCATGTATAAGAGACAAAAATAGGAGAAGTAAGAAATAATGTAAAGTGTCTAGCATATGACAAAAAAAAATACTGTAATGAGTACAGGAAACAAAACTGAGATATAACTTTATCTGATTATAGAACAACACAGTGGAAGGAAGGTGACACTGGTAGCCTGTTATGTTCAGTGAGCTGTTAATGATGGACATTCTACTGAAAAAATTTAAGATCCATGCCTGTGAATTCAAGAGGAACACTGAAGGCTGAGTAAGTGTCACCAAGTCCTGGAGATAAGTGGGAGCTGGACTGTGTGCATATCCACCATGCTTGCAGACAAATATACAGCCAGGTCGTCATGGCTGTGCTCTTGGTCCTGGGCAGCCACAGGACCAAAAATTCACTCTTGGATCTCTCTCACTAGGGACTGGAAAAGGGAGAGCTTGAAGTAGTGGTTACCTCTCCCCCTCCGCTGCCAGTGCCATTGTAAATTTATATTGTGTCCCATTAAGGCTTTAGCAACCTTCTACCTTCCTAGTGCTGCTTCAGCACCAGCTGGTCTCTGCCCTCAGCACCCACTTGTCCTTGGCCCCTGCTTGTCTAGGGGAAAGACACTGGTGCTGCCTATGAAGTAACTGGATATCCAAAATAAGAAACCATAGCCTTTTATAATTGTGTAAAGATATGAAGAAATAACCATAAAAAGACAAGCACATCTATTTGAAAATAATAACTGCTAAGGTGGTACAATGCATTTATTTTTGAACATGAAAACTTTTCCTGGAAATGTGGAACTCTTGATGACTTTTTGTTTTTAGAAAATAGACTTAGGTATTAAACAAATACTCTTCCAAATATTGAAGTCTTCTGAAAGCTGGGTTTGGATGGTGGGGTCAGAGTGGAGGACATGGGCTCTTCTAAAAAGTATGCCCTAAATCAATAGTGAGGAATTATAATTTCCCTTCCCACTGAAGAAATCCTTTCTAGAAGACTGTCTTACAGCAGAGTTTGTACCAGCTCTTCGTGGAATTTCTGATTTACTCTAAAAGCAGAAAAATGGAAATTAAATCAGTGGAACTGGTGCTTTGATACAACAGGTTAGAGTTTGCAAGGCCAGCTGCTATTTCTCATATCTGAGGTAGCCAGGTAAAGGCCAAATAAATACGTGAAGTAATAACTCAGCAGAGAGGAGCTTGCATGGAGTGGAGGGAAATTAATTTGAGAAGAAGTCTCAGATAAAGAAGATACAGGCAATCAAGGCGTGATTCTTTTAAGAATCACAGACTATCGCTTTGCCGAGTGGTCACAGTAAATCACTGCTTTCACCAGTGCATATAGTGGTATCAAGGGTTATAAAATTCATCTAAGAATTAAGAGAGTGACTCAAAATGAGGTTCCAACAGTAGTTTAGAATGATAAGCTGAGCCAGACCAAGGTCTTAAGATTATGAAAATCAGAATTAGAAGGAAAGATAGAGTTGAATTATCAGAACTTAAATATACAGGTTATAGAAGAAGACCTGTTACAAAAATCATGCTCAGGAAATATTTCACACTTCCAGAACATAGAAATACTGATCCTGATAAGGTACACTAGACTTGAGTCTTACGTAAGAAATCACTGTTGAGACTTATCTTTTTTGACCTCAAGATTCTGTGTTTGAGGGAATTATTCCTGGTTTTCTTGGGAGTTGTTCTTTGCTAAAGAGATTTTTCTGGGACAATATTTTGCTACACTTCTATCTTAGTTTCCCTTTTGACTGATCTGCCTGTCATTGTGGTGTTTAAATTCCATACACGAAACAAAAAAAAACCATGCAAACATACTTAGATGGCATATAAATAGTGAATATACATGGGAAATTATGCCTTTCTGTAAGCAGAAATGCAATACAAAAACATATTTAAATGAAAAAATATGGATCTGTAATTATAAGATTTATCATATTGAAAGCTTATAATTTTAGACATTGAACTGTACATAAGAAAAATACAATCTTGATTTCACACTGCAATATCTGTGAGTGGTTTTTCTCATATGAGTATCTCTATTCCAATGTGTAAGAGCTCTGATCTGCAGCACTTTGGTATGCAGCTGGGTCAATTTTGTTTAGGAGAGCCATCAATCTGAATGAGTAGCATATTTGGAGTCAGATTCTCCAAAAGGGGTAAAAAAGTTAAAGTTATGGCATATGTAATGAGTTCAGTGTAACTGCTCAAATATGGACAGATATTTATGAATTTCCAGGAGGGAGTTATTAGCTCTAGGTCTTATTTTAGATTCTGGAGATTCTGGTCCAGTTTATTACTTTGTCTGGCCAGAAATAAATGCATGGTTTAGATCTTAGGGATTAATCTTGCAAATATGTAATGCAGGTTTAATTTTATCATATCTGAAAAAGTTTTAAGGCATGTTCATATTATCAGGCTAAGGTTCTCTGGGCATGGGAAACCTGACTTTCTCATTGACTTCCAATTGGGATCAGCAGAGTCAGAATTTACATTGGTATCCATGATATATGAGTTTATATCCTTGATATAAACCATAAGGAATACATATATGTTTTCAAGGGTCCTTTAGGGACTTTCAGACCACTTTTCTGTAATCTTGTGCTCTGTTTCAGACCTTGCTTTCTGGCATGCTTCTACTCTAAAACCAAGATGCAAAAATTTTAAAGGAAGGAATAGCCATCTCATTTCCAGCCTGAATGATGATAATAATGGGTCAGAGTAATCAGAGGAAGAGGGCCATGGTTCTTGGTTAGAGGGGATACACCTGTGAATAACATCCTTAACAGACACCAGATTGCTGATATCCACAGCTGATTGCAATTGTAAGGCTGGAGGAGAATTAAGGCTGACTACCTCAAGGAAGATGGGGCTTCTAGGAGTTTTTTTAGGAGAATTGTCATGATTATTATTTTTCTCTAAAGTAAGTAATGGAGGAGATACAATTTTATCACATTTTCAAGAGTAGAATAATGGACTAACTCAGGGTGGGGGAGACATCTTCTTCTTCTTGAGCAGGGCCAGCTCTGAGATCAGACCAGATTGCTTGGAGCTTTATTTAGTCTGGTCTTGAAAACCTCCAGTCATCCTAGGTTTCCAGTACTCAACTGTCCTACTAAAGAACACTTCTGTGAGGCAGCAGGAGCTGCTGAGCTGCTCCATGTGCTTTCTTGTGGCAAGCAGAGAACAAGAGAAAATTGCTTTCCCAGATGCAGTTTTCAAGAACCAGGATGAGAAGGTCCCTGAGAGGGAAAGAGAGGTGAGTTGCAATCTCTTTCTGTGCATTCTGTTTCTAAGAGTGGTGGGTCCTTGGGTGTGGAGCAGCTGTGGGATGTGATTATTCTCTGTTGTGGTACATCTGCTTTCTTCAAAATAATTTTGCGATACCAGCAGTGTTTGTAGAGTCAATTTCAAAACAATGTAATTGAAACATCTAACAGTTAACAGAGGGGTTAGTGGTTACTCAGTATTAGAACAGTAAAATTATTTTTAGGCAGCAAAGATAGCAGGCATCTGACTGACAAAAATCACACTAATATAGTAAAGCTAGCTGACCAGCACTCAGCTTTTAAAACAGTTGAATGCCATTCTGATAACCATAAGTTGTTTAGCAGCTCTACTGGATGGGGCATAGATAGTCTTATAATTGAATAAGTTATCATTATCTTCTAATGGTGAGAAATGTACCAAGGATGTAACACAAAAACTTAGATCCTAGTATTTTTGCCACAACATACACACAGTACAAATAATCCTTTCAGAGCCTTGTGAAAAAATATTAAAGGGCTTAGCAGACTTAGAATGTGCTAAATGAAGTCAGAAGTCAGTGAACTTGAGTGATGGTATGGCCACTGTACATGTTTAGAAGGGAGGCAAAGCAATCTCTGTGAGAAAAGCTGGAAAGGCCAAACCTACATTATTTCTTGAAATTATTTTAATTTTAAACTTTTTTTTTTTTTTTCCTCCAGCCTATGGTTTTGGCATGTTGAGTTAAAATCTTCTCCTCAGGCAGATAAGTTGAAGTGCTTTCATTGCAGGATTCCACTGACACATAAGATGTACCAAAATCTCTCTGACTGGAAATAATGATTGATGATGTGCTTATTTGGGACAGAAGTTATTATGTGTTATAAAAATCTATGCAATGCATGCCAAGCAAAAAAAAGAAGCCTTAAATTGAGTGAGAACTAATATCCAATTGGGATGAGTAAGACTGGTTATTTAGGAAACCTACCATGATTTGTGCGTCGTGACAAAGGAATTTGACTGAACATCAGTAAGGTAACTGGGCAAGTGGAAGAACTTCAAAAGAGAGAGGCCACCCAGAGATTCACAGCCTCGTTACTGTTTCTAAGCAAACCTATTCCCTGATTTATTATAAATATTCCACTGAGCATTTTGCTAGGGGATGATAGTGAATGCTCCTGTGATTACAAGGGGAAAGACTCAGGGGATAGCCACAGAGGAGCTCAAACTAATTTTTTTCTGCTTAAAAAAGAGTCCAAAATGAGACAAATTTATGTGGGTTAGAGACTGCACCTCTGGAAGAAGATGGTCTGGGGGCATATCCTTTCAACACACAGATTTGACTGTGATAGAGCTGTACTCAGACTGCAAAATGCAACTGCTGGTTATTGGATTGACTTAGGAGTGGTTTCATGTACAAGTTTATAAATCACTTGAGGTAAAAACAGACCAGATTACCATGGGAATCTATGTGATAGAAACTACTTCACAGATCACCCTTTTAGCCTCAGAAAGTGTCCATTTATCATGAAATTGATAAAATAAAAGCCTTCAATTTGAAAAGGGCATGATTAGAATATGCATGATTATGAGAGGAAGCATGGAGTGGTCTATGAGGGCTCTTTTCAGGGAGATCCTTGCCTAAGCATAGATTTTTGCAAAGGTGTTGGAAGTGAAATGGAACATGCTGAGATCAGGAGGGTGTCACTAGGTAGTGTCAAAATGTCCCTGTGCTGACTGTTGGAGAAGTGCTAATGGAATTTTAAATAATCTTTTCTGCTCCTTAGGTCTCATAATGTGTAGCTTTCTTTGCTCCAAGGACCTGAGTACATTATCAGAGTTTAAGTACTAACAGGTTTCTAAGAAACAGAATGCTGATAAACAAACACAAAAGTTGAAACAATAGGAAGATCTTGCTTGCTTTAGTCTGAATTTGATTCATCATTTTGAATTACATTGGTTTTTTATGAGAAAGGTATTGTTTAAATTTAAATTGCTGTACGTTACATCTCAGAAAATAACTATTTATGAATTTCTAGTATATTCTCCCTTCCCCCCCATACAGGATTCCAGATGAATTAATAACCAATTGTGTTCAGCAGTCCATAAATTTCTAGTTTTTTCAGCCAACCTTTTATGAATATTTGCATGGGTTAGCAGAAATAGTTTGGATATGAGAATATATTCTGGAGCATTTAACAAATTTATTCACATTGAGCACTATTGCAAAACATCATACATCTTGCTGCACGGAGATGATGTTAGAGACTTCAGGGCAGAAGAACAGAGGTTTCAGCGCCAGAATGTAATGGATTTCTTGAACCGAAGGTGGTTAACTGTGGTTAGCCAGAAGTACTATACATCAAGAATGACAGATAGGGCAGAAAACCAGCTCCAAGAATGTACAACTGTTGCCATTAATGTCTCAGAGCATTTTTCAGGCAAATCCATGGGAGTTCTGCTGAGGGAATAGGTTGATGATCTTACCAATGCCCTTTCTTCTAAGCACTCATGATGGTAAATGCTCTCAGAAGAGAACTTCAGGAGTCACTGGCTTTCTGTTTCTTGAGAACAAACAGAAAGACAATGCAGCCCTTAGAAATGGAAAGCCACAGGAACTGGCTCACAGAAACCTCCAGAAGTGCTCCCACCAAAAGTGTTGGTTGGGCAGCCTCCCAGGCTTCAGAGTGCATGGTGACACTGTGATGGTAAACCACGGGGAGCACAGGTGGTTACTGCTAACAGAGATCTCAAAGTCATCACTACAATCTGCCTATGATTGTGGGGAATTCTGAGAGCTTATGCTGTCTTCTCTTCTATGGCTATTGATTAATTCTTTACTAATTGCTTGAATTCATCGATGGTAGTTGCTAGTTTGGGTTGAAACATTTGCTTTTCTTATAAAAATTTCCAAGATTAAAAAGATATCTGGGGAGTAAGGGCATATAATTTAGCTACTAAATCCAGTGGCTGGGTCTTTTATGACCCAGCCCATATCCTATGGCTGATGCTAGAAAATACCAGCACTCCTTTGTGTTACATTGCAAGGTCTAAAATGCTGAAAGAATATTTTCTTTCATTGAATTAAATAATCCTTCAGCAGCTCCTCAGATAAGTCATATAAGCAGTGATTTTAGTACAGCATTAAAAGCTTAGATGCTCACTTTGCAGTTCAGAATCTTTGCCCACCTTCCAGACTCTCTATTAGAGCTCTTTTAATGGGTAATCTACTGGTGCCCACTCACAGAGGACTACTGGTGTCGTGTTACCACAAATATTTGTGTGAATGAACTCAGTAATTCCTCTGGCAGATAACATCCCTTTTCGAAGAAGCAATGTACCTATCTGAAAAAAAATAACCAGTCAGGTTTAACTCTTCAGTGGTGTTTTGTCTGTGACAGC
Source organism: Motacilla alba alba (assembly GCF_015832195.1). Classification (NCBI taxonomy): domain Eukaryota; kingdom Metazoa; phylum Chordata; class Aves; order Passeriformes; family Motacillidae; genus Motacilla; species Motacilla alba. The sequence continues at coordinate 62,542,814 of NC_052031.1, forward strand.
TCTCAGATCCAAATATTTGCTCTCAGGCAAATAACTTTGCCTAGAAATGTTTAAAAATATTCTCAAGGTATATTAGGACATAATTATTGCATATCAAACATTCCTGGGTTATTGATCAGTTTTTTTCATGTAATGAGACAGCTGCAGTATTTTCCAGTAAACTTGCTTTTTAAAGTATGCTTTCATGGTCTACTGCAGAACCCTAAAATCTCATTCTTTCTGTATGTGTATACATTCACCCTTAAAGAAAACCTTTATTTTTAAAGTAAGTGTGAGCCAAACATTCTGGTCAAGAACTGTAGTAATTATATTCCTAGAAAATAAAAAAGTTCAGGTGATATTTTCTGCTTGTAAATAGAAGTGATGAAGCAGTTACACAGTTAAATTGCACCTTCTTAATTAAAATACTTTCATTTACTTCAATTAGTTACTTAAGACTCTTTTGATGACTTCTCATTTCTTCATTAAAAGCAGTGAGAAAAGTGGCTTTATAGAAGTTCTTGCATGTCTTTACCTCCCATTTCTCTTTAGAGGCTGAAGAGCTCTAGATTTCTCCTCAAACATAGGCTACCCCATGCTTCTAATTCTTCTTGTCATCTTTTTTATGCCATTTCTAGTTCTTGGGATATTTTTGAGAAGTCATCAGAACCACATGGTGACTTCATAATGTTCTTTACTTTGGTTTTGAGAGAAGTGCTTAGAGAAGTATGTTAGAGAAGGTAATTGTACAGGATCCCTCTATTCTCCCAGTGCCTAGAACTTGCTTTAGTAACAGAAGCTCTTTTATCAGAAATGTCTACAGCAAAGACTAACCCAGATTCTCTTATCTAAGTCACTGTGCCTGCATTTTTCAGAGCAAATGTGGCTGGGTATAAAAGGAAGAAAAGATCAGGGACTCCTTAATTTAGAGGGATGAAGCAGGGTGAAACTCTGACCTAGGAAGTACATTCTGGATTAGAATTATAGAAGTTGTTACCTTTATTTTCAAATGTTAGTTGGGGCTGATGGGGAAGTTTCAACGGTTGAACCCAAAATAAATAAGTACTTGCCCAAAATCAAATTTTTGGTCAGCCCAAAATCAAATTTTTGTGTGACTTGAAACAAACAGTCATTGCCAGTAGAAATGCTCAAACCCTTATGGAGAAAATGCAGTTTCCACAGTCTGATCTCAACAGCAAAGGTTCTCCACAAATATTCACCTTTTGCACCATATGCTTGCACGACCCATGGTAACCCCACATCCTGTTGCTGTGAATAAGAATAAAGGGTTTCCTATACATGTTTTCATTTTTCCTGTTTCTGAAAGAAATGGGATGTTGTTTAACAGCAAATCTAATTTGGATGTGATTATTGCTGTTGAGAGAATAAGTGCTGGCTGGTTGGGTAGGGAGCCAGAAAAGGTTTCAAGCTACAAGCAAATAATCAGCAAGATGGGACTCAGCAACTGCATGCCCTTGATTAAAAAAAATATATATATATACAAAGTTTTGAGTGAAGGTCTCACTCACAGGCATAAAGAAAATACTTTTGCATGTTGGGTACTGAAGTAAGTATATCACTGGGTTGTTACAGTCCCAAAGGACCTGTAAGCAAGTGGGAGAGATCATAAATGTTTGGTGTTTGCAATGAGAAGATAAAGTGATAAAGGCATGTAACTCTCACTTCTTTGAACTTTTGTGTATCTGCAAAAGAAGCAGGGGTTTGTAACTATTTCTGATGGAGAAGACTGATGCTTTGCTCTGCTCACTAGTGTCATCCTGGCTGTGGTTGATCTGAAGGTTGGGAAGAAGGACTGAGGCACTGTGTTTACAGCTCTATTACAACTGAATCCACCTCTGGGCAAAGATGTCCTAGTATGAGAAGAGTAAATAAACACAAAACAACACAAAATGTGTTGGGGCTGAGGGGGAAGAACGTGAAGGAATTGGGATAAAGTTTGACCTCCCCAGGCCCCTCCATCCTTGTAGAGGACACTTCTGTAAAAGCAACCAGCCAAGCATAAGATCTTAGGCCCTGATAAGTAAATTATTTAACTCCACCCTGAAATTCCTCAGATTGTACGCAGTCCCCAGGTTCCTTGGAAATTTTCTTTGGCATAATTTTTAATGACAATAGAGAACAAGTGCAAGACAAAGTGAATGCAACAGAAGACTGGCAGAGTTTGCAGCCAGCAGTTTGTATAACCTGCATGATTCTGAAAGTCCCATTTGACTTCATCTCAAGTGGGTTTGCTCACCCCTCCATTGTGTGCTGGTATCACTGCCAGCAACAGAAGTAATTTCTTTTGTAAAGAAACCAATGTCTGTGCTAAGCCAGCAGCTGCTCCTGTACATGCCTGGAGCTGTAGCATGACTGAGACCTCTTCCCCAGTTAAGTTGAAACAGAGGGTGTTCAGTAGATCTCTGTTGGGACTCTGTTGCTTATAAAAATAAGAAAGCATGACTTATTACAGAAATTGTCATTGCCGAAACACATTCTTTAACTTATAAAAGTTATGAAAAACTCACCATTGAAATTATTTAAGTAGCTCTGTTGGAAATCCTTTTCCTTTAAAGATTTCAGGCCAGAAAATTGGATGCATTTCTAATATTTTTTTTAAGAAAAAAAAATCTTCTACAGAAAGAAAGTATCCTTGTGAAAAGTTGTTGGTTTTGTTTGTTTTGCTTGCCAAATCCCCAATTTTCTATCACATAGTTTCAACAAATCTTTTTCTGAGAGCCCAAAGACCAAGAGAGATCAAATGAAATCTATGAAGTGCTCTTAAAATTGAGAGGAGGGGTAAAATGCTACAAAGAAAAAAAAAAGTTAAGTTGTTTGGACCACAAAAGAATACTTGGGGTGATTACTAAGACTTGTCTGTGTCTTGTTGATTTGCCCTGAAACTGCTAAACAGCTAATGAAGCAAAAGTTCAACTTGAACAGTTTAATCTAGAGCTGACGGAAAAAATACTTGGAGTAAAACATTTCAATATAAAATGGCTTTTTTCCAAAACCAGAACTTTCAGGAAAAGCTTTCAGTTTCTTCTAAATTTTCTTTCTTTTTTTTTTTTTTTTTCAATTGGAAACAAATATTTTGTTCTTCTATTAATACTTTTTTCCTCGTTCCCAGCCCCCTACTTTCTTTTGCCTCTGAATGCAATGTAAAGACTAATGTCTAGGGACTGTTCACTCCTGAAATTTTCTTTAAGATTTTCTTTCTTTGTTTTGTGGAGGTTGTTTGTTTTTTTTTTTTGTTTGGTTTTTTTTTTATTTCTCAGCTTTGAAAGGCCTCCAATGTTACAAACAGGGAAATCTTTGAAAAATCACAGAGTAGATTTTTCTGCTGAATAAAATTAATGTTGTCCAGAGAAGAAGAATAGGCTCAAAATTTAAAATTTAATTTAAAATTTTACAAAAGCTTTGTAGGTCAAGCCACATATGAAAGAACAGTGTCAAAATGTTTTTTTCCAGACCATCAGATTATTCTGTTTTTCTGTAGATTGCAGACCATAGCATGTTACCAGTTATTCCTTCTTGAGCTTAGTCACTGTGCCCAACAAATGTGGGACTTCTGGGACTGCTTGTGGACCTCTCTTGTGTTTGTGAGATTTCAAAGGCTGGCAGATGCTGCCAATTAACACTTGAAACTTGACTGATAATCTTGCCACTGTGCAACACAGACTGGAGAGCTCTGTATTTTCTTCAAACTTCACAAGGCAACATTCAACAGGAATGGCTGAATTTCCATGTAGACATGCCTGGTCTCCTTCAGAAACACTTGGGTTTGGCACCAGGATTTGAGGCTGCAAAACACAAGAACCTGGGTAGATGCTTTGACATTTTGTCTGTGCCGAACCTCAGCCTGCTGCAGATGAACTCCTGCCTGTGGCACCTTAGGTCTCTCTGTACAGCTGTTCTCACTGTTGAACAGAGATATATTTAGATACAAGCTTAAATATTTTACTGGCTCTGGACCTCAGCTAATGTGAGATATCAGTCAGAGGAGTCAGTGCCTCTGGGAAGGCACAATCAACCGGCATAATCCATGGGCTGAACAGAAATGAAACATGAATGCTAACTGAACATCTGAAGCAGCACCCCAAAGAAGGACAGCAAATAACTGCTGGTCTTGTGTGAAAGCAGGTGTCAGGCTGTGGACTGGTCTGGCTCTCCCTGAGGTCTCACTGCAAAATCTCAAGGTTTGCCAAGTTTCCTAACCTGCCAGTTGGCAAGCACCAGTACTATGGTCCCACCATGATGGAACCATTGGCAATGGTGTTAGAAACTCTACTCTGCTCCCCTTGGCTGCAAATAACTTAGGTGTTCTCCCTTACTGTTTTTATTTGAGAATGGACAATGGAAAGTCTGGGAGAAGAGTGAAGGGGCACTGAGACAAGAGGCAATGGAACTGGGTTATGATTATGAAAGAAACAGGAAAGATTTTTTTGTGGTATCCTGAATTTTAAAGGATGGGTGCAGGAAAAGTGTGTCAAGAGAAGGCAACAAGTAACTGTGAGATTAGGAAGAAGACCAAGAGTTATTCTAGATTTTGAGCAATGTGCAATCAAGGATATGAAAGAAAATTCAAAGGAGTAAGTAAGTGAATCAAACCAGAGGAGCTTTTGGTAGTTTTGAGGAAGGAAGAAAAATATGTAAGAGAGGAGAATTTAAAGCAGAGAGGCATAACATAGGAAAGAAAAGTAATGAATTGAGAAATGTGTGTCAAATTTGATTCAGAAATAATAGCTTTGAGTAGGTGTGAAGAGAAGGAAAAAGATCACAGAGGAAGTGGCAGGGGCTGCAGAAAACACATGGAGATGGGAAAAGAATCAGGAGCTCAGAGAAATGTAACAGTGAATTGTGAAGAGGAGTATTTTGAGGTGAAAGGCATGCAATGAAACAATTTTTTTCCCTTTTATTTTTCCTCTGTTGTTTGTTTATTCCACTGCAGACAATCTTATTTTTCCCTCTCTGTCCATGCTGTTGGACCTCTGACTTTGCTGGCTTGCTAGCCATCCCTTTCACTAGAGGACTTGGTGTGCAGAAATTAAAAGGATATGACTGTGCACAGTGTCATCTGTGTGTGCTTAGCTAACAGCACAGGAATCAAGCCTAGACTGATTCTAGAAATTAAGCCATGCCAGGGAATGTTCCTGAGAGCTGAAGACCACTTTTTGCTGTGAAATTTTTAGCATGGATGCTGGCCACACTCTGACCCAGGTCAGGTAGCACTGTCCTAGATGATTCCCAAATATGGCTGGGGAGCTAGTGCATGCCAAGGGCAGCTCCCAGGAGGCACTTTGGCGGGTAAAGGAAGTGAATGGGATTGAGGCAGCGTGCTCTGTGCCAGATGGTGCAGTGGGCCAGGGAACATTCCTTAGCACATTTAGTTTACTAGCATGGATGCAGCCAAAGAGTGCATTGTTTCTTCTCTTTATAAGAGGGGATGCAGTTGCTCCTTAGCTTGGAACAAGGTCACCTTCCTTTAGATAGAAAAAGGTACAGTGTTAGAAGCCTTCTGGAAGAAGCATGTGAAAGGGAAGAGACAAGGCACACACAAAACAGTAGAAGCACCTCCAGGAAATGGAAGAATGGGAAACTACAAAACTAGAAGTGCATGTATAAATCTGGGATGGGGAGGGGAGCTAAACTGAAGCTAGAGCTCTACCTGGATATGCTCCTGCCTACCCTGACGAAAATATCAGTGCTGTATTTGTACAGGTGGTAGCACATGTGGTCTTTTCTGTGCTTACAGGCACTGGGACAGAACATCAGACATGGGAGTGGGCAGTGTTACTTGTTTATCATCCTCTGTAATGCTAGTGTTACTTATTTATCATCCTCTGTAATGGCTGTACTCATGAAAGCACGTGTAGTGAATTATGCTGCTGTAGGCAGAACATGCAGTCTAGAAGCAACATGAATCTAGTGGGAAATGTGCAAATGCTGAACCTGCAAATTGGCAGACAATCTGATGGAGGTTCTTGTATGTTAGGTTCAAATAGACCTGGAAGTAAATACACAGCTTTCAGATCTTTCTTCACTTCCTGCTAGCATTAGTTAAAGCCCAGATGTTGATGAAAAATGCTTTATAAAATTATAATTAATGTATTTTAAAATGGTTTTGTTTTACTGGCTTACCTAAATTGTACCCCTGTACCTGGATTCAACCAGTCAGCTAACAGAAATTATTGTTTAAAAACAGCTTTTAGTGTGAATACTCTGTCAACGAATACAATCTTCCGTTGTGCCAGAAGTGTTGCTTTGCTCTGTTAGTGAGGAGAGCCTACAGGAAGATCCTGCATGTTTGCAGGACATTGGAGAGTTTAAGAATGAGCACATGCGGTGCTGTGATCTTGTCCAGTGAAATCCTCTGGCCCTGCGTTCTCCATCTGTTTCCATTCAGGTCAAGTGCACGTGCTTCTCATTTATTACTGTCTGTCATCTGCATGACAGGAGCACCGAGAGGCCCCACCTGAGATCAGCTCCTGCTGGTTCTAGGTGGTGTACGGAGATTCATGATTATTCAGTTTATAGCACAAATGGCTGGGACAAAAACAGACATGAAGTAAAGGGCTTCAGGTGGAAGATCAAGAGCTCCAATGCAAGTAGGTTAAGATGAAATCCTGCCCCCATGTCAACAAGAATTTTGCCATTCATTTCTATGTGACCTGGATTTCTACCCTGGCTGACTTGTCCAAAACTGTAGGGGAAGTCTGCATCAGAGACAGGAATTGAACTTTGAGTTCTTGTCCCGTGACATCACCCTTCCTGATGAAGGGGTGGGGTGATTAGACCTGTACCGTGCATGGTTCTCTCAACAAAATTAATGGAAGTTTTGCATGTTGAGGGACTACAGGCTTGATCTTTTTGTTCCTTGTACATCTTTTTCTTCACTTCTTGGTAGAACCTCTGAGTTCTGACTGTGTGAGATGAGTAAACTTAGCAGGTTCACAAAGAAGGCACATATGAACCTTCTACAGCCTGAATGAGAGCTTAAGGTTGGAAGGAATCCAAAACCTCAAAAGGAAATTCAGCTGAAATGACCAACTTTTGCCTGGTTTGGGGTCAAAACCTAGGGAAAACAACACTTCAGATGGTTTCTATATAAAAAACATGAAGCCACCCAGGTTTATAGAAAACCACTTCAAATTTTCTTACTGTGCAGCCAGGTTCAGAAAGAAAGTATGGAAAATTGAGTAATACTGCTCAAGTTCCAGATTGATGGCACAGATTCAAAATATTTTAAACCTGCTGTACTCTAGGTTCATTTCACTTTCAAAGCTTGGCAGGAATCCAGCAGCTACCTCAAATGGTATAGTACCAAGATACTTACCAGACATTTGTAGTCTTCTCCACCAAACCATTTGCTAAGCTTTCTTAGCCCTTTTTTTCTTTCGTTTTTTTTTTTTTTTGGCATTTACATTTAAACCTCAGGGACTTGTGTTGATCCTACCAGAAAACTCATGACTTCCATGTGTTCCTTGGAGTTTTATTCTCAAGAATTTTAATTTCAGACAGGTCTGCCCCAACAAAGGAGACAAAATGCTAAGGTCTAAACTAAATACAATACAAGGGTTCTCCTTAATGATATGCCATCAGTCTGTAAAAGACAAGACTGTAGAAATGCAGCAAATCAGTAATTTTGGTAGAGTTAGACTTCAGGAAGACTTGTTCTTGCAGCACTTGACAGTTGTCAACTTCATCTTCAGTACTATGTGAGAGCCTTGTTTTCATGGTGAAATGTGAGACAATAATCCTTCCTGTGGGCTAAAAATATGTTTGCTAAAACTTAACGGTGATAGATAAGGGTCTGCAAACAATGATATATTGGCCACCTACACAGAGCAAAAGCCTGGAAAAGAATAAACCTCTGAAGAGAAAATGGTCCTGATTCAAATCTCACTGAAAATATTTGCACGGCTTTCCTCATAGAATTTGATTACTTGTGCTTAAGCCTGAACTAGATAGTCACTAGCTTGGAGTTAAGTCAGGTGAAAAAAAGCACTACGTTTTCAATAAAGCCCTTTCTTCTTGGGAAAACTTGCTAATGATGAAACTTCAATGAAGCATTCAAAACAAAAAGTAAGAATTTGAATTCAGTAAATGTATTTAAAAGTTCTTTCTTTCTGAAAGCCTATGTGCACAGACATACTTGAAGGATCTCAGGTAGAAGTTTTGTTACCTCTGGCTCCTGGTATCCATTATGAGCTGAGAAAAACTGCCCTTCACAGCATCTGAGCAATGTTCTTATCACAAAAGTGAACCAGGATAGCATCTGTAGTCCATGACTAAGACACAAAAGCAGGTAACACAGAGATAAAAATAGCTTCTGTCTAAGACAACACATTACACTCACTCTGTGTGTGTTTTTAGGAGTCCTCTGGTTGCCTTTAACCTTCTCTGAACCAAGAACAAGGTTTTCATAGAAAATCAATGCTGTTTTCGACTTTACTGACTTTAAACTTTGCTAATGTTAGCCATGACATTATGTGAATAACATTCCTTCTGCTAGTCTCTTTTATAATGATGAGAAACAAAATTGAAGTGGAGAAGAAAAAAATAAGAAGGATATAAACTGCAAGTAAACTAGGTAACACCTAATCCATGAAAGAAGGAGGTCCATCTTACACCATTTTACTTATGTTTATATTGTATCAGATAATACAGAAGCTTGTAGGATACAGATGCCCTAGAGACTTACCTGCAATTAAATCCTACCACTGCTGCGAAGGAAGAATTTTGTCCAACCTATGAGAGTGATAATTGCTTAGATAAGAAAAGTTCTGATTTCATTTCAGTGCTACCATCTGGTGGGCAAAATGCAGACAGCAAAAATCCCATTGCTGTAACAGTGGAACATTCTGATACAGTGAGTTTTTGTTTTATTTTGTGAAGGAAACATAAGATATTATTAAAACAACTTGAACATCTGGTTTGGGGATAAAGTCATTTTGCAGTGTTGCTGCCAACCCTCAGGGCCAAGTGCAAAGAGAACAACCTTCCCTTCCAGAGTCTCCATAATGCATAACACCAAACTAAAATTTCATGTCCAACACAAATGAAGAACAAAATATACTGTAGCTGTAGCTATACACATCTAGGGAAATTCTGCTGATAGCTTGAAAGCCAGAGAATTGTATGAGATTGAAGCTGCAGAATTTTAAAAACGAACAGCAGGGAAAAGGAGTCATGTTTATTTTATTATGGGTAAGTTAAATACAGAGTTATATCAGGCATTTTGAGGAAAAGAAATAGGAAAATCACTAGAAATCTATGTGATTAGTTATTGAAAGGATCTGTTAAGACACCATAATGAAGAGCAGCGCTGTTTTCTTTGGTACACTTAGAACTTACATTGTGAAGGTGGAAATAAGGGTCAGATCCGATTGTCTCCAGCTACTGCCTGAACTTTTGAGATCTGGAAGAAAAGGGAATAATTGTTCCAGTTTTTTTACTTACTTTCAAATGAATCTAGCCCAAACCCTCAAACATTTATGCAAACTTCTGGCCTGTTAAGATGTATATAACTGTCATAACCACATCACTTTAATTTTTACAAAACTTTGAGGGAATTTTTGCTGAAAAAACTTCTTCAGAGTAGAAGTTCTGGTTTCATTTAACCTTAGTATGGCTGAGATTTTACCCTTGGCATTCTTCAACTTTCCTATACTGTCATTTTCTCAGATGTAAGTAAGAACTAGCCACTGATGTTTCAAATGCTTCTAGTCCCAACTCAAATGCTCTTTTTGGCTATCTGCCTGCATGAAAAAAGGAACTGTCTTTTAAAAAGTGTTTGAAGTTGTATTATACCATCAGAGATTGCTGTCACTTTTAACCTGGCATAAATCTATTAAAAGGAAACCCAGCTAGCAAAATTTAATCAATAATGAGGTTTTTGAGCAGGTGTGAATACTGCTCTCTTAGACTGATATAGTCAATCCTTTGATCTAACTTGGCAAGCTTTATATAAAAATCTTCAGTGATTAAATGCTGATATTGGTATTTTTTGTGTCTTGGGTAATGTAAATCTACTACTTCAGAAGGTCAGCCAGTAGGTGACTTAATGTCTCTAAGAACTTCCACTAATGAGTACAACAGTAATTCATGATAATTTCAACCCTGGTAAGAAGGTTCACAGAGATCTGGTCAAGCATTCCAAAGCTCCAGCTTCATCAGGATATTTGTAGTGTGGTTGAATAAGAATAAATAACCTTCTCTGAAATTTGTCTCTTATATTGTTCTACTGAGTTCCTGCCAGTCTGTCAACTAGAACAAATATTCATTTCTTCCAGTATAGATGAAAGTGATTTCTATTTTTCCTACTACAGACTTGGCCCTTGACTTAGAAGTGATAGAGATCAGATGCAAGAAAGATTGAGATAAGTTACTGTGTTGTATGTAAAGAAACTGAAACAATTTTTTGTCTCACTATAAAAAACATTTCTGAGGTTTCTGAAGTTTAAGCCCTTCTACACATTTAATGATAGAAAGGTGAATAAATAATAGAAATTCACGGATTTTAAATCTGGAAGAGCAGAAAGAGCAACTTCTGTTCATTTAATCAGATTTCCTACAGCAAGTATCTCAGGGGAATATGGAAGTTTGTGGAGTCTGTGATGTGTTTTGGTTTCCTTTTCTTTTAAATGCAAGTGTATTCTCTTTTGAGATATCTCTTTTTTGCAGTACCCCAGAACATCAATGATTCAAAGATTGCTCCCATTAAGACCTTCTATACAGAGGAAATGACACATCCTGGCTCAGAGATGCTGCCTCTCCCATATGAACTGTTCTGTATTTCTTGAGGAGCAGCACTATCAGAACATCTTTTGCCAAATGCAGAGCTTGAAAGGAGCTCTGTGAGTTTGATACAGTGTACTTTCCCTTTGGTTTAAAGAGTTAACTAGGCACTTAGAGACAGGCTACTGGACTTGGCACAGCTTCTCTGGGACTGTGCTTGAGTTTATTAGCACACCCATGTGAGGCCCAGTTACTGCTTTCTTTTATGGCAAAACCACCTCAAAACCCACGAGCCCAAAGGAAGATGTAGTCTAATATGGCACAGAGCAGCTTGGCTGCCTCTCTCCCGGGACAGAGACCTCAGAGGAATCTGGGGGTCAGGAGATACCTCAGGCCAGAGGTCGTATCCCAACTCAGTAGTACTGGCTCTTGGATCCAGTTGAATTTTAAGTTTACCATATGCCTCAACTCCCATGGGGATGAAATCTTCCCTGTTTGAGAGGCAAATGGTTTTGGATCCCCCTTTACTGACCTGTATTGAATCTTTCCCTTTCATTTGAAGCTCCTCCTGTATGATCCCAACCATAAATTATTTCCTAGAAATTGCTTTATTGAACATATTTCTTTATTTTGATTGCTATGGTATCTATTAGGAGGGGATCTAGTTCTGATTTAAAAACTTGACCTGATAAATTTTCCTTCCCCTCCTTGACATTCAATAACCCTACTACATATGTGTACATACATTTATTTATTCTTTGGCTTTGAATTAGGATAGTACATGTCCAGGAAAAAGACATGAAAATGTGGCGAAAAGAAAACTAGAAGGATTTCTTAGGCAGGCTTTAGTGCCTTTTGAGGAAAATTCTTTTTGACACTTTTTCAGAATTTTTTACTTGTGTTTTGTGGTATTTGCAATAACCATTTTGAGGTAAATACTCCTCAGAGAGCATGACTGGAAAGATCTCCATGTCACGATAAGGAACGGGTAATACTATAGGAACAATATTCCTTTGAGATGATCTAGGAGGTCTGCTGGGTTTTCTGTTGCATCCACCCCATTTTTTTTTTTCTGATGACCCACAAAGATGGGTGCATGAAGGTTGTCTTGGGCTCTGGTCTTCCATAGAAGGCATGATTGTCACCATTGGAACGATCTGCTCCTTAATGAAGATTTTCTGGCCTTCATAATTCTCCTCATTGCAGACTACTGGCCTTGCTGCTAGTTTCTATATCATTAGATGTACTCATAGTGTTGCTTGCTTCCTCCACAGGGGACCCAAGTTGATTTTTAAACTGAGAGTAGCAAGGATGGAGCCTTGAAAATACTACATATTTTTTGATATGTCTAGCAATACTAGATCTGAGAGAGGCAATTTCCTGTATTTAATGTTTTAGCATGCTGAGTGGTGAAGTAACGACTATTTTCAATAACAGAAGTTGTTTTTTTTCCAGTGGAAGCTCATTCCCTTTTCATACAGCAGCTGCTTCCTACAGGGCGACTTTAGGGCTGCAGACATTACAAAGAGGTATTGAAAGTGACAATGGCTGGATGTGCTTCAAGTACATCGGAAGAGAACCCTACTGGCCCTCAAAGTGCCTGGGATGGGTGGCATGGGATTAGAGGACTGGGACTGGTACTCCTATTGGATCTGAAGCTGGATCCCAAGAGTCCATCTGTTCTGGGCTTTTGTTACTTATCCATGCATTAGCAATAATTTCACGTATATTTCACTGCCAATTCCCCAGGCTTGTCTGGTTGTAGGGTTCCTTCCGCCAGATTTTTTTGCCTGTCTTCTGGAGCCCTTCTCTGGGGATCACTCCCACTTCCTTTATGTCAGAATGGATAACAAGGCACTTACCTCAGTGAGCCAGCAGAGTCTGTCCAACCTTTCCCTGCAGGCTTTGCCTTGGATAACGAGGAGGATTGTCTCTGGCAAAGACTAGTGTCTTGTGATACAGCCCTTTTAAAAGCTGTGGTGAAATAGGGTTTACAGTGATACTGGCTGTTGAGAATTTCATTTCTCTGGTGCTGTTAATAGAGTTGTTTTTTCCCTCCCTCAGCTTTTTGTCTCATAGAAATATTATCCATTCATTTTATGAACATATGAATCCTTTCACGGCCAGCACTGACGTCGGGCACTATAATATTTGATCATGGACAGCAGAACAGAAAGTGAAAATGTAACCTCCCTATAGAAATTTCAGAAACTTCAGGGGAGATGTAGAGAATATACAGATTAGAGGAGAATCTTCCTGCAGAAGTGGCTGACTTTCCAGGCTTTTTTTATTGGTGCAGTATATAATAAATATCACTGTATCACCATTTAACTTTTTGCTGCAGTGTTTTGAATAGTACTGCAGCCTAATGAGTGAAATTATTGGATTCCAGTACTAGGTTTTTCAAGACCCAGTAGACTCTAGTGAAATTCCTTTTTCTTTTTTTTTTTTTCTTTACTTTTCTGTAGTATTAAGCTGTGGAGACAAGCATTTCACCAGACCTATGGAACACATTCTAACAACTATCCTGAGTTTTACATTACACATCAGCTCTTTTGATGTGAGGGGAAAAAAGCCAGTAGGTTCTAGAAAGCTGAATTAAAATAAATGGAGTGGGTAAAAACTGCTTCTGACTTTACTAGACCTGGGATAAGGATGATGAGTACATTGTATTCTCAGTGTAAATCCTCCTATACACCTATGTTTGTAGATATAGTGTCTTCATCTGTAACATAGGATTACTCAACAAGTCACAGATAACTGCAAGACAGACAGCAGACAAAACTGCAAGCAGACAACTAAAAAAAAAAATAAAATCAAAAGACCAAACCATAGACAATACATTTCTGTAAAGGCAAGATAAAGTTCAAAGGGAGAGCTCAGACATTCATCTGTGAGAGATTTATGACTGTACTAGAGAAATATTTAAATATGACAGTTCCCTTGTTTATGGGCAAAATAGCATGTTCCCATGCAGATAAATAAAATGCATTTCAATATTCTTACACTAGTCTTTGTTTATATGAGTTTATTCCAGAATTCAGACTAAAGATAAGGATTTGCTACTGCAAATAACTAAAGATTAATCCAGATGTTGGTGTTGTTTCTTAGAGGAGTAGAAAGCAGATTTATTGAGAGCAGTGGAGCTGCTGTTGATGGTTTCTTATCTTTGGTATTACATTTTGTAATGTGTGACATAGATGAAAGCAGTGCGTGGAATGGATGAATGATATTTTAATAATTGGTATGGAGCACTTAGTAAGAAACATATTTTGTACTGGAAAGTGGATAATCTTAAAGTATCCAGCCTCATCTTCAGTTGAATTACATATCCTTATTAAAAATCTGATTTTCCTTATGTCTTTTTCATTGTTGTAGGGAAAAACATTGTGGTTGTGCCATTAAGAGTTGTGGGGTTTCTTTTTAGGGAAAAAAAAAAGGTGTTGTTTTGCTCTGTAAATGTGAATGCTGTGTTAAAGAGTGGGATGGAATGTGAGCCCTTTGAGTTTAGTATGGATTAATAGCTAGAGAAAAACCTGCTCACTCCTAGTGCACAGGAGGACAGCTGCTACTCACTGAATGTGATTTCCTGGGAACCACGGATCCTCGAGGCCCCATTCAGTCCAATAGCCAGTTTTTAATCTTGGCTCATATTTACACAGGAGAAATACCAGCAGCCACTCAGTGAGACCATGAACAGCAGAGAGTGGGGATTCAGGGAGAGGAGCACCAAAGCTCCCCATATTCTTACAGAAATCTGAAACCTTATAATTCCCAGCCTAACTTTAGTCCTAGCCAATATGCAGCCACTGACATTGTTATTGTTGAGATTTTCAAATTTCTTCTGTCTAGTTTTATACTTCTTATATTTGCTGAACTTATAATCATTGGGACATCCAGCAGCCTTTGATTTGCTGGGCTGAACAACCAGTTGGTTTAGGCCTTCTTCTACAAGGCAGGCTCTTATCAGCTGTGTGGCCATTCTCTGTACCTGCTTCATTTTCCGTACATCTTTGCCACATGTGGGTGGTCAGAATTGTATTGTATTCAGAGTGGAGGCTTGCCAAAGCTTTCTGGAATGACAATAATGCTTCTCTTTCTTTAGCAAAACATGCTAGAGTCATAGCTGTCATCTTCTTTGTGGCTGCATTTCATTAATGACTAATCGTCAACCTCTTCTCCCTTCTGTCCTGTTAGAGCTGTCCTAACAAGATCTGTAGCTAATAAGACAGATATTTTTTCTTTTTCAAGGCAGTGCTTGGATAGACCCATAAAAGTTTCAAAGGGGAAGTTAATTCTCTTCACACTTTTTAGGCAAAATTGACTGCTCACTCTGGTCTCAGTGGCCAAAACATTATTTTAAGAGGTGTGGCATTTACAAGTAAAGAGTTAACAAGTGAGGCTGGTTTTGTGGTGGTTTTTTCCCCTTTTTCATGCTTTGCTGTGATAATGATGAGAGACCCAGGGATTAAGATGACCAGAGTCATCCTATGTCAGGTGGTCCCACATCCCCTTGATTCACAGAGAGAAAGGATTCATCAGCTGAGTAGCAAGACCATTTCTTAGGCAATTAACATTTTCCTTGACAGTGCCACTTGGCAGCTGTGCTCATGGCCAGAGCTAGAGCCTGCTTAGCCCTGCCTGCCTTCCCTCACACCAGCCTGGAGGAGCTGCCTGGACCAGGGGTCAGTTATTAAGAAATACACGCAAAACCTGACCGGTGTGGAGGAGCAGATCAACAGTCAGGGGTCCCCTTGCTCTCTCAGTAGCACACATCTTGAGGTTCCCTGATATCCCAAATCACCACATGCTTCCTAATGGGATCCAATGCTCATCTCTCAAATTGTTAGCTCCAGAATGCCTATTGAAAAATTCAGAAATCATAGAATCATATATTGGTTTGGATTGGAAGGGACCTTTAATGGTCATTTAGTTCAACCCACCTGATGTGGATCACGTGTTGATTTGTCTTCTCTCTGGGAAACAAAGTCAAATCAGTCTGTGCTGTTCTCTATGCTGTGGTCATGATAGTCACCATAAGTTGGAGTTTGGGACATTTGAGTACTTGTTGTGAACTTTTATCAGTAGGATCCAGCACCACCAGTCCTTGATTCCTGCTTGATATAATACCTCAAGGCTGTTTCTCCATATTTACCGGGATGAAGTGTCCATGTTATTTCAAGGATTCTTGGGACACTGTTTCTTCACAAGGAAAGCAAAGTCAGTGGAGAGGCAGGCTGGATCTTTTGTCAGTTTCTAAAAACCTCCTTCCCTCTCCCTTAACCTCAGAAGAGCTGCAGGCATTTCCAGGGTGCATCCCAGCCTGCTGGTTTGTATTCTTCTCCAAAGAAAGTAGAGAAAAGCAAGAGGAAGCTTCTGGCCAGAATATCTAACAGACCATGAAGCCAGGCCTGAGGATAGCAGAGAATCAAGAGAAATAGCATCTATTTTTCCTTGCCTTTGCCTAACATTTAACTGGTTAGAGGATTTTAAGAAGCCTGGATAATCCTCTGCTCCTGCTTCCAGCGTTAGCAGCTTAAAATCCTAACAAACTAAGCCCTAGTCAATGACTTCAGAATGGATTAGTTGGAATGCTCTAGGACTTACTAGAACTCCATTAGGAATACACTAGGAATAGAGTTTATCTCTTCACAGCCTATTGATACATTAATGCTGCTACTGTACTACTATAAACACCAATAATCATAAATATTACAGCTGATAAAGTATCTGAAGGACACCTAAGACTGATATAAAATAACATGTATATTTAAGGTAACACTTCATTCAATTGTTACTCTACTTCTCATTCACTTTCCTCAGGCATTTGTTGTTGACATTGGTTATCTTGTCACTGTTTCCCAAATTTCTCTGTGAGGCATAATTCTCTGCCTTCCTCCCCTGAGTAATTTGTTTTAATTTTAAGTTTTCCAGTGGGTAGAAAATATGGCCATCAGCAACAAGGGACTCTTGCATGGAAGACACATGGCTCTCTTTTTTTTTTTTTTGGCAAGACAACTTTGGTGCCTTAAAGTGGCTTTACTGCTCTGCTCCCAGCCCCGTGATCCCAGAGAATTTGATCAAATCTCTAAGTGGTTTCTCTACCACCAGAAAGACCCTTTCTTATGCTGCTCATAGCTCCCAAAGGGCTGCTTCTCAAGCTAGAGAGCAATAAGGCTATAAGGTCTTTCCTTTTACACTGTTATCTTGCTGCCTGGTCCAAAGCAGGAACTTGAGCTGTGTGCTGCAGTATTCCCAAACTGCCATCCTCTCTAATCCAGAGCCCTTCCCAAAGGCTGTGGAGCCAGGTGTGAGGTGTGTTTATGTCCCTGGGCTGCTGCACAGTAGTCTTGCTGGAGCTGGCAGGCTGGCCTGGACCATTAGTGTGCTCTGAGAGGCAGGCAATTCAGAAACTCAGGAGCCACTTCTCTGTGTGCTGGCCACAATTCCTGCTTCCCTTGCCAATGTGCTTATGGTTTGGCATTTGTAGACACACCACAGCTGTCCAGTTGATAAACTGACACACTCTGGGTGGCCCTCATCTCTTGAGATTTTACAACTGCTCTTTGCTCCACCAGACATGAATTGAAGTCTTCCAAACTCTCCCACAGAGACTTTCCTGGTACTTTGGTGTCAAGTTCAGAACAAGAATCTGGAGCAGACTTTTTATTCCTAGTAACACTTGTTTTCCTGCAGTGCTGCTCTCCTTCAGCTAACCAGTGCCTGTGATGAACACTTGTTTCTGTTCACTGGTTCATCCTGCTCAGCAGAAGTCAGAAGTTATTTACAGAACCTTGCAATCCATTAGCCCTCTACCCTTGAAGGAAAAAGGTCTGTGTATGCACAGTGAAACTCAGGATTACAGATCAAATGTGCTGCTGTGTGTGTACATTTATATGACCCTGATGACTCTTTCTGGTGGTTCCTGCATGCTTGTTGTCCAAATTAAAGAAAGAGGCATTACCTACTCAGGTACAGTAAAATAATATTGAAAAACGCCATATGTGTAGCAGTGTTCTTGAGAAATACAACTGCTGGGCTGTCTGCATGTAATGTGAATTCTGTAGCAGCTTTCAAGGAGTGGTATCAGTCCCTCATACAACTTTTGCTTTATTCATTACTCCTGGAATACGTGGCTACTTCATCTAGTAAAAAAGGAAGGAAAAAAATTAACACCAATAGGATGTGATGTTTCAAGCGTGGGGAAATGAAATAGTTTTATGTTTTAGTGGCCACCATCAAAATCTTGTCAGACTGGTTTTTTCCAGCATTCAGGTAGCAGTGCAATGCATTTACAGACAGCTCTCATTTAATGCCAAATTGACACCATGGTGGAGCAACTGTTGGCTTGCAGAAAGAAGGAAAGGTATTAATTTCCTTTTGCTTCTGCAGTAGATTCATTAAAATGTGTTAGCTCAGCTGTGTGCAGATATGCTGATGTAATCAAGCCAGGTGCATGCACAGGATTTTCTAACAGGAGGTGGAGATGAGTCTGGATCACATAGAGAGGAGCTGGAGAACTGTGCAGGATGTTTAAAGGTCACAAGGATGCTTAACATTTTGTATCAGACATGTGAGGAAGAAAAATAGCACAGGTGTAGAGTCATTATTGCACTAAATGGCAAGAAGGGTACAAATTGGGCATTTCAAGGTCCAGAATTCCAGGTTAGCTGTGGTACAAGGGAGAGAGGAGAGAACAATATTTTGATAGAAAAGGTTAAAGAAGCTGGACATCTTACAGGAAAGGAAGGGAATTGAGGAAGGATTATTTAGGGAACATTTTACTATGCCTCTTGAACCCAACCAGACTTTTCAGTAGGCAAATATTTGTTTCAAGAAAAACACACCCAGAAGCAGCTCTTATAAAATGTATAAAGTTGGGGTTTTTTTTGTCAGTTTTTCAAATACTGCATTCTAGTTTAGTCTATTGATTTTCAAGAGAATGTATTTTTTTCTTTGTCTTCTCAGGAGCAGAGAGAGAGAGATGGGGCAAGGGTGTACAAGAGGACAGGCAGATAAACAAGGCTGAATTTGTAGAGAAAGCTCTCCAGACTGGCATTTGTCACCAGAGACTCATACACCATAAAAATTCCTAGATATCTTCTCAGATTGTATAAGTGAAAAAGACATTACATAAACTGCCAGCATTTTTCTCCTTTTTCTCTTTGAGAACCACCCTTGTGGGACAATTGTAAGGAATTTAGTGGGGTTGGCTCTAGTAAATTTCTGTGGATAGTACTCTAAAAATACAGACACAAGAGGAAGCAGTGTTGGTTTTTTCTGGTTTTGTTTTTAAACAGTTACAGAATTCTACAAAAGGGACACAATTCTTTTTAAAAGCTTTGTAGGTTACTGTGAGAAACCTTTCAGTTCTCATTGCATTCTGTTCCACTTTCAGTACAAAGGAGGGGCTGGCAGGTATTTTCAGTGGAAGTGAATATGTGCTTTCAGTTCTCACCAAATCCCAGCTGGATTCTGTGTTTAATCCACAAAACTTCCTGTGACCTGATAACTGCAGGTTACTTCAGTTTTGCATTCTTGAAGAGTTCACTGCTTTGACAGGGATTGTTATTCCATCCCTACAAGAAATTGCATGCTGCTGCATGCAGAAACCTACATGTCCAGCTGCAAATTCACTGAAAGAGTAGCTAAACAGGGAGGTAAGTCCTGTCTCTCCATGCTGGTCATCAAGGGTGGCCATCACAAATTATTATCACCTTTGGCTGCCCCAAGCAATACCTCCCTGTGTTCACCCTTTCTTCTAGATCACAACTGCTGTCTCTTAATATTAGTGGTATTATCCCAGTAGTCTCGGATAGCAATAGTCTGGGATAGAAAAAACCCTTTTTTTTTTTTCCTAGTTTCAGTAAAAGTTTTGCAAGAAAAAATGAAGTCTTGCACGAAATCCAAATCCAGTTACTTTAGTTTCCAGGTTGTATGGAGGTCTGAGGTTGGTTTCTCACAAAGAACTGGGATTCAGGGCAATGTGTGGTCTCACACAGAGTTCTGGCACCAGGTCACACAGGAAAACCCTGGCTCATACCTGTCTCTCTTCAGCTCTGTCTCTTGTTCCCCCATGGGGTTGCTCAAAATGAACTGACTTATGCAATGAAAGCTGACCGAGGTCTCTGTTGGTAAATCCAGTATTACAGGCCTTTGCATAATAATTCCAGGATCAGTCTTTCCATCTTCCAAGAAATTTGATAGCTAAAGATTATGACACCTCTGCAGAGTGACTTTTCCAGAGCAGTGACCATTCCCTGTGAAAGTTTCTTCTGTCACTGCATGTCTACAGTAACTTTGGAAACAATTTATTCTCTCCTTTTTAACCTACACCAGTTTGGTATTACTAACGCTGCTTCCAAGGTCAAATCCATAGCAGTATTCATTTTCATGAGGATCACTAGTAACCTCTCAAACAAATGACCTCATAAATGACACTTTTTGTCAAATGCTTTTTGGGGAGAACAGTACCATGGACACACACACTCTCTCTGCAGCTGGGAAAAAAGGGCTCTTCTCAGCACTCTTCTTTATGTACAATTTTTGTGGCCAAAAACTAGAGTGGGAAAGGAAAAGATAACATCTGAGTTGGGATGACCAAAGTACATAGAGAGAACAATTTAATCTCTTAAAACAATGCAAGAAGTTAAGATTCCAGTAGTAATTCAAGTGAAGGCAGGAGGCTGGGCTAGATCCAAACATCTATGCAGTCCCAGTGACCCAAGCTATCACATGTGATATACCTCACTTCTTTATTTGCTTGTTTATTCTGAATGACTACAAGGGCACTGGATGTGATAAAAAGTGGACAATGTCCTGAGTTCAGCTGGAGTGAGTTAGGATATTATCTTTCTGGAGCTTCTCCCTACAGTAATGATGATACCCGTTTTGGGGTTAATTTTCTGTTGAATAAGCACGTCAGGTTTTAAGGCACTGGTCCAGACTGTAAACAAGTCAGTCTCTTTGGAGCCTGCTTTGGCAGCTCTGCTGAGGTTGCTATTTGTATTAAAATATTTGCTAACCTATTCTTCATAAAGCCAGGTATGTTTCCGTGAAAAGGAGAGGCAATGTTTACATCTGTTCTCTTGCCAGCCTCAGCAATCATATTACCTTGTTATCTCAGCTAGCCCTCCCCCATGCTGATGCCCTAAATAAGGGACTGCTGAAATTCTGACCCAGGGCTCGTTGCATTTCTGCTCCACGCACAATTCTGTGTATCTGTGCAAAATTCAGTCCCACCATTTCAGTGGCACTGAGATCAGAAGAAACCTTACTGCTGAGAGAAATAAGTGATAAAAAACTCTGGAATGTAAATTTTAGATGAGCTAGATATTTTCACATGTGGCTGACAAGCAATTTAAAGCACTAAGGAGAGTTCAAGAGGGAGTTAAGTGGTCCACGTAGATATATGGATACTGGAATAATTTGGATGCATTTAGGATACAGTATAGACAAAGAATTCATCTCACCCCTGAGGTGTTTGTGACTGCATTTTGGTTCTAAGGTCGTACTAAGTTTTCTGTAGAGAGCCTGGCCCCAGCTCTAATGGATCATTGTCATGGCTTTGTTCACATTGCGAGGCTGGGGAGCGGAAAGAAAACAATCTAAACAATGTAGGACCACCACAATTACTTCAGTTGTTTTTATAGGCTACCCATAAACTTGTGGGCACTTTTCAGACACAGAAAATGACATGGACTTGGACTTAGATCTTTTAGCCTAAAGCTTTAGCTCAGTGCCTATGCCTTCCTCCTTCAATACTCCCATTGATGATAGTAGTAGATCTAGGGTAAAATGCAGGAAGCTCAGGATTATTATTTATGTTCTAAGATTAAATGGGGTGTCTACAAGAAGGAAAAGAGCTTGCTTTGGGGACAGAAGGTTGCTGTCCCTTTTGTATAAATGTGCAATCTGAAGACATAGTAGGCTTTACCTGGTTGAGGGTTTGATCCTTCTATTTGCCAATAGAGTAGGATAGAGTAGATAGTGATAACTTTGCTTTCCTATTCTCCATTTCCTTTCTTTTGATATACACTTCAAAGTCTGATGAAGAAATGTGAAAAATATTTGATGCTGTATACACAAAAAAGGACTTTATTCATGCCCTCCGGTGTTTGATTTTTAAATGATCGGCTATATCTGTTAGGCACAGAATTTTTTCTTTGAAATAAGTAGGATTTTTCAAAGCTGGCATCATCCTGCTCCCACCAAAATGACAGGTTAAGGTTTCCTTTCTCTTCAATAGGAGCAAAGATACATGATGAGCATATTTGGTAGCATTCCCTGACAAGGAATTAGGGCTAAGCATTGCTGCTGGGCAGATCCTGAAGTGCTTTATCAGCTGATGAAATTAGATGTGTGATCACTTTACTCAGTGCAGATGGATCAATTTATATCTGACTCTTTGTTCTAGGGATTCCTAGTGACTAACTGATACAACTGTGAGGGATTAAATATACAGGCAAAATTAATTTTGTGGGATGTGGTGGTAGGCTTGTTATACCAAGTTGTATTGTTGGAAATTCAAACAACCCTCAGGGCATTTCAAATCCTTTCCCCATTTCATACCTGAAGGTTGAAATGTACCTTTCTGAAGACATGGTTATTCTTTTTCTAGCAGTATTAGTTGTACTGATGTGAGATACTATCTTTCTCAGCAACCTTAGATATGGGGATTTCTGCAAGATGTGATTGTGTGTTTCCAGTTTTTCTCAGGTGTCAGTCTTGTACACTGTTGCCTCATTTTTTTCACTACTGCTGTTAATTTCCACCCATTTTCCTCTCTCCTTCCCAGTTCTGCCCATTCCCATCCATTATGGTTCCCTTTTGGTAATCATTATGCTGAACTCCTTTTAATTTTTTCCTTATTTGGTGATATGAAACCCATACTTGCTCCACAAAAGACAAAGTACTCTGCAGCATCTTTATTACACGTTTTGGTGTTTTTTGATTCTCATGTAATTATAGGCTGAGTTACTTCGATATGGATCTGATCCAACTTCTGGGTATTTTGTTGGTTTACATACACTCAGTATTAAAAATTACTTTTTCCTTTCAAAGTGTCAAACTTTTCATATTTTTCTCATTTTTTTACTAGTTTTTCTTGGCACTAGATCAGGTTAGGTGCTTTGCCACCTCTGCTGCTTCTGTCATCTCCTAATGTTGAAACTGTCTTTTACAGAGGCTATTTTTCTTATCTTTGGGCTTTCAGAGTAAGGTCTGTATGTGAGGTAGTTTTGTTTTCTTCTTTCTCTGTCTTCTTTGCTGTCTCTGCTTCTTGTCTTTTGGTTTGGCTTTGGCTTTTGTCTTTCTGTTTTTTGGCTCAGATGTTCAGTAGTAGAGGCACAGTTATTGTGAGCTGGCTGAGAGAAAATACGAGATGGAGAAGCTCTTCCATAATTTAGCTTTATGCAAGATCTTCCATTTTAAGGTTGATTTTGAACCCCACCCTGACTTTGTCAAACTGAAATTAATCCACCTGAAATTGCACAGGGAAAATTCTCTGTCAGACTACAGTTTTCCAGGAAAACGTGACTGATACTAGGCAAAATATTTGGGAGATAAAAAGATATTTTACAAAGTGGGGTGATCTCACTTTTTGGATAATTTCCTCATGTTTATTTTAAAGAAATGTCATGACTCAAAACTATCTCGACCGAGAAGCTTCAGACTTGGGTTACTTTATTGTCCCTGGCAAGGATTGGTACTTTGGACTCTGTTTGGAAGGTGGAGGAGGGGGGAGTGTTTATAATTTAGATATTACTTACAACAACGTCTACATACATTAGAAACACATCAGCCTTCCAAATACCACATTCTGGCTTGTGCATTGTTTATAAACCACAGACCCAAGAGCCTTTGTGCTGTTTGACCAGTGTGCAGCACTACACACTCCTTTGGAAGCACATAGCCAAAGGCTACCAGATGCCTGAACAGTTGCTATTATATCCATCGAGCAGGATGTGAGAAGCACTCAGTTTGAAGCATCTTCTGATCTCCACAGGAGTTTCTACAGAGTCTGTCAACTTCTTGGGCATCCTTAGGATTGTGCTGGCTGCCTCCCTCAGTGCCTCCCAAACGTGAGGTCTCAATGAACCCTCCTCCCAGCCCGCTGCTTGACTGAAAGTAGTTCCCTGAATTAACTGTGGCTTTTAAGAAGCACTCACACATTTCTCTTAAGGCCCAGAATGCTGAAATATGGGCATTCTCTAAGCAAGAATTGAGTCCAAGGAGAAAAGTATAGTTGAAAGGGGATGTGGAAGTGCTTGTGGATAAAAGGATAATCCTGAAATAACGTAATTATCTGAACTGCTCAGGTACTGGCAAATAAACATATGAAAAGTACAAAATTAGGGCAAACTGGACCTAAACACCTTGTTAGAGAAAATGACTTTGTTATGACTGAATTTTAGTATACTTAAAGGCAGCTTGTTCTGACATGGAAGGTCTGCACAGCCTCTAAACATTCTGGTCCATGTTTCCTGGAGTCCCAAGCCTGCTTTTTTGTGTCGTTCTGCTCTTAATAAAACTGATGTAGGTCAGGCAAGTACTTTATTAACTGGTATTAGTATGGCACATACTAGGACGTCTTAGGAGTGAGTTTTGAGTGAGCTGTGATTCCACTGAAACGTGGAGGTGGCAGACTTGGCCTGCAGCTGCAGATGAGTGCCAGCAGGGCAATTCTGGTCATGGGAGCAGGAAATTCAGCAGAGGCTGCAAAACTCTCCCAAGATGGTCAAATTAGCCCTGACTAAGCTCCTTGCTGGCACAGTGAGTCAGCTACCGGTGTGCAAGCAAGACAGCTTAGGTTAGATAAGTTTACATTGCAAAACCATTCCATCTGCCACGTAGAGAAATGTTGAAACATTTAGAAATTCCTCTAATAGCTGTACCTTTATTCATTATGAGTCTGGGAAATTGTACCACCTAGTAAAACCATAGTCCAGACTTATTCAGTGTGTAAATAGTCACAGTAATTAACTCAATCTAGTGCAATCAAATCCACTTCCAAAAAAAGAAGACCACACACCTCCAAGATACCAATTTGAATGCTTCTCTTTTGAACACCCCAGTGGTCAGGGGAAAGTAGTGAAATGAAATGCTTCTTTCTGAAATCCTCTGTAGAGCAGCGCACTGACAAGGAAAAGCCATCCTGTTGTGGAATGCATGCATTTCGCTGTTTTGGACCCAAGACCTCTTTCCACTCTGGAGGAATGAGAAACAAATTTATTACATTAGTGAAATGAGCAATGGCTGCCTCTTCAGTAGAGACCTTGTGTACTCCAGTGATTAGATTTGGGATAAGTTGTCCAGGCAAAAGCTAAATGGAGCTAATAAATTTAAGTGCATCTTCTGAGAAGCACGAACTACTTTTTCCTCTGGGAGGGGGAAATTTTGACTGGTTAGGATTTTCTAGAACACTATATTTCCTTCAAGAAGAGCACTTCCTTCAATATCAGTCTCAACTGCGTTTTCTGTCTGTTTCAAGCAACAACGGAAACACTCTAGGGATAAAGGATCATTTTCTAGAGAAGGCTTTGGTAAAATAAGGGGTCTTTAGCCAAATACGACAATAGTCAACATAGTGCCTTGTGTACTTCGCAGTTAAGTAATCTTACTGAAAGTTCAAAGGATTGGATTAAATTCCTCTTGGATTTCCTGTGATAATCTCAGTTGGATCATCTGCTCCTACATGCTAAAGTTCAACAATGTCTGAATTTGTTAAGGAAAAATTACATTTATTAGACACAACTTTCTTTTGCAAACCTTCCTCATCCGACTGGGACAACATATGCTATTTAAAGGGCTGTCTTGCAACTAATGAGAATTTTGCATAGATAACAAAAAAAATATGTCAGATGGGAAAGAACAAACTCCATTAGCCCTTTACAATAAAAAAAAAAAAAAGGGTTTTTGGGCTTGGTATCTCCCTTTCCACGTGCTAGAGTCCATTTAATTTATACTCCAAATTCTGGAGGGTTTTAGCAAAGGTTAAATTTGTCTTGCCTTGCATAACTGCATGAGAAGTAGTTTGGTGAACTTTAAAGAGCAGAGTTTTTGGATATAAACTTGTATTTCAGGAGATGTAGTTTGTGGGTGTTGAAGGATGAAACATCAATCAAATGGGCAGATACTTCTTTTGGGCAGAAGAATTATTCTTTGAATTTTCTCTTTGTACATTTATTAGCAACCCCCATTAGCTATTTTTAAGGACAGCTACAGTTTGGAAAGGATGCTTATATATTTGTTGTGTTAAAGTCTAAGTGGGATTGTTCGGCTAATACAGACTAACATAACACCACTGATATTAAATTTACTCAGCTAGTTATCTCTTCTAGTCTCTGTGAAGTAATTGAAATTCTTCTGTCAACCTTGGAAGACCAGGTTTTGCTCTTTTAAATACTCAAACAACTATATTTAGGAATTGTGATGCTGGTTAGTGCTTTGAATTCACATGATAACAAAAGTTCGTAATGTGCTGTTCCACGTGAGAAATGAGAATGCATACATTGTTATTTTGTTTGGTTTATTCTATTTTTAGAGAGTATTTGAGGAGAGATACATAAATTTGTATAGCTTAGTCTTAGTCTGTTGTACAGCTTAGTCTTTAAGTTAAATGAGAGTAGTGACCTCTTTTGGGCTAGGTCTTAGTTTGTCTATTTCTAATGCGGAATTTCTCTCGTAAAGATTTACCTCTATGACAGAGGCAAGGTTGCTAATTCTGCCTATTAACAAATATGTATTTTACTTGAGCAAGGTTAAATGACTGATAGCGGTCTGTGTCATGACACAAATACAAGTATGGAAGGAAGTTTGTGCGGCCTCCCCTGAAAAAATGCCTTTGTTGATTTTTATAGGAATCATCCAAAACTCAATAAGAGAACCCTTCAGTGCCATTACAGAGGCAGAAACACTTCCAAGAAAAAGGAAAATTTGAAAATCTGCATTTTCAGCAGTGACTATTACTGGTTTTTCCTCAGTTTCAATGTTCACAAACAGAAAATTCAAAGGAAAATTTGGAAGAAATCCAATGAAAAGGGGCCCCAGTTTTCTGCTTTTCAGACTCCTCTTTTGAAGTGCCTCCACCCAGGGAACTGAAGCACTAGTCATTTTAGAATTCTCAATCTCATTCTTCTCTTTTCCTCATCTTTTTCTCTTTTCCTCTTCTCTTTTCTATTAAGGTCAAATCCTGCTTCTCCTGATGCCAATAATAAAACTCCCATTGATTTCAACATCAGCAGGAAATATGCAGTTTGTTATTTACCACAACCACCACAATGAATCTCTGGGAAGAATTCATTTATATTCATTCCAACAATGCCATGAAAAATGGGCCCTTGCTATTTTATCACATCCAAACTGTTGCTCTAACTCTAACATCCTAGCTGTTGCTAACAAGTCAGTGATGATTTGTAAACCAACAATTTATGGTAACCACATTCCATCCCCATTATGATGTGTGGTTTGGAAATGGAAAAGTAATCAAGACCTCCTGTTAAGAGACTTTATTTCAGTTGAGGTTTTCTGTAAATAAAAGCATTTTGAAAGGATCATTGCTATATGATTCTAACTCCAAATTGTTCATTTGATCTAGGTCCCATCTATGCTCCAAATTCCTGCCAGGCTCTGTCTGTCATGAGTGTGAGATCCCCAACAGTGGCATGAGCATACTGGCAAAACTGTTTTTATCAGTGCAAGTATTTTCACTCAACTGGATAGTTTCACCAGACTGGAACAGCAGTTCCATTTCTTGGAGACAGCTATGTCCATTCCTTGGAATACTTTGTAATACTTTATCAGCACACTGTAAGGGTACTCTGACATAAATAAAGGCCTCCTACTACAGTTACAGTAAGAGATGAAGGACTGTAGTCAGCCCCATGGTATGAAGTGATGCCCCAGGGAACAAAGAGCCTGCGTAGTTTGTGCAAGACTTTGTCTTGGTTGTAAGGGCTGTGGGCAGTCACTATGACACTGAGGAGGACTTTCCAGCACTTTGATGGGAGACCACCTAGAATTACTGGTAAATAAACTCAAACAATGGAATTTTGTTCCAGTGCTAGGTTTTGGTACCAGCCAGGTTGAAAATCTTCTTTTGATTTCTTTGGTACTGAGACACCATGTCCTCTCAATCCCGTGTAGGAAACCCAGCAGCCTGGCTTTGAGGCTAGAGACACTTTGTTTGGTGACCTGTTGAAAGAGAGAGCAATTTAGGAAGTCTAGAGAGGGCCCTACTAATCAGCCCTATTATGTGATATGGCGATAAAGACCACGCTAATTAGGAGATAAAGCTCTCTTCCTACCTCTTTGTCTCCAGCAAAAATCACTACTTGATCAGGTTACATACCCCAGGATTGAGCATAAGTTGCTGGGGTAGGATGTCACCTTGAAGGGTTTACTCTAATTTTCTATTGAACAAGATAACTGTTCAAAAAACTCTCTTGAAATTTACTTTTATTTTGTGACCAAATTCTATGAAGAGGATTTGAGCATGTATGAATCCTTATAAGGTGTTCATTGGCTTGTCTATTTTAAATAATGGTATGAAAATGAGGAGTTATTTTGTTATTAAATAAATTTCTAAATAGTTCTCTCTGTAACATTAAGGGGAATTACATGTTTTAAAGAGAAATTTACCTCATGTAGTACAACAGGCTGAAAAATAAGACACAGATCCTGGCAGAGGAGCTTGTTCACCATCAGAAACTAAGCATAGGTCCATGATAAAATGGATTCATGGACTTAGCTCTGGTTTAATGTGTTTCTCCCCACTTGTGACCCTCTGCTGTAAGTAAAATGTCTGTCTGTTTGTGATGGCACAAACAAAGCAGTTCCTGAACCACCATTGGAATCGTGGAATTTGGTTGAGGCTTGGTTGAGGTTTTGGCACTGCTGGAATTTGGTTGAGGAAAAGCAGTTTGTAGAATGGAGGGAATAATAATGGCAAAGTAGTTTCCTGATCTGTCATAGTTATGCTGCCAGGTGTGGTGTGTAGCTGCAAGTGGTGGAAAGTCAGGGAAGGTTTTAGATGGGACTGTCTGAAACCAGTAGCAGTAGTAGTAGTGCCAAGGATAAAACTGTCACTTAAATTAGTTTTAGAAAAGACCTCAAATATTTCACTAGAGAGATGCCCAACTTATTGTCCCACAAGCTGCTGGACATGGATTCTGGTGGGCCGTGAAAGGACAATCTGTCACACTCTGCAACCACTCGAGTGTGATGATAGGGACCACTGCAGCCCAGACTGGTTCATCACCCCGGAGGAGCATTTGATAATATCTGGCCTCCCCAGCTCTGGAAACAAGTCAAAATCTCCAGGCTGAGTTACATGATTTTATCCCTATCACTCATTCTTTCCACACAGCCCTTTGGGGCATGGAATAGATATCTCTTCTTTACTCTCAAACATTTATTCTTAAAGATGTATTAGGCTTTTGGCCTAATATATCACGCTGCTCTTTAATTAGAAAGCTAGCGAGTAGGAAGAAAATTGCCCACGTTTTCCCAGCAGGTAAGAAGGCAGGAGCTGAGCCCAGCCCGTGTTTACATCAACCTGATGCTGCGCTACCACCTTGTGGGCAGAAGGTAAATAGCGCGGAGCGCCCGGCGCGCAGGGACGCGGCCCGGCGGGACCGGCCCCGGGCAGGGCACCGCGGGCACCCTGCTGCCCAAGGACGGCACAGTCTGCATCCTCCAGGCTGACACACTTCGGGATCTGGGCAGCCAAGAGAAGCCGAGCAGATTGTGAAAATCTGCTGGAGCTCTGAAGTGCGATAGCAGGTGAAGGGTACCCTGCAAAGGGATGTGACAGTGTGGTTTTCCTGTGGGATATAAAGAGAAGCAAGTAGGATGAAATCATGTTCCGATTATACTAGAGTACCAATGCCTTTATATAAAGTAACTCTTCTGATCTGCCTGCTCTTAACCACAATCCTCAGAGCTACTTACAAGTTTCTTGACTGGCTTCCACCTGCTAACTGCACTGACAAGCCCCTTGGCAGTGTGTTGCCTTGGAGTACCAACACCTCCATGGTCTTCTCTCCACATTCCAGGATTGCTGCAGCTCTTCTGAATTCCATTGCCATGCTTCAGGGAAGAATAGAAATAAGAAAGCCACCTAAAAGTCAAGTTATTGAATATGTTATTAATACGACTATATTTGGTATCCTCTTCATCCCATCAGTATTTAGTACCCCACAGCACTTAACAGATTCCAAGAGAAGAGCTATTCAAAACATTATCTTCCTTTTCACTAAAACTGAAGGAATCTCCCTGAACATCTGAGACTCTGTACAATCGGATGTAATGTCTGATGTGCCTCCTTACACATAACTACCAAGAGATTTGAAAAACAAGTGTTTCTCTGACATCTGTTACATGCTAAAGACTTCCCTGGAATTGTCCGAGGAACAACTCAACCTGGCACTTAGTGCTGTGCTTTAGTTGATATGGTGACAGCTGGTCGAAGGCTGAGTCTTGGAGGTCTTTACCAACCTTAACGATTCTATTGACTCTGTGATTGGCACAAGCTAAAAGCTTTTGGGGAACTGAGCCTGTATTAGTCAACAGGCCAGAGTTCCAGATTCATACCAATGCCACATTCTGGGGCGTGATGAGATGCAAAATCTTACTGAGGGTTTTCACATTCAAAGAATTTGTCCAATAAGCCCAGTTAATTTGATGTTACAGAACAAGCCTTTCTCAATTGCTCTTCATTTAGAGCAGTCCCCTTCACATGGTAAATTTAGGTGTCTGCTGGAGTAAGCATGTGAACTTGGGTCTCTAACATCACTACAGGTTGCCTAAATGGAAGGCAGTAAAATCCTTTCTGATTTCCTTCTCTTTCACCTCCCCAGTCCTCTAAGTTTTCGTAAGACAGTTTGAGCATTTAGTCCAGTTGCCTCTTCCAAACTCAAGAATATCCATCCTGGCAGACAGGAAGCCAAGGAAAGATGCCATGAAGCCTGCATGGATGAAACAGGAGCTCCAGACAAACACCAAACACAAAAAAAAAAAGAAACATGCAAGAGGTGGAATTAGTTTCAGATCTCCCATATGGAATACAGACACATTACATCTTGCAAGGATGAGGTTAGGAAAATGAAAACCCAGCTGGAGTAGAATCTGGTAAGGGATGTAAAGGAAAACAGGAAGGGCTTCTACGAGTGTATTTACAGGAAAACAAAAAGAAAAGGGTAGGGGAGTGGAATGTAGGCTTGCTGCTAACTGAGACCTGGAAAAGGCTGATGACTTTTTGGCTGGAGATATGGGACAACCAGAATCTTGGTGAAACAGTGCAGCTGATGATGATTACAGACCAGGTTGATGCACCAGCTGCAAAGCGGCTCGGCAGAAAGAACCTGATGGCCTGTGAGTGCTGGGGGACAGCAAATTGACTACGAGCCAGGCAGCTGCCCTCAAAGCAAAGACGGCCAAAAGCATCCTGGGTGGCATGAAGATGCAGGCACAAGGAGTCAGGTGAACTCTCCTTTGTGCTCACCAGGATTGAAACACTGTCTGGAGTGCTGCAGCCACAAGGATGAGGACAAAAACATACAGGGGCAAGTCTCATGAAGGAACATGAAGATTATCCATGGATTGGAGCATGTGACATGGAGGAAGACACTGAGAAAGCTGGAACTGTTTTGAGCCTGGGAAAGAGAAGGCTCTGTGGGATCTGGACAATCTGTATAAATACCTGATGGAGACAGTAAAAAGGGTAGATACTCTTTTCAGCAGTATCCTGTGAAAAGAGTCAAGACAATGGGCACAAAAATCAAATACCTGAAACTCCTTTCAAATATTAAAAGCCTTTTTTTTTAATTATTGTGAATGGTCAAATGCTAAAACAGGCTTCCCTGAGATTTTGTGTAGTCTCTATCCTTGGTCATATCAATCTATTCAATGCCTAACTAGACACAATACTAAGCAACATGTTTTAGTTGACCCTCTCTGTGTTGGATGTTGGAGTAGAGAATCTCCAGAGGTCCCTTCCAAACTGTGATTCTGTACAGTAACACATTTATTATTCCAGGCACAGTTCTGATAGGACCAACACTTCTATGTACAACTTCATTTTCCCTTTTTGGCAGAGACAAAATCTGTTTCTATCTTTTGATTCTGCTTTCAGGATAACATTCAGCCCATAGTTATTGTGGAACATGAGTGAGTCCTCATGCTCTCTTCAGCAGTTTTCCGTGCCCTAATTCTCCTAGTTGCCCAAGGAAACTTATGGAAGCATCACAGCTCATCTCTGTCCCCAGCTTGTCTTCCAAGGACATGGAAAACACCAAAGTATGTATTATCTTTTCGTGTGCCATAAGCACAGGATATGCATGAGGCATGAAGAACAGCACATGCACTGCAGGCACTCTTCCACTCCAGCTGCGTGTGAGAGTGGCCTTTTAATTCAGGAACAGATCACACACCCCTTACTCTGCTTCAAGCACAGCAGCATTGCTACTCAGAACTACCATGCATCCAGGGTATCTCTCCCATTTTTTCCCACCTGCTGTGCTTTTGCTTTTCTCTTCCACTGACCAATAGTGTGAAATAGCAGAGCTGCTGTGGAGTAACAGGTTGCGTACGACATATCTCGAGGATGTGCTAATTTCATTTACCGAGATCTTGTTAGTGAAAGATTTTCATGTCATGCTCAAAATAACTCCTTTTCTGAGGGTGGAAGTCTGTTAATGCGACAAATGCTGAACCTGTTTCTCTGGAGAGAAGTTGCTAGCAGGAGACTGTGATGGTGTTGTAGGAGGAATTGAGAGTAAAACAGCTCTTGATGGTTTTTGTTGGTGCCCTCAGCTACATGAGTACCTTCTTCCTCACTTATATGAGTGCTACTCCTTATGTAAAAAAAATATTTCCTCTCGCTCCATGTTTCCTAAATTTATCTTGCTCTGTGCTGTGCACAAATATAAACAGGATTTCACAATATCAAATCTGTTATATTAGAAAGCAAAAGATCTGAACTTCTTTGCCTGAATTCTCAGGCAACATAGCACACCATATAGCATAGCCTAAGACAGGGCTTCTGAAATTCTGTTGTAATACCACTTTTTATCAGCTTCATACAGAACTAAGCCATTGATATGAATCATACAGGGCCCCACAGTCCTCTGTAATAATTTTAGTGTCTTCAACTGTTAGTCAACACTCTAAGGCTTTGGTAAACTTCTAGAATGTGAGGAAGCATTTGCAGGAGTTCATCAGGAAATTGTTTGTAGAGTCCATCTTTTCCATTTAAGTAGTAAAGAGTGATGTGTTCTCTAGTTTTCTGTGTAATGACATCATTGCTTCTTTGCTTCATGTTTTCAGTCTAGCTCTTGGACAAATAGAGATGTCAAGGCAGTAGGAAGTCAATTTTCTCCGTGATTGTTTTTTTCTTTATCTTTAGCCTCATTTATCAGAGTAATACAGCAGTACAGAAATTAATGATGTATCACAAAGTACAGAGAAATTGCCCAGACAGCCAATATCATCAGAAAGCCAGTACCACATTAGGGATGGGTTGGAATTATTCCCAAACTGTGTATTCACATGATAGCAATATTGGATGACACATTTGTGACAGAAAACCCACTCTGGTGACCTTTAATTTGTTTTCTACCCAAGGACAAAGATTATAATTGGAGGAAAGTTACTAAGCAACAGTGGCTAGCAAGTTTCATTTACAACACTCCTTCCTCCACAACCTCCCTGCAGCTCACACCGCATTTCACAAAGGGGCTAAACCTCAGATTCAGTTGCAAAGCCTGCCTTTGTAGGACACTAGAGACACAGGAAACGAGTTAAATAATTTTGTTTATTCAGATTTAAACCAAGAACTAATTTAAGAGTCAGAACCAAATTGAAATGTCTGAAGTAGAAGAATTAAACACTGTACAAAATTCATATCATCATCCAACACACATTCCATTTCTAACCCATCAGTTTTGGGATTCATTCAGGAAATACTTAAAAACAGGCCTTTTTTCTTTTTTTCTTTCTTTTTTTTTTTTTTTTTTTAATTTTACAGGTTCTATTGAGACTGTTCCTAACAGCCTTGTACAAAACACGTTGATCATCTCTGTCATCTTGTGAGATATTATTGAAAGACAGCATTTGTTAATTAACAGATTAATAGATATTTTCCTTCTATGAATCCATTTTAATTGTCTGTTTATAGCAGAGTATCTAAAGTCTGCAGTCTACCACTTCAAGAAATATTTCATAATACTGACAGTTGGGTTTTTTTTCTCAGTAAATATAATAGGAAACTACTAAATCTGCACAGTGATATGACTGTAAATGGATCCTCTATTTTTACTTCCACACTTTAGCTATTAGCCTGCTCAACAGAAATTTAGCTGCTGAATCTGAGTCTGCAAGTGAGATCAGTCAAACCAGCTTCACTAAAGTCAGCAGTACATCCTGTTTTATTGCATGCCATGCCCAAACCCCACAGCTTCAGCAACAGCTGAAGTAGGACGCACCATTGTAAATGGCATCCAAAATTGTTTTACGGCAGGATTCTTCTAGTAACTGTACCTGACAAGTGTTAGGTGTTATGTTTTATATTTAGATGTTTATGTTTAATCTATCACAATTAATGTTGTGAAAGACATACCTTGAAAATGGACACCACTGGTTGTGGATGTGACAAGAGATTTGTTTTGGATATATCAGATAGTAGCTGTCACCTTCTTTACCCAAATGTAACCATTTTGCTAGGTCTTAATTGCCTCATCAAGGGCCAGGTTTACGTTTAAGAATGTCCATGTGTAGCTCAAGTTCCACCCAAAACCTTGGGAAAATAATCTTGAACTTTACAATGTTTAATGAGCTAATTTTCCCCATTTGCAAACACAAATCAAGGACATCAATAAATAACATTTTAAACTAATGAAAATAAAAAAACTCTTGACAAAATGGTTAAACAGGGTAAAAGGCAGCACCTAGCATACAGTTACAGCAACAATAATTTTACCATCTTCTGCTGAGAGGGCAGCTGTTCCCTTTTCCTTCCTAAGGCAGCCTTCACTCAAAATTTTGGACTCCTGTGTCTTGCAAGGCAGCAAGGACTTGTCAGCTTCAGCTTTCACAGAATTGCAGAATGATAGAATGGTTAAGGTTGGAAGATACCTTCAAGGTCATCCAGTCCCACTGTCCACCCAGCACTACCACTGTAACTCCTGTATGATTAAACCACATCCCCCAGTGCCAGATTCAAATACTCCTTGAACACCTCCAGGGACAATGACTCCATCACTTTCCTGGGCAGCCTGTTTCAATGCCTGACCACTCTGGCAGGGAACAAATCTTTTAGATATTTAGCCTGACTCTCCCCTGTCTCAGCTGAAGGTCATTTCCTCTTATGCTCTCACTGCAGGCACAGCAGAAGGGACTGACCCCCACCTCCCTATGACCTCCTTTCAGGGAGTTGTAGAGAGCGATGAGGTCCCCCCAAGCCTCCTCTTCTTCATACTAAACAAAGACATCTGCCTCAGCTGTTCCACATAAGATGTTTTCTAGACCTTTCACAAGACTTGTTGCCCTTCTTTGTTGTGTTGTTTTCCACACACCACATAAAACCTATTTTCTAAAGACCTCTTTTTCTGTTCTCTATCTTTCGTATCCCGTGTTCAAAGTTAAACGCCTCAGATAAGGCTAACATTCCTCATGCAGGGTTAAAAAATCTTAAGTGACCTTGACTACTCCACCCTCTAACAGGTACAAAATTGTGTCCTTTATGCTAAAATGCTCCTGTTCAGACAGAAATGTTTCTCAAATATAATGAAACAGCCTATGCAAAGCAAACATGTTTCAGGCATATCTATGGGTCCTTTCTGTTCCTCATCCCTTTGCTCTGCCAGTTGTCAGCCTTTCTGCTCCTTTTCTAATCTTTCTTTCCCCTTGGGAGTTTGTGTGGTGGGAGAGGGTGCCAGAGATTTGCTTTCCCTTTGGGCCTCAGCCACCAGCTTTACCCAAACCTAATGTATATTTAATATGATACAGCCAATAACCCTTTCTGCCAACCTCTGATCCTGTGCCAGCTGAAGAATCCTGCAAAGTAATGTCTTCTGACAAAATCTCGAAGCCCACTTATAAACTCCTGATTAGTGGTGGCTGAGATTACTGGGGATGTGTGTATGTACCCCTCTGTTTCTGTGCCAACTGGAATTTCTCCATACTGTAGGATATCTATGGAAGCAGGCTCTAGAGAGCCTTCTGTTTTTGCAGTAGGTGTGTAAGGCAAAGCTGCTGCAGGGTTTTTCCTGGTAGCTTCATTTCCTGACTCAAGAAGTCGTGTAACACTTCTGTGCCTGGTTAATTTGTGGTCATGATTCACTGGGGGAGTTATGGCATTTCTGTGATGGGTGTAAGGAGATCTTCATGTGTGAAGTTGTACATGGAAGAATTTAATGATGTAGGTTTCTTTGGGAACACACTATCTTTTCCATGGAAGCTTGATTTGTTTTCTTCTTTCTTCATGGCTCAGCAGAGACAAAGAAGGCTGTGAGTAATGAGGTTTCTTTTCTTGGAAGGTCTTTTTCTTTTTTCCTTCTTTTTTTTTTTTCTCTACTCACCTCTCCTTCACCTCATCCCCCAACCCCAGCCTTTCTTGAAGTGGTTAAGAAAGGTTTGTATTCACCAGGTGGTACGAAGATCAAAATGTTAAGGGAACCAGAGGGAAGTGAATGAGAAGGTCTTTCTGAGGATGACAGCTCTGCCTTGTAATACAATACTATTTCTCATGGGAGTGGGTGGGAGGCCAGCCTAAATTTCCCCTTGCTGTCCTGCCAAATTCCCCAAATTGCATAACTGTGTATTCTCCTAACACAGTGGTACCCTTGGCATCACTAGCAAATCTGCAGGGAAGCAGTGAAGCAGCTGGAGGTTTGAAGGTGGACCAAAATTGGTAGAGGACAGACTTGGTTAGCCAAAAAACAAAACAAACCCAAACCCACAAACTGAATTTACTAACTCTCCCATGTACAACTGAAGAGCACAATACAGATTTAATAACATACACTATTTGGTTCTAAATGCACTCCATCTAGGAAAAATAAGTTTATCGGGATAAGCAAAGGGCCCACGGGGAGTTCATCAGTTCAGTTTCAAGTCACAAGATGTGTTTTACTTGGCTATGGAACCTTTTTGTGCAAGATTAATATGAAACTGCTGAAACACAAACTGACAAAAAGACATATTTTTACTGGTTGGTGCTTTTTCCTCTGTGCCATTATTTTCATCGGGAGGCCCCATCGCTGCCTTTCCCATCACTGCTGCCTTAGACTGACATGAGGATGAGGTACTTGTTGGCTTCTGTGAGGAAATGAAAGAATGACTATTGGAAGAGCAGAATGACCAGTGTAGCTCCTAAGGATGTAACCCTGAAGGCTTTTGTTTTGTCACTACACTGAATCAAACAAAAAGAATTTGGACCTTCTCAGAGGGGAGTGTCAAACATGGCTAGCCTGGGGTAGGTTCTGCCTGAGCAAGGAGAGAAAGATTTACGTCCTTTGGAAAAACATTTACTCATCTTAAAAGTTCAGGTAGCCAAATCCATTAGTTCTGCAGCTTCACCAAGTTTTACTGCAGCCTACCCTAGCCCTGAATGCCAGCTGACCATCACTAAGGCAAGGAAAAAGCAAGGACACCCACAGTGGTCTTGATAATCTTGCTGATAAAATTGCCTGTGTGCAGCACCTTAAACAGGCTCAGTGCTGTCGCTGGGATTGCTTGAGAGGCTGGGTACTACTCAGCATGTGTAAGGGTGGGAGAATCTGGCTCCAAAATGATTTCTTTTTCTCTCCTTGCTACAGGACCTGGAAAAGACAAGGATGTGTGGGCGGGCCTGGAGTCCCTCCAAAGAAAGTGTGAGGCCTTGGGCAAAACAAATCCATCAGGTCTCTCATTTCTTCCAAATATAGGTCTGTTCTGAGTAATAGCCAAACTCAAGTCTAAATTCCACATTCAGCCGTTTCAGAGGGAATACATGAAAAAGACCCTATGGCCCAGAGAGTCCGTCTATAGAAAATATTTTGATAGCTCTTCCGCTCTGGCATTATCTTCCACTTAAAAAGAAAGAAAAGGAAAACACACAGAACTGGAGCACATTATTTAATTTTCACTGTAAAAGGACTGATTGATGAAAATAATACTTCTGAAAACAATCTGTTGTGAGCTATCAAATATTTTTGCCTATGCACCAATTGGCAGGAAGCAGACAGATAAATTATTACAATATGTAAGAAAACAAATTGCTCTGAGGAGGAATGGTATTTGTGTGTGTGTGTTTATGAGCGGGATAAGTAGAATTAAACCCATAAAAGCATGCTGAGAGATCATCTTCCATCACAGCAGAAATATACTGGAAGCAAAGGAACTCACTTCAGCTCTGTCCCTGGCTGAATTTCTAGCAAAACAGGGTTTATGATATGCAAGTGTTCTCCTGGAGCAGAATTTTTAAACAAATTTAAAAAAATAAAAAAGGAGATTGGGATGTTCCTGCTGTTAAGAGGAAGGGGATCTCATAGCCATTTTTGCCAAGATACTTCAAAATTTTTCAGGCATCACCACATTTTAATAAAATGGAGCAGTTGCAGCAGATCCACAGACCCTGAATATTGCTGCTCATGGGAAAATTTTTGGAAGTGCTGTAGACATGGAGCTTTAAGAACCAGCATTAACTATTAACTTTCAATAAGACAGTTTCTATAGAGCCTGACAAGTGGAAAAATGACAGTGAGATAAGGTCTGTGTGAAATAACAGCCCGTGGATTGCTCTGTGGAAACTGTCGGTGTACGTGCTCCTATCCCACAGCGAGCAGCTCAGGCAGAGATGGTAACTCATTTTCTGATAACTCCTTTCCTATCAAGAGCCAAGCCACCTTCCATTTTCCTCAGAGCTCAGACCCTGTACACTGAGTACTGGGCAGCTGGTGGGTAGCAATGGACGAGGCAGCCACGTGCTAAATATAACTTTGAATTAAGTAGAGCTTCTAAGTGGCACGGGATAAATCTGCCTTTACATTTGTAGATAGCTATCATCCAGCTTGAGCCATGAGATCCACATTTTCCCTTATGCCATGCCTGCAACCTGCGTCGACCCCATCTGCTTGCACTGCTGCTAAGAGGAGAGGGAGCCCTTCTGGTCTAGAGCATCATCTTCTTTTCCTGAGCTACCCTCTATTTGTGCATTGTAGAGGAAGGAGGGGGACTCAAACAGCATGAAAGTCTGGAATAGGCAATAATTAGACTGATTCTGGGAAATGTGACCTGTGGAACATAAATAAATTTCAGGCACATCTCAAAAGCTGGAGAGGGAGACGAGATGAGTTGCAGAACATACCAGATATTTTTTCTATAGCAAGGCTATATGACTGCTAGTGGTTGATCTTAGGTTTTCCACCAGGTGTTCCATAGATTTGACCTTTTGATCATTACTACAATCATCACAACATCAACAAGAGGCAAAGATTTCTAGTGGTAAGCAGGGGAATCTGAATCCCATGAAAAAAACAATGGAAGCCTATTTGCTAAAGGGCTTTTTACAAATCTTTCCTTACACAAGAATTTCCTTCTTAGAAGTTAGATTTCCCATTCAAATTAAGCATCCTTGTATGTGAAAGAGCCAGAGTACCTTGGAGCTTTTATTTTCTTCCTTTTCTTTTAATGAAGGTACAAATATTCTGTGATATTAAATGTGACAAGAAATTATCTTGTCATATTTCAAGGCTACTGAATGAGTACCTAAAAATAAATAGTGAGAAGAAGTGCTCCTCTAACAAACTCTTGTATTCGCATATTTTTAGGGGACCAATCGTTTTCTGTGGGCAATTGGTGATGCTAATTGCTAGCAGCAAGGAGTTAGCTGCAAGGACTGCTGACTGTGGGCAGCTAGCCAGCCTAAGAGGTTGTGATCCTATCATTAAGGCAGCAAGTACAACGCTGTGTGGATGAAAAGCCATTATGCTGTTTTGTGACAGATCACTTGAAAAGGTGGCAAAGGAAGGAAAAAACCTGTAAGAGTCCCATAACACATAAGTATGCTCATATCACCTACCAAAACCTGGAGTAAGGCTTGTTTGTGATTGAAACATTCTAAGCAGGAGCTCATTATTTCATCTAAGCCAGCAGCCTAAATTACAGTGAAAAGATTACCTGAACTGAGCTAGTTTGTGCATTTAAGATTTCTGCCTGCAAGTACAACTTCATCACTAAGCCTCCAAGTGCTAGCACCACCTACAAGTATCTCAGTGACAGGTGAGATGTACTGCCGTGGTTTTAAGAGAGGTTTTCAAGGGCCAAGCAGAAGTGTTCCAGTTCCTCTTTTATCTGGTGGAGTGCCCTCTTGACTTTCTGTGGTGTGTTCAAAACCTCTATGCTGCTGGTGAAGGGGTCATAGTGCAGAGCAAAAGGCTTCTTGATCTTCATGGCATAGCTCCTGTGGGGAGACAGGACAGAGCTTCTGGTTCAAAAGGCATTTCCTTAAGTGCAAAACCCGCAGGACCTCATTTCTCAGGGTGCAGTCATGGCCTTACTGGGGAGCAGAGGCTGCTGTGACACCTCCTCACTGCTTCTCCTGAGCTGTGCCTGGTGCAGCACATCCTGCCCACGGCTGAGCCACTTGCAGCCCCAAAGATCTGCAGTGCCTGGTCTCAGCCTGCCTGGCTGGGTCCCGTCTGTGCTCTCACAGCTCTGCGTTCACACAATTCAGAGTTATTACAACCACAAGCTGAGGAATGCAGGAGCACAGCATGTCTGCCGCCTTCACTTCCAAGAAATAACCTGGAGCAGCTCTTTCTGTGTAATATTCTAAAACCTGTTGATAGTAGGCATCCTGGGCTATTTTTCTGTCTCTATTAAAAGAAAAAACATGATTGCTTGCCATTTTCTACAATATTTCCATTAAGTGCACGCTGGTAGGAACCCCCTGTACTGATGTTGCCTTATGTTTTCCGTGCTGACAGATTCTTGTGCTTTCAGTTATTTTGAGCAGCCTTGGCTGTGCAACTGTCTTGAAAAAATGTATGAAAAACTTTCTAGCCTGAGAGTGGTGTATTCCTTGTCCTCGTACGTTCTTTGCAGGTTTGCCTGAGTCAAATGCTTTGCAAGTCCTCTCTCTTCTGCCAGTGAGTTCTCACCCACGTTTTTACACGTATTAAAAATTTAATGTGAGCTTTTAGATTTAAGATGACGAGCCTAATTAGCCATGGCTATAGCCCCAGCAGACAGTGCTTCTGGGGAAGAGACGAGGAGAGTAGGGAAGAAGTCTGGCTCAGGCTCTCTTCCTCTAATAAATTCCTCATTTCAGCTCCTGCATGCTCCCCAGTAGCTCCACAACCAACATCCTGCCTCCAGCCAGAATTGGTCATGTTGTTCTAACTGTTGGAGATGAAGGCCAGAATTTAAACCCTGCTTACTTTAAAAAAAAAAAAAAAAGAAAAAGAAAAAGAAAAAAAAAATCCTTACTGCACAACACCACACAGTTAAGTAAATGTGTTTAGAAGCACCTCAAGCTAACTTGAAATAATGTTATTTACCTTGCAGACAGCTACTTTGTAGAAATTAGATTGCCTATGAATGCTGATTCTGGATTCTTGTGCAGATATAATCAGAGGAGAAAGGCAATCTTGTTTTTAAGCCCCCTGCTGATCCTTTTTAATTCCAGAGACTACTATGAAATTTCCATGTGACCTTGGGTAAATCAGTTCTTCACAACCTCTTGTTTCTATGAACTAGCACATAGGGTGGGATTGGACTCTCACAGTTCAGTTACAGAACTTACTTCAGAAGGTGCTAAAATGAAGAATTATTAAGATGAAGCAGGGGACAGGGCATAGCAAAAATGAATTCTGGTTTTCTGAGAACCTTTTCTGAGATAAGCAAGCTTATGCTTAACTTTGGGGTACAAAAGCCACTATGCAGCTGCAGCGAGATAGCCTGGCATGCTTGTTGCAATAGTTTGTAAATAGATGTATTTGAGATGAAGAATCGACCCAGTTTGTGCCCCTCAATGAAAATACCCACAAACACTTTACTTACTGAAGCTTGACCTTGGCATCTTCCAGGTTTTCTGCTATGAAATAGACAGGCTGGAAGGCTTGATCCTGGTAGGGGTGAACTGCAGTCACTTCTGGATCAAAAGGCTTGTACTCTGGCTTGTTTGACAAAGCATACTTTGTAGCAGGAACAACACCAGTTAGAGCAGGTGAATGAACAGAGAAAGAATTAGTCCCTGCTGGGCGGTAAAATTCTCTTTGGGGAATAGTTAGGGGTAATACAAAGTCCTGTTCTTTCATATGTCAGAGATGATTTTCATAATTAGCAGTGAATAAAACAAATAATAAAGATTTTTTTTTAAGATGAAAAAAAGAAATATATATTTCCTGTATTACAGTGATGTACAACTGGATAGCACAGCCATGTCCTCAGACAGGGAGGGCAAAGTCTATGCCAGCCCCCAAAATATAAATATCCAGAAGAAAAAAAAAAAAATCATGCTGCTTTTTTTCAAATAGTATCACAGAAGTTTCACAGTCCTGTCTAGCATTACTTTAGAGTCCCCTAGCCCTTGTCACAAATTTCATGCTTCCTGCTGCAATGAAGATCAGAAGCCAGAATGCTTCTGGTATTTTACACACAGCTCCCAGGCCAGCATAGCAACCTTAAATCTTCCCTGAAATGCAATATGTAAATAAACACTATCCTGCATGTGCACATTTGTATTTTGGAACCCATAGAGGTCCTTCTATATGTTTTTCTTCAGTTCTCTTACATTGCCCCCCCCCCCCCCCCCCACACACACACACCCCAGGCAAAAAACGAGGCTTTTAGAAGCCACTTCTGTCCACACTGCAGTCAAAGGTACATCTCCATAGTTTGTTTACATGTACTGGAAATGCCTTTTAAACCAGCCACTGGTGCTGGCCAGGTTGGTGAAATGTCCTGGGTACAAACCAAAAGGAGAAAGGAGCTCGTCCCATCAATGTTGAGACCTTTTTCCCCACCTTCAGACTGGACAGTGGGCCTCATTCACCTAGGAACATTCTTTTAGTACCCACTCTTCTCTGAGATCTGTCTCTTTCCCTTTCTCTCTTCAGGAGACTCCCTTCACCATTTTATAACCCAAATGTCAACTCTCAGGGTGCTACTTGTAAATAACTGGTAAGAGTGGGTGATGCTGCTCGAGACTTTTAGTTCAATCTGCTAGCTGGAAAAATTCATACAGTACTCCTAAGCACACATTTAGACATTTCAGTGAACTTGTGCAGAAATAAATACCAGGCTTTAAAAACAAAACAAAAAAAAAAGACCAAAAAACCAAACCCCAAAAACTCCCAGGAATATATAAAAGATGGTGTTTTTCTT
Source organism: Motacilla alba alba (assembly GCF_015832195.1). Lineage (NCBI taxonomy): Eukaryota > Metazoa > Chordata > Aves > Passeriformes > Motacillidae > Motacilla > Motacilla alba. The sequence goes on from NC_052031.1 coordinate 62,585,900, forward strand.
GCTCTTCATTTGCAGTGTGTAATTGAAGAGTAAACCTTGGATAGCACTCATACAATCTAAGATGGTTGGTATACACAAACATGAGGCTGCTCTTAGAATCTTAGAAGCTCTGGGGAGCAAATGGGAAAAGATTTCAGTAACTCAAAACCTGACAGGGGTCCCACTATACTGTCAGTGTTGCAGCAGAACTGAAATCCCATTGATTTCAGTGGAAGTTCAGCTTGAAACCGGATGGCCTTAAAGGCCTCTACAAGTTAAGTACTGGGTGTGCTGCAAGAAAAGCATATGTAGCACTGAGTGTTGCCAGAATTGTGGTATGAGCCATAAGATTTTACAGTATGTAGGACAGAGTCCAGCTGAGTGTTAACAGAAGAAGCATTTGGGATAATGTAGAACAGCTGACAGAATATAGTGAAATAAACAGTGCAATACTGAGAGCTTTTGGGGAGGAATTCTTACAGTTCAGAGGAGGCAAGTTTGGCCAGCAGTCAGATGCATTACAACTGCTCAGTTTAGGCTCAGGGATGGTTATTCTTCTGATACCTAGCTGCTGTTACTAAATGCTTTGTTAGATAACAGGGATTCAAGGGCAGGACTCATGCAGAGTGTGCCTAGCTCTTCCTCTCATCCTCTCCTTTGCCCCCAGATTATGCCCTGTGTTTGGGCAGGATAACTCATGCTCAGAAAATATCTACCTGAAGCTGACTTCAAACTGGTAGGAGTGGGTGCTGTGGAGAAAAGGGAAATGTTTTAGAGATTTCATAGTCAGGATGTGGTTCCCTTGGTTACAGTCACACACCCACAGACAGTCAGTCCAGGCTGCAGCTCCGGGATGTTCCCAGGCTTCTTGCTGATGCTAAGTTCTCATATAACACTGGAAGACTGCTGCTTGCCCTCTCTTACTGGTTAGTTGTTATCTTCTTGTAGCCAGCCATCTAACCTTAGTAACTCATGCTCTTATTCCCTCCTTGGTGACTGAATGACTCTGCTGCTCCTGGCCTGAAAGTCTTCAGGTCCAAGGAAACCCCTCCCTTGCCCAGGCTGCTGCAGTGTGCCTCCTTCAACACACAACCTGCAGTGAGATTCCTACAGGATTTGCTATGTTCACAGCCAACAAAGTGCCAAAACTTCACTGCCTGTGCCAGATATGTTGATCAGCTGAATGATAGGGAATCAAGTCTGGGACCTCCATGCAGAAGTCTGTGTCTGGTCCCACTGAGAAGAATGGCAGATAATTATTGGGTTGGATAATGGCTTTCTGCCGAGCAGCAACAAAACTTATCTAGAGCAATAAACTCAAGTCTATCATGAGCCTCACTATCTCCCAATCTTCATCTTCTCTGACAGATGTGTCTAGACGCTGCTTTATTTCTAAAAAAAATCCTTTCTATGAAACAGGCACTGCACATCACATTTTCTCTCTTCAGCTGTAAAAGAAGCAGCTGGTACAGGTTTGCAATTTGCTAACAGGTGCTCAGGCATTGGACCTCACCACCTTACCCACACTGCCAGTGCCTACACTGAAGTTAGAATCAGATGCACAGGCAGACTAGAATGAATAAATAGAAATATTTCTGCATTTTGGTTTTGTTCTAAATAAAAATCAACGAGACTAAATCAGTCAGCTAAAGAAGGAAACTTCAGCACTTGAGTTCATGGATATAATTAATTTGTGTACAACAATTTTCAGGAGCTCAAGGTGACTTGCACAGAACCACTGAGCCGTTGTCCCAAAAGATGCCCAGTGAGGAGCTTGCAGAGCTCACAAAGGGATTCTGCAGGGTGCACAGCAGAACTGATGGTTAACTGCTTGCCCATCTTCTGACTTTAAGTGTTATATACAAGATGAACATGCTGCAAGGGGGATAATCCCATTCATTACCTGTTGAGTATGAATGCTCACCACTCCTGCATGTATTTTCACTATTATGATGGATGAACCCACAGGCAGACCCAGCTTTATCAAAAGTTTATCCAGTAGCTTTACCCAACTATTACCAGTGATAAAAGTAGTTACAAAAAACTGCCATTTATCAGCTCAGGAACAGTTAGGACTTCCCTCTCAGCCTCACAGGTAGAGAGTTTGAGACTGTATTTTTTGTACTATATAGATAACATAGTTTTGTGCACAAGCAGTCCTTGCCTATGGTTTTAACCAAAAGCAGAAGAGCTTGTTGGTGTCTGAGGAGGAAAAGGGTGGAAATAGAGAAGAAAGAGTACAAGTCTGATGAGCTTGACTCCAGACACCAAAAGTGAGCCTTTCTGATAAGATTTTTACCTTCATTTGAGTAAAGCTTAAACAGAAAAAGGAAGTGACCACATCAGAAGGATTTTGTCATGCATATTGCTATGAAAGCTACATAAATATCAGCAATATGATAACCTCTGCCCTTTAGTATCTTGTTTAACATGTAAATGAACTTGATTGAGAACCATAAAGTATTAAGCCAGGCAGAGTAGAATAAATGTGGCCTTCAATTGTGCTTTGATTGGACATTTCTGGTTTTACCAGGTAAATGAAAGCAAGTTTATGTTTCCTGTTTGTTGTCAGTGAATATAAGAAGTACTGGAGGATTCTCAGATAAACAGTAGCTTCAGCAGTGCATAGTGTGAAGTTGATGAGCAATCAGGCCAAGATCAGGTTGCTATGTAGAGAGGAAATCATGTTTATTCCTCTAGAGGACTAATGAACATGCAGACCTTTCAGCTTATCAAGAGAGAAAGCTCTCCACAGAGTTACCTCACAAACATCTCCAAATTACAAGTGTTGTGAGGAAAAACAGTGCTAAACTCAGCAAGTGGTAAAAGTGAAGGTTGACGTCTGGGAAGGTTCCCCTTTCCCTGTGTTTATTTCAGCTGCCCTTCTGTGGGGACTCCTACTTGAAATGCCTTGAGATACATCAAAATGTTGTTTTTCCCTCCTGTCAGTTGACTGGGAAGTGGGCTGACCTGTACACTATTGGGAGAGTTTTGTAAAATGTTTATTGTCATGACAACCCAACCATCTCCAGTTCAGGGAGTCCAAGCTATGCTAATTCAGCCACAATTCCATGTGAATGTATCATACATCTGGCTGTTAGGATGCTGAGTTTATGTGTTAAACTTAAAATATATCTCCCATGAAAAAGAAAAAAGGTTTCTGGTTTAGAAAAATGCTCGAAAAGAGTGGTATTTATTTTCCTTTGGCTCTTACCAATTTAAAAAAATATCATCTAATATCTGCACAGCTTGAAGCATTTGAGCCCTATTTATACCAGTTTAGGGCTTCTGCAATTAAAAAGTGATCACCTGCATCAGTGCTCTTCAAAATTAAGGAGAAATTAATATCTCTCCTATCAGCTGTTGGGTCAAAGGAGGGGAAACCCACTTTCTGTAAAAGTGTACAAGCCCTCTTTCTACAGTTAATCTACCTAAGCAAGGCAGCGTGAAACCTGTGCTCGCAGATTTTGATCTATGTAGAACTAGAGCTGACATTAGTTTTGAAATGTAGCTAGGAACGAAAAATACTAAAGCAATTTCTTTTTATCAGTGTGCATGCTATTTCCTGTTTCTTTGCACTTCATTTGGTCCATTCAGTCGGTGGCTTCCTGGTTCATAGGTGTGTGAATGTCAATGGCATGGAAAAAAAAGCCAAGCTCATAACAGGCATAATATTGCCCTCTAGTGAGTAATTCAGAAAGGAACGTGAGCTTTGTGTCAAAGTCAGCTGCATCACTACTGGCAGAAGCAGGAAGAAACAAATCTAATATTTTATGGGTTGCTTTCATTGCATTTTGTCTCTTTAGATGAAAGACAGGTACAATAGCACAGTAGCTTTTCCCCTACGCAGTAGCTTCTGTGAAGGGAGAATTCTTTCTTTGCAAAAGAAAAATCTGAATTTTAAATCATACTTATTTTTGTGGAAAAAACATAGTTTGCTTTTACCAGAGTTCAGGAAAGTGGATTATAGAAATCTTTCAATATTTTCAACATTTGACACATACCATCAGCTCCCCATAAGATGAAAGCAGTCCTGCCCCATAAGCTTTGATCAATCCATTTTGCTTGCAGAGGCCAAACTCCACAGTGAACCAGTAAAGCTGGGAATATGAACAACTTGTGAAAAACAATCTTAAAAGGCAGGAATTTTAAAGCTTCTCATCTTTCCTTTAATTTTCTTTGATCCTCATTTCTTAATACCATTGTGTCTTCAAATGTTATAGTTGCATATTTTAAGAAAATACTTTTTTTTCCCTCAGCATATAACACACACTAAATGTAACATGTAATTTTTCAAAACTTGTTGTCCCACTTAGAAAAAAAAATTAAATTTTGAATGATAATACAAGGGTAAATAAAATTATATTCTTTTCCTTCTTTGGAAGATGTTACTAATTACCCTGCAACCTCTTAGCCCAGAGCCTCACTGCAGTCAGTGGAAGCTGTCAGATTTCCACCCACAGTTCCCAAAAGGACAGGAAGATCCTCACAGAGGGTTCAACACCTTTGCTAAGGTACTTGAAAGGAGTGTCTCTCTCCTTCTTTGTCTGTGTGATCTCATTCAGAAGAATTGAAGAATGCCTTTTTCTGTGTTGTGTCAATTATATCTTAGTCATGCTCCAGCAGAAAACAAAGATACATTTCTCTGGACTTGTGACAAAAGCATCCTCAGGACCAGACTTCCCTTACCTGCTGGACAACAGTGGGATGAAAGCAACTCTTGGCTCTGCCAAATTTTTAGTGCTTCCCTTATTATAAAATCTGAGGAAAATGACAGTGGGGGACAAAGTCCTGCGCACAGCCTGATGCCCTGAGGAGCTGGATAGGCATCGTGCAAAGGGAAAACATGGGAAATGAGGCTTTTCAAGAATATGGCTTTGCCTCACAACTCTTCAAGGTTCCTTTAGAGACACAGAGCACTTTGCTGTCTCATACACAGGGATAGACCTTGGCTTCATAGGTATGGCATTTCCAGGACCCTGCTTAAAGAACCACTGACAATTTGTAAAACTATGTAAAACTCTATATTATTCTGTCTATTTTGCCTTTTTCATACATTGTCTCTCTTTCTCTCACCATCCCTCACACACCTTTTCATTTTGATGAGCTGGTTTTAGCCTTCATATTTATCACTGAAGAAAAAACATGCCAGGATCTTTGCTTTTGCAGGATCCTGAGTTGCTTTCTTTACAGTTCAGCAAATAATTATGTGCTTATATTCTGTTAATAATCTTGATTCTTATTATTTCACAATGAAAAATCTTTTTAGCATCTCTTTTATTTTGCAGGAGGCTTTTTTGAATGCAAAATGAGACATAGGAGGAGGAATAATTCTTTTTAGTGTTTCTTTAGATATAATGTATTTGGATTTTGGATAGTGAGGTTCTTTCAAGCTCTCACTGTTTTAAGAGAGTTAAAAAATTAATTAGTGGCACTCTGGATGACAAGGACACTGGCAGTTTCTCATCTCTGGTGCATGGATCCACCTGCTTAGAGAAGTCAGGGCTGAACAAAATAGCGGCATTTCAAAATTTGTCTTACAAATATTTTAGACCATTGCAATAATTCTGAGATTCTTTAAAGAAACATCTCAGCTAGTTACCAAAATTCTCTTTATGAAGAACAGGGAATGACAGGTATTTTGAGAGATAATCTTAGAATTTGTGTTAGACTTTCATGTCAGGATAATGAATACACTTCAGGTTCTCCTCTATCCTCACTTTTTAGAAAAGGAACTCAAACAGTAAGCCTAGATTAGGTAAATAAATTTTAAACATTTGACTTTTGGGATGTTAATCCAGAATAGGTTTACTGTTCAGAATACTTGAATGGCACATACAAGACTGTATTCTCACAGAGCCTGAGCTGCAGGGAGCCCTTTAAAAAGGTGCCCTTATTCTACCTCCCAAACCCTAGATGATGCTAATAAAGTTTCAGCCATGAGACCCTTTATTCTTCTGATCTTAACCTTATCTCTTGTCTAGGCCTATTCAGTTCAGGATCAGGACAAGGTGCTTGCAGAGATATGCTTTATAAACCACAGGCCTTAACCCAATCTCACCAAGTCCTGGGGAATGACACAAAATGGCTCTCTGGGACTTGGAATTTTTAACCCTAGCAAAGTCTTAATCTCACTCTAGTCTCTCTAGACCCAGGTAGTGTAAGAGGAAATATGGACTGTCTCCTCACACCACAAGTCCAGGACCTGGATGAAGTCACAAAGGATTCAGCACTTGTTGCAATCTTCAAAAATAAAGGTGTTTTTACTTAGTCCTAACCCAAGGATGGATATGTGCAGATGGATTTTAGGTGAGCCACAACCTCCTTCCTGAGTGGGACTGTGGACTGGGTAAGGCACTTCAGGAGTGTCATTCACTACCTGTACTACATGAGTCTCACACAGCTTGGTGGGGTAAGGCTCCTCTCCTCCTCTGAAAAAATCAACAAGACTGGTAAATGGGTGCCATTATCAGAAAAAAAAAATTACCTGGGCTCCAGACAACTTTCAGAACAAGTTAAGATGGCAGTAAGGGGCTGTACAGATAGTTTTGATGGTTGTAGAGAGCTTACTGACTCAGAACTTAATGGCAGCACACCTGCTCCCAAATTGCTTTTAAGTGCTCACCTATTTGGTGAGGTTAATGAATGTGGGGTGAACCAAATTGTGATGGTTGTCTGCACCTCGTGTAGGAGAAAATACAGGTATCACACTGGGTATCCAATGTTTTAGGTGAGTCTGGAATGTGAGTTGGGACCATCCTGTGTCTTAAATGGGAAAAACTTAGCTTAAGAAATTTATTCTTACAAAATCAAGAAGTGTAAGCATTTCCTCGGGTGGAATCACACCATTCTGGGCTCCCCCAGAGGGATTCCAGTCCCTGCTCCAGCACCTTCCTAACCTGTGGAGGAGAGGAGACAATCCAGCTGATGCTCCCATTTCTGAAGTCAATCTGAGGCACAAAAAGAGCCTTCCCTGCACAGCAAGGGATATGCAGTGAATCGTTTGGGGTTTGCCTCTAATATTAAACTGCCATCTGTACTTACTGTGGCCAGTTTCTCAATCTCCTCTTCAGATGATCCAAGAGAAGCCAGTCCAATATCCTAAAGCAAGTAAGCAAGCAGACAGTGTTACACTAGTGTGATTATTCAGCCCAAGGGAGAGAAAGAGGGGAAGGGGGAGGGCCACATCATTTCTAGCATGAATAGCATGAACTATTCATTGTTTTTGTCACCCAAAATGACCTTCCATGGCTTCCAGGATGCCTACCTCTCCCTGGCCCCCAGCTACATACCACTGGGAGCCACATTAGATGAGTGATTAATCCTCAGCGTTCTCTGTGTAAAATTAACCATCTCTTGTCGTAATGCTGGACTATCTACACCAGGCAAAAATTTACAGGGAGGCATGAGAAGGAAGGACAGCAAAGGTGGGTTTTATTTTTGCCATTACCTTTCTGTGCATCACTTTTTCTGACAGCCCTTATGAGCAGGCCAGATCTGTGCAGGGATGATTCTGTTTGCTTTCATCTGTGCTCCCTGTTAAATGTTATTCTCACAATAGGAAACTGTAGATGTCTCTTTTTGTTTTTGCTATCCCAGGAGCCATATCATGCAACAAACAAAAAAACATTAGGGCATTTTCACCATTCATCGTCTCATATTGAATGGGGCAAAAAAGAATTTTCATGGGGTGAATTTCAGCTGCGAAAATACTTTGTGGGGACAAAAAAGTGAAATGTGAAAATTCACTGAATTTGATCTCATGTTGTATAGTCTGTGCTAGTGATAAGAAAAGAAGAAAATTACTGAAGTCTTTTATTTTTAATGTGTCTTAAGTTCCAGTATTGAACTGATCGGAATAGGTTTCTTCCAGAATAAATTATTGAGGACTAGGATGCTTAAGGTTCTCTTCTGATTCTGTTAATAACCAATATTTATGATCAAAATGGTAACTGGCATGTATTTAAGTTGATACAACTGGAAACCACATCATATGAAGTGAACTGATTTTCTTTTGAAGATATTTCTTCAGGGACCGAGGTCATGTTGGGACCTACATCATATTACCCCTCTGATCTTATCTCATTTCCACACTGGCCACTGATTGATAAGCCTGGACAATGAGATGTCTTCTTCCCTTTGCTATGATTTTGAGGAACACTCAAAGTTCTAAAGTCTTTAATTATGAGAGGTCATTGAGTTCAGTTGGGTCTGACACTGGCTGCTCATACTAAATAGCCCCTTATTGTACAAAGAAGCTCTGTTTGCTTTTTGGAGCCTCCTCACCAGCATGAGCAATGCTGTGAGAATCTGGTGAGTTGTAAAGGGAAAAACAACTCTGATGATGGACACAATAAAAGTCTCTTGCAAGACAAGAATGTACATCCAGAGACAGAACCAGCTTGGAGGCTCAGCTGTGTAGGTTCATGTGGTGGAGGACAAGAAGCCAGGGGAGCAGCTTGGTCAGCAGAGCTCAGACTCCAGCCCCACAAAGACATCCTTCTCCAGACTGACACAGCCCTCCCACAGAGAAGTCCCACAAGCTCTGCCTGCCCTTCCTTTCACACAGTGTCTGTAGGGAGCAATGCTACCACTCCCTTGCAGGAAACATCTCCCAAGTTGCTGCTGGCCCAGCCAGCCTGGAGGTCGTGACTCAGGCACAATCCAGTCTTAGAATTGCGTTGCATGGTGAGCTGCATGTATTTAAGGCACTCTGTCCTGCTATCCAGAGCAGTTGGTTAAAGGGTCAGCAGAAAATGTTCTTACCTGTGAGAACTGGGCAAACTCCTTGTCAGCCAGCATGGGAACATGACCCAACAACTCATGGCAGCAGTCTCTGAAAAATAAGTGACCTTCTTGTTTATTAAAGGCTTCCTTCCCTGCCCTTCATGAACTTCCTGTGAAGGACTTTACCCAACAGACCCCAAAGGGAGCTGGTGCGAGCACTGCTCCACAGTGCCTGCCTCCATACCTGGCCTGGCTCTGCAAGGATCAGAGCATTCCCTCCTGCCACAGGCAGCCAGCTGCCCCCTGCCACCTTGTCTATTGTCTCCTTGGGATGGCATGGGCACTAACCTTCTATGTCACAACATCTTTGAAAGGTCCTTGTTTTGTCCCAGCATACAACAAAAGCATCTGTGTGAACTTGTAATTTCTCATGAAATGTAATTGCTGTTGTCTGGCCAGCACTTACTGGGAGAGTTTCACAGCAGGAAACCAAACCCCAGCAGATGGTAACTGAAGGCGGGATGAAAAGATTAAACCAGATATTCTTTAGTCTTTTCCTTCCCCAGACAACTTTGCAAAAGAGACAGAGAACCACACCCTCTCATGCATGACTTCCCCTACTAGCTCTCCAGCTACCAGTTTCTCAAATTGTTTTATTCTGTAGACTACTGGATGGAACCCCAGAGCCAATCCCAAGAGAATGATCCCCAACACACTCAGAAGGATGGATTTATGTCAGGGCATCAAACTTACGGTTCTGGGGAATGCATAGGAGAAGAGAAATGCCTTGTATACTGTGTGCACTGAAAGACACGAAATGCCAGGCTGGCAAGGAAGTCACGAGCAGACAGCTGTCCTGCAGCTGGTCTCAGCTGGAAACCAGTTCTCTCTGCAAAGGGAAAGGACACCAAATTCAGCTGTTTCTAGGGTTAACTACACAGCATGTTTACTTTAGCTAAATAGTTTCAGGGATGCTTCCTGCTCTGTTGGAATAGTTCCCTCCACCAAGCATACCAGGCACACCTTGGCTTATCATGATTGATGTGCCCCTGTGCTGGTATGGGACCAGTTCCTGCAACATGGGATCACCTATCCACCCATGCTGTGTGCATCCACACAGCAGTGTCACGGGGTGTGGGAGTACTGCCCACTGCGGTGCACATTTTTGCACATATACGCACAATTCTCTGTGTTCCACACGACAGTGGTGTGTCTGAGGTCACACATGGTCCTTACATCAAGCAGGGAACAGAACCTGCACCTGGTGAGTTGGAACCCTGGATGCTGAGAATTTTAAACTTTCTGTGCTGAAAGGCACAGAGCCACAAGAGAACAATGCATTAGACCTGAGGCTGTGGAGAAGACTTCCAAAATTGGTTAATAGCACTGGGATTACGGGTGTGTAGTTGGTTAGAAGTGTGCAACATCACAGGGTGGAAAACTTAGAGTTTAGGGTTTTAGAATATAGAAATAAATATTAAGCAAGATGGAGGTTTTAGGATGGAGGCAACTTGTTCTTCTTCACCTTCTTCCTTCTTCTTCCTGGATCTGTGTAATTTTATCTAATTAGATGAAAGATGTCTGCATTGTGAGTTTTGGGTGATCATGATTAGGTTAGAAGCAGAAGCATAAATAATATAGATGTCAACTGTTTATTGGGTAATTAGGACTTAAAAAGCCTTGAACAGACACCATTTTAGGGCACTTTCTTGACTTGTTAGGGAGAACTCACACCTTGTGAGTTTGTAATAGATAAGGATAAAAAACTTCAGAGTGAGACTTCAAAAACAACATTTCCTGAGTATTATTTGCCCTGACCTTGGAACAAGAAAGTGCCTGAAATTCCAACACTGATGTTTTTTCTTTTTTTTTCTTTTTTTTTTTTTTTTACTGTTTTGTTTGTCTAGAACCCACTGCACAGCCTCCCAGTGATGTGGCCATAGATGTTTTGCTTTGCACATGTCCACAGAACAGGACACAGAAGAATGCAACATTTTTGCGCTGTGATTTCAGCTTGTACATCCAGTGCTACCCCAGAGCACCCTGCATTACCATGAAAGAACTGTGAGAGATAACAAAAAAACAACCAGTCTGGTGGTCAGTAGAACACACACTCTGCATTTCCATGGGAAACATGCTGGTGGTCTACAGAGCTAAGAAAATTGAAAATCACCGCTTTCAAAGGGAGCCAATGATAATCTTTTTGAAGTCCTATATTCAAAATCTGTGTTTCATTCTCAGCCCCCGTAAATGACATCTCATCTTCTTTAAAGCATACAACTGCATTTAAAAAAAATCAGAAATGGCTTTATTCTCAATTCTTCATCCATATTCTATTGTGTCATGAAGCCTATAACCTTTTTTTTCCTTTTTAAAACAAACAAAAAAAAAATCCCACCCAGAAACCAAGCCATTTACGAGATTTGTTTTGGTTTGTTTTTTCATGTTTCTTCCAGAATTTCTCATCTTACTCTGTCAGGCTATTAGTACTTCTCCCATTACAAAACAAAACACCCAGAGAAAGAAAAAAAGGAAAAAAAAATTCAAAGAAGTGACAAAATACATGAAGAAATAGAGGAATGAGCAGACAGCAAGAAATGTTTCTTCCTGCCATTGTGATGGACTAGATGGTGGGCATTTGCCACAGATATCTTCTATTGCTTCACTCAATTCAAAGGTAATTAGTACAGAACTGCCTCAAAAATGAACAATTTAAAAAAAAAAAAAAGCCCTGTGCAGATTATGTATCTACCTTTGTCTATTTACTGGTCCAATCCAGAGGAATGTGAAAATTTCAGAATCTGGTAATCTTTGGGCTGAATTCTGAGTGAAAATTACATTAGTTGAGAAATATATTATATGAAAACCAATACCTTAGTAACTCAATTTTGGAAAGACTGTGAAAGAGTCTAGGGAAATTTATATAGTTTTAGCATCCATGTTGGAGGAGAAGGAGAGAAAATGAAAATTACAGCTTGTATTCCCTGAGATGTCCTTTCAAATAGAGGCCAGAGAATCAGACAGTCTGCTGATGGAACAGACTTGGCCAGTTGCCTTGAAAAGTCCTAGGAAAAAGTTATTTGCTGAAGGTAATATCTGCAAAACCTGAACTCCTAGTTCATGACTGCACAATAAAACCAGCAATCAGTAGAGAATTGGGGGTGTGGCTGGTTGGACCTGCTGCCCAAAGATCTGGGAAATCAAAGTGCATTGCAGAGAAGGTCTTGCAGAGCAGAGCAGTTGACCTAAAGTGATCTGCAAGGCTTAATTCTTGGCCTAAAACTGGTGCATACAGGCAGCCTGTGCATTGTAGTGTGAGCTTGCTTGAGTTCACTGGCTGTAATTTCTTCCAGCTGTGGAGCACAATGACTGCCTAAATCCAAACATCTTTCCTAGAAAGAAAGATGTGCCTAGGTTCATCTAGTTAACCCTTTAGGAAAAGACTTACCACGTGTAAGCGATCACACTGTTAACTACTTCATTCCCTTTAAATAATTGTGAAATATTTATGAAGTACAGTTCCTTTCTCTCCAAGCCAGCCTCACTAATAGGTAAAAACAGACAGATCTCATACCAAATCAAAAGGAATTGCTTTCTTATGTTCACAGATATTGCTAAGTTAAAGAGAAGATGGAAGCTTATCTGGCTGTGTGGACTGGTTTTAACATGATGACTTTCTTTCCAGGTTATCACCCCCTCTCTCTCTCTCTCTATGCCTCCCATGGTTTATTATTTTCAAAGCTGTACAAGGGGAGGTTCAGAATTCAGAAGCATTTCTTTTCTGAGAGGGTGGTCAAACACTGGAATAAGCTCCCTAGAGAACTGGTCAATGCCCCAAGCCTGACAGCATTTAAGAGGAGTTTGGTCAATGCCCTTAACAATATGCTTTAACTTTTGGTCAGATTTTAGACCTTGCAGATGCTTCTGACTCAGACTGAGTTTGGGCCTTGCAATAATGTCAATCTTCATGCTATTGTAAAAAGTATTCTGCATAGTGAAATGACTTTGTTAGAGGAAAGTGAGCCAAGACATCCCTTCAAAGCCTCCCATAACGGGACTAAAATAATTTCCTCACTCTTAATTGTGTCTAGCTGTTCACACAGCTCTTCTGAAAAAAAACTTGTTTCATTTATGCATAACCTGTAGGCTAAAGTAATCAAATTTTAAACTACAGTTAATGAGGGTGAGACCAGTGGTCTCAAGAACTATGAGTAGTTCTGCATTTTCCTTAGCTGTCCATTTCAGAATGGAATAAAATGCCCCTGAAATGCTTGTACTCATTCCCAGCTAGTTCAGACAATTAGCTTATAGTGGGCACCTTTGTTTATGATAAATAAGTTGAAATTCACTGAGAACATATTTCCAAACATTATTGGCAGGTTTTTCAGAGTTGCTGTTCAGTTTGTTTTGTTTTGTTTGTGACACAGAGAATATTTAGAACCAGAGTCTGTAAAGGAAGCAAGCAGACTCCAGGCAATCAAATCCTGTCAACTAACATGAGCTATGCAAATAGGATTATGGCAGCATAGTCTTAGACTATCCTAAATTCTCCCACTTTGAAATCACTTGATACCCTTGAATGGTATGAATATCTGTGATAATCAAGTCAGAATCATGATTCCTGGAGCTCCCAGCTGTCAGCTATTGTGTAAATTAAATGGGATCACCTACTTCAAGAGAAAAAATATTTATCAGCCCAGTTATTATAAGAGGGAAGTAAGATGGGTAGTTGAATAGAAGTGAGAATACATGAGAAAATATATAATGCTTATGCAGAAAAATTCCTACAGCTGGACGCAAGGGTGTTCATGGAAGATGCTTTTCACATGGCAACCCTCCCTTCCCTTACACTAAACATGAAATAAAACCCTTGTCATCAAACAGCTTAATCTTCATGAGAAATGCCAAAGTCATAGAAAATTCTTCAGACACAAAAAGCTTATTCAAGCTAACTAGTATCCCCTACTCTTATACGGAGCAGATCGCTTGATTTCCTGGGTATTGTATTTAAGTACAATTTATTTAAAGTTAAGCCATATTTTTTATTGCGTGTTTCATCATGGTGATAAGCTGTCCTTTCTCTGTCACATCTTTTCACTGAGGAGGAGGCTTTAAAGTTCACCTTTCTTTAGTAATTCTTGATAATCAGGAGGTTTACACAAAGCACCTGGCCTTGGGAGTCCTGCATGGATTCCCTGTGGCCTCATAATGCAGGCCCCCTTGCTCTCCTGCTCCTTGCTAGTCAGCCCCTAGCTAACAGGTCAGCCTGGCAAGCCTGTGTGTCCTTTTTCTAAGGCGACCTCTTCATGCCTTTATAGACTAGCACCACAGACTTTTTGCTCTCCTGTCAGCCACATGGCAGGCACCAAAAAACTTTAGTGTGACAAGTGGTGCTACAGAGGCAGAAGGAAGCAGAGTTGTTTCAAGGCAGCTGCTGATTGACTAGCAGGATCTCCTGGAAATCATCTTCTCTAACACACATCCCCATCCTGCCTGGTGGATCAGGAAAAAAGCATACTTGAGAGGTATGTACCTGTGCTTGTGTTTATGTCTTACTATCAGCATGGCTACAGAAGCATAAAACAGAGCCAAACCCACAAAAAGGCAGCGTGGAAGTCGTACTGAGCAGTGTCTGCTGTGACTGTAGTGCTGCTAGTACAGGGATTAGCTGGTTAGTGCCACTCCAGCTGCTGCCACTCACAGAACACACACAAACTTCCAGCTGGGTCCCTCCGTGTGCCTGGAACGAATGCCCTGTGCTAGAGCTCATCAGCTCTGCTCACCAGCTTGTTTCCTAGGAAATGGTTTGTGGTGCAAAAATATGTGCAGGCAACCCTAGAATGGTTTATAATGACTGACCTTTTAAAAATCTGGAGACATCCTGAAGCTGAGGGATGTTATCCTCTCTGTAGCCGCAGTGCTTCTCGAGCTGCTGGAAAGCATCCAGGTACTGGGTACAGGCATGAGTAGGGTAAAGGCTCCTCAGATTCCTGTAGACTTCTCTCCTGAAAATCAAAAACTGGATAGAGTGAGACACCTCAATAAAGCAGTACTTACCTGTACCATCCACAGAGAGATGTAAAGCCCCAGCATGGAGGTCATGGTCTAAAAATCTGAGCTTGGGACACCTGGTTGTTGAAAGCTGGTCCTGGCTGGATGTAGCAAACCATAAGGGCTTTTTGTTCCACTTTTCCTACAGAAGGTGTCCTTTAATAATACAGAACTTTAATTCTGATACAGAAGTGTTTCTTGATTAGGCACCTTCTTGCTAAGTGTGTTGGAGGCACCAGGGAAATCCCAGGAAGAGAGCTGAATCTGGGATACTCTGTTGTTCAGTTTAGGAAAGAAATGAATCAGGTATTCCCCTCCTTTGTGTGTTTGGGTACAACTTGAAGTGCTGGTCCCTCCTTTTCCATCCTGAAGCCTAGCCTAGATTTGCCTCTTAAAAAACCCTGGGATAACCTTTTCTGATACTGAAGGGTAATATCTGCACAGGTGAGGAGGTTTGTATTTTTGCAGTTCAAAGTGCCTGGCATGGGCTATGTATTTGAAAGACGTGCCAGCTTCTTGAAGCATTTATCCCACTATACAAAGAGAGACCAGCTGAAAATTATATATGTAACCTGATTTGGGCACAAGCTTTAAGCTTCTCACAAACTTGGTGGTACTTGGATTTAGAGTTGTGGTTTGGAACATATTTAGCTGTTGCAAAATAAGCAAGTAGTAATAGGATGGCAAAGAACCTTATAGAAATGGTTATTTTTGTTCAGACATGGCCCTAGGGTCTCAACAACTTTATAAACATTGTTTTATGAAAATTGAGATCATTCTTGGAAATGCTGGGTACAGGAAATGACCTTTCATTGGTTTTGTAATTTTTTTTTACCATTGTTATTATTATTATTATTCTCCTTTTTGTGATGCTATTGTTGCTATGGAGGTGATAGCCAGTCCCTGGTAATGGCTCTTTATTTGTACAAATGTCTTACGCAGTGTGGGAGTAATAATGAACCAGAATGAGACAGGGAAGGAAAACCTTAGGAGGAAAAAAAGTTAAAAGAATAGAGGGAAACAGTGGCTGCTGTCACTATTGCAAAAGCCACAGGAGACTGGGCCATTTCCATGGAGGAATTAGGAAAAAATGAGGAGGACTAGAGTTCAAGTGTTGCCCTGGCTTATTTCCTCATAGAATCCTACTGACTTCAGTGGGGTTGTGTGGGATTTGAATCAGAGCAGGGTTCATGCCCAGACTGCAGCCTAGAGAGAGCAGGCTTGTTTACACTTGTGCACATATGGTCTCTTTTATCAAAGTGTCATTCTGCTGTGTGTCCAAACATTGGCTACCACAGAAATGCAGGCAGTCCCAGGGACCAGTGATGAATTACCCAAAGCTAAAAGTGCTCCTCTAAGACAATCATCTAAGTAAACTCTCCAAAGTCAAGAGACGAGCAGGTATGAAAGAACTGCTGGAAGCAAGCTTTATGAAACACTCTAGAAAGGAGCATCCTAACAAAAGATGGAGCCAGATGCTTGAAAGGCTAAAGATAATAACCTAATTTTACATAAACTTCCTTATTTTTCAGGGAAAAAAAAAAGTGGCACTACTCAGCTTTATTATGAAGATATGACAGGTGCATCCCCATAATTTTCTTCTGAATTCTCCATTTTTCTTACACAGCTTTTACCCATATGGCATCTCTGACTGCTTAGTTTCAGGGCCTTCCAAGAAGTTGCTTTGAAAAGAAAAGCACAGATCATCTGTACCCTCTGTTTTCTGAAAGTCGTATTTCTTCGCTGGCCTGGTTTTCATTTTTATAACCACGTTGCTACAAACTGAAGGCATCCAGCAACTCCTCAGAGTGATACCAAGGGAATTTAGTTTGTGCTACAAATTTCCCCTGCAATTGCACAGCTCAATTAAGCTGTGCTGTAATGCAGCTGACCTCAGGACACAGCCTCAGGGGGCTGTGATAACAATTGGGAAGGCTAATTTTGGAAACAGCTTTACATAACAAGACAACCTGGGTTGCTGGGGTTGGCTGTTTAAGGAAATGGGCAGATACTCCTTTAAAAGTTTATTCTGTTGCCACAATGGGTTTAATTCGAGGTGGAGAAGAGCTGGAATGACGAAGGTTGGCAATGAAAGATAAAAACAGGAAAGAACACAAAATTAAATTTTCTTAAATATGACATTCCCATATGCCATCCCATGCCAAGATTGTTGGCTGGTGGTAGTAATCATGAGCATGACACTGACCATCAATCTTTGACTATTGAAAGATGCTATAAAAACCTATTTGAGCTTAATAAAAGCATGTCCTCCTGGATGAGCTGGATGCAAGATTTTTTATGTGGTTGTGGCTTTCTGTGGCAAAGTAGATTGTACTTAAAATAAAATATTGAAAGAGATGGGATGCCAGAGAGGTTTTGGCATGAGACATCTTGTTCTATGGATTTAAGTCTTGGCATGGAATAAACTTTGCATGTGATTTAGGGCAAATTACTTAAGTTCTAGGGTTTTCAGTTGCACAGTTAGAAAATGTGGTCTTCGTTCTTCCTTTCCCCCACCTTTAGGCCCTCTTTCCATTTAAATTTCTGAACAAAGACTCTCTTATGTGCACATGTGGCAGCTTGCACAATCCCAGGACTCTGCTCTTACTTGAGACTTTTGGATATATTAATGCTTTGTAGTATCACAAAAATGTGGAATTACTGCTTCTTACTGATATAGCTTAAAGTTAGTGGCAGAAAGTGGAAATAGAGGGATTTGAAATAAGAGCTCTGCTCCCTTTCAAATCTGCCACATATTTCACATAATGTTTAAAAAATGCTTTGAATTGAATTAATGTTGTTTAATTCATTGTGTTTTGGGCTTTTTTTTTTTTTTGAGTGGCAGATCTTCAGGAGCAACAAAGCCCCAGTGAAGAAATGCTGCACCCTTGTAATAGTAACTTACTATAATTTCATATGATATCAATATGTTATCTAAGGCCTTTTAAAAGTATATTAGAAAGTATAAATATAAACAAATAAGTATATTAAGTATAAGTATATACTTAATTTATACTTATAATTAAGTATAAATATAAATAAAGTATATTAGAAATGTATTTCAAAATTTTCTTCTACCTTCAGTTTGGAAAAAGATATATATTCATGTCAAAAGCAATGAATACTTGAAGGAGAACAAGTAAGGCTCCTCTGTCCTGTGAATATTGAATTAGCCATGTCCACTGAGTGAATTTCTGTCCTGTGAGTGGGCATTTTCTCCTGATAACAAGTTTGAAAATCTGACATTTCTGCCAGCACCATAGCTATGGTGAATTAGAGGTCTAATTAAAGAAGTTATTTGATAGCGCCGAGATGTTTTCTGGCTTCTGATATCCTGGTGGGATCTGCAGGCAGGGAGATAGGAAAATGCCTTTTGCTCTAGAAAGTGAATAGTTAAGACCAGCCCCGAGAATGGCTTTCTGCAAAACAAATGACCAAAAGATGACATTTAACCAAAGAGTAAAATGTGGGGTGGATGAACAATATTTTAAAATGTTCATCACATGGATGAACAGTTATAGCTGTGTCACATGGCCAGTCTTTCTGGGACTGCCAGGGAATGGCCCAGCAGTTGCAGCATAAGTATCAAACTCACCAAGTTGCTGTTTCCTGGGCTGTGTACTCAATGTGAGGTAAAGGGTCTCCTCTGTAATGAAGAGAAGAAATATGACACATCTTAAGATTTCAAGGACAGTTTCCAAGCATTTTTTGTCTGCACCATGAATTTTGTGCCGTAATGAAAACAGAAAGAGCGAAATAGTAAATAATGAACCATCTATTTGTCTTGGTCAGCTCTAATGTGGATGTTCTCTCTTCCATTACCATGTGGGGAGGAAACAGAGGGATATGTGAGAAATGGAATTAGAGACTTCCAGGCTTGCCATCACTTCTGCTGAGGGCAATCTAGCAAGCAAAACCCAGTGTGTGCCTGGAGGGGCCCTCCCTGGAGGATGTGATCAGCTCAGCACCATCACAGAGAAGCTGTCAGGAACCCATGAGCAGAAAGCTGCCCAGGCACTTGCTGTGTGGTTAGCATTGATTCTCTGGTGGGTGGTCTTTTCTCCTCTTCCTCACTGTTGCTTCTTCTGTAGCTCTGAGCCAGTTCAGTTCTGCTTTTGGGCTGTTCTGATCTGTGCTGACTCTGATATTTGATGGAAGAGAAAAAAACGTATTCAGAATTTCACAAGACTTCACAGACTTCACCAGTTCTTGGACACCATGAGGCTGATAATCCACGACCGGTTGTAGCTATACCTTTGATTAACCCTTTCAGAAAGCAGTGTAGTTCTGGTGAAGCTTTACACATAAAGATAGAAATATTTTCCATCACTTACATGAGAACTGAGAGTTTTTCGTGTTATTAGTGTGCATAGGCAGAGACATTTAAAAAAGCAAACAACAAAAATATTAAATCACTTTCCACCATCAAAAATATGTTTGCAAATATTGTTCCTGAAATTTCCCTGAAAAACATTAGCCTCAGCTCAGGACCGAGTCCTAAAAGGAACTTAAAAATTGGAATAAATGGTCATATTTCAATCACTTCTGCTAAAGCAAAATCCAGCACTGGATTGGGATATGAGAATGCAATCTTAAGATTTTTGTCTCCAAATGTATTTGCTGTGTCATCACGAAAGTCTATTTTGTATGGAGTGAAAGTTTTTGTGGCTGAATTTTGTTGTTACCATTGTGATACATGGACAAAATATGACATCTCTGACATGTCTTGGACATGAAGTCTGGCAATGTGGACCACTGCACTTTCCCTCAGCAGCCTTGTACTTACGCTCTGTAATTGAAGGCCAGGTCGGCAAAGAATGCCCTCCGCTTGTTGTACTCCAGGTCAGAGTATCCCTGGGATAGAAAATAATTAGGGAAAAAAGTTTTACATTATGGGAGATCTGTGGGCATAAGTAGAAATCATCAGAACCACCACTGGATCTGTGGGAAGAGCAGGCTCCCCACCCAATTCTCACTGCCCATTTATTACTATGTTGTGATAAAGACAGACTCAGTGGTATCTGTTTAAAGGGGAAGTTTACCTACTGAATATCAGCATTTTCTTTCTGCTCCTTCTGTTTTTACTAGAATTAAAACTTCAAGCAGTCTTTGCCAGATATTGAATATGCGTGCAGACATGGAATCACATTCCTTTTAATTTTACATCATTCATACTAGGAATTAAAACTTAAATCTGGAACTGTGTGGTAATATAACTCATAAAACAGCGTTGATCAGCATCACTGTACAAATATTTATTATTCTAAAATATTCAGCATTTACTGGAACCACTTTGTGTACTGCAAGCCAAATTTGTCCCTTAGGTTTATTGACATAATTTTTAGTGTAGCAATAATACCAGCAACCCTGCAGTTAATGAGTGCTGTATGCATGAATCTGAGGAAAGGGCTGGATCCTGAGAGCACGTTCACTTTGTCATGTGCTGTGGATAATATGTTCATCAAGTGCTTGTCAGTGGCTGTAACAGGTCCATGCAAAACACACGGAAAGCTGTTGGGCCAGACTCACACAGATGCTGTGACATCCCAGCTTTGTCCCTGTGTCCCTGTACCCACCCTCTGGGCAGCAGGAGCCTCCCTGGGGGACCTTCAGCCAGTGACAGGATAGCCCAGAAATTGGTGTCACAGTGATGTCAGTTTGATTGTTTTGGCCAGTAAAGAACAAACTGAAGGTGTGGAGAGAAACGACCTAGACTGTCTATTTGGTAGGGAATATATATGCAAAATCTTTGCTGAGCTCCCTGTACAGTTTCCTTTGTGCTTTCCTCCAGCCTCTCCATTTCTGAGCCCTGCTCAGAAGCCTGGTAAATCAGCTCACACTGTGCTCTCTCCTGCACTGTGCTCTCTCTCACAGACAAGCAATGTTCAATGCCTGAGGTAACTTGTTTTCAGCCTGTTAGGTATTTCTGAACTGCACGACATTCTGCTATTTAGATTTATCCCCACTCAGTACTTCAGTAACTCAGCACCACTGCTGCTTTCTCTCAACCTCTTCAGAGCTCACACCTTCTATTTGGCAAAGGATGAGGGGAGCTTAGTCCAGTTCAAAGCATTCCCTATGTGTGTTCATCTATCTAATGAGAAACAGCCTAAGAATTAGCTTAGGAAAATTACAAACACTTCAACTATTTGTACCAGAAAGAAATAAGGAAGAATGAAAGATGTCTTGGTTAAGGAGGATATGAAGCTCTCTTAGAGCCTTATAGTTGAATAAGTGATTCTCAGAAATAGAAGATAGACTTTTAGACTTGGAAAGGTCCATTTCTTATTACACAGGACTGTACATAGCTCACAATAAAACCTGGTGAAGGTTAATGGAAGGGACTAAATAGAATTCAGACATGTAGAGAAGGGAATGACAAAAAACTTCCTTGTAGATTCTGTTGACACACATCTACATCTTCACTACATTTCTCAGTGCAAAGTACCTCTTCTTTTTGTCCTTTCCATGGCTTGCTTCTGTGTGATGCTTGAAAGAATAATATGCTTCTGTGACCTGACTTGTCAAGTGACAAACGGCCTTTTGGGGTCCCTTTTGAGTCTGTGCCTAACTCACATCTCATCTCATTCCCAACTAAAGCTGGGAAGCTTTGATGAGAAATAAGTGTTATATTGATTGTTTGTTCTCAGTACTTTGCTTTTCTATCATCACTATAGCAGGACTCTAGAGTGCATTTTTCTTTCTTTCTCCTAGAGTTTGTGTTTAGAGTGTGTCTAAGAGGGCACACATAAAGCTGTTACAGTAAGACCCTTTTTGTGGTCCATCCCTGCAGGGATAGACACATGCAGTCCCTAATGCCACTGGGATTATGTCCATTTTGGCTTTTATCTGCCCCTGTTTTTTTTTTTTTTTTTTTCTCTTCTTTTATGAGTATTTCTTTACTCCTGAAGTTTCCCTTACAACAATCTCCCTACTGAGAGTTTCTCTTTTAAAGATGAAATAACAGTAATGTTAAACTTACAGGGTGACCGTGGTCCAAACTGGGGTCATATTTAGTTATCAGATGGTGACACTTGTCCAGATCTTGGATTTTTCTGGGGAACCAGGGCACTGGAGAGAAAGCAGAAGGAATTAAATGAGAAAGAATCAAATAAATTTTAGAGCAAAAATAAAAAGCTGTGCTGAAGATTACAAACATTCTTTTCATCAATATCTAAGAATTTTCATATCTACATGTTACCATAATTGTCAAACATCTTAGTAGTTTACTTACTTCCTGACCAAACTGGCAGATTGGATGAAAAATTATCTGAAATTAACTTGCTGTGATAATCTCTCAGTTTTAATTAGTAAAAACAATTTTTAAAGACAAAAATATTTTTTAGATCAAATGTGTTTTTTGTTTGACACAGGATGACAAATTTATTTCTACATCTGGATTTAAGAATATATTTTGATCTTGTCTAAAAAGCAGTCTTACATTTTCATACCTTTAAAAGTTAGACAATATTTTAAAAAGAAAACATGATATTTATAAAATTTCTAGAAAGCAAAGAGGTGATGAAGAATCTTCAAGTTTTTTCCTCTGGCTCATTATTTTTTTCCAGCAACATTATTCTTTAGCTATATTTCCAAACAGCTTCCTTCTCATGAAGTGGGAAGGTTTCCCCGTGACTAAAATGAAAATAAAATGTGATCATTTTATTTTAAATGCCAGCATTTTGAGAACTAATTTAAAAAAAGAATTGCTGGAAAAACACAAAGTTGATATTGCTTTCCATCAGGTCAGACTGATGCTGTAATTAGACTTTCTCTGTTACAACTCAGAAAGGTCCATTTGGGGTCACCCTTATCTCATACTGGACAAGACATCAAACATCTCTCTACTGAATGGTAAATTTAACTTTTGCTGTATTATCTAGATCCAAGCACATCAAGTTTAGAGAAGCACAAATCTAAAAATACCCAGGAATGTTGGGGAAATTATGCAATTTTTATGCATTACAACCAATTCTGTGATAAGTAGGAAGAAATACCAGTCAGACAAATGCCTTATGTGCACCCAGAACTTTTTTTCTGAGCCTCTGTCTCTGGCTGTACCAGTGGTTCTGCATGCAAGGTACCTTTCCTGCCATCTATTGCCATATCCCCTCAAAACCTGCACCTGATCACAGCTGCCCCAGTGTGTTCCCATACACATCTTGCCTGTTCCCTACAGAAAAAAACCAAACATAAACACACCCTCTTTTAACAGTCCCTAGATTTTATTGTAGTTTTAAGTCCTGGCACATCTGAAACCTCTCAAATCCCAAGGAAATCCTAAAGAAATTCTCCAGTTCCAAAACCCTCTTTGGCTTTCCAGTTTCCCTGATAACAGTGTTGCCCTTTTCATATGCCCACAGATCCTGAGAACAGCTTGACGAGGGCTGCCTCTCATGTTAGCCTGACAGAGAATTTCAAACAACACCCAAAGGTGCCCAAACGGGACTGTGGAAGTTAAAGGTGCTCTGAGAATATCGGTCTGGCCTTGTCAAGAGAGGGGAACCCCATGGCAATTCTGTACTCAGAGAACTCAGTCTGTGAGCTGGACCCTCAGCCTTCTCATCTGTCATCCTCAGGATTGTATCAAAGGTCTCTAATAGCTGTATTCACCCATTCCTGCCTGCAAACAGGAAAAATACCTATCTGCCTCTGTGTTTGTGTTGAAGCAATCAGTTCTCTGCACAGCTTTCAGCACGAAATCTTCCTGTCATTGAGGAGTTTCTAGTTTCTCCTCAGCTTTTTGTTCTGCTGTGCTATCCTTCCCATCTCTCTCCCTCTTTGCTGGAACATTTCTCACCTCAGTTTATGGGCTATGATGAAGTGCCTCTCTTTCTGCACCAATGGCAATGGAAAGCAGCCATGCAGAGACAAATAATGAATGCACACTCACTGGCTTTCCAGACAAATTGAATTACTATTATGAAGCTGAAGCTAAAATTAAAAAAGTTACTCCAAAAGAACTGCACTAAAAGATGCATACATTTCTTACCTTTGTCTTCTCTGCTGGTTTTCACATCCTTTGCTACTCTCTTTAAGGAGGTGATAAGGATACCAACATCAGCACTGTGAACTTCACATTCAACAAAAATGTCAAGATCATCCACAGAGTTCTTGGGCTTTTTGGCTCGACGGGTTTCAAAGTGATAGATTTGAGTTTCAAACATCTGCAAGAGCCAAGTGTTCACATGATGAAGCTTCTCCAAGGACTGAAAATCCAGGTAAGTTAGATACATTTCTACAATGCCTTTAAAAGGTGACTAAAAGAGGTATTAACTAGAAGTACATGATAAGCAATGAAGTCCAATAACATCTGGTTTACAAAGAGCTAAAATACAGACAGAGCTAAAGATTAAACACTACAGCACTGGGGACAGAAAGAAGGAGATGAAAGATGAGATACTGTTGTCTGTAGAATTTCATCTGTGTAGAAATAGCAAATGAGTGGCTGGGTAACTTAAAACCCTGCCAGAATGAAAGCAGATCTATTGATGGATAATAGCACCGTAATCATTAAATAATGGTGAGAAATAAGTAACAAGCACAATACTTTCTTTAGAGTTATTAATTTTCCCAGATAAGAGTGAGCACCTGGTAGGGGTACTTCAAGTGTCCAGATTTCATAATGCCTGTGTGGTTCACAGCTCTTATAGTCTTTGTATCTCCTGCCAAATATGCAGAGAAAATTCACTGGCTTCTACTATCTCCACAGTCTGAGTGCTTGAAATGCCAGCCACCACAACTGCTAGAAAGAAACAACTGATTGGTATTGGCTCTAAACAGCTCTTGCATGAAATGGTGATTCTTCTAAAAGACTGTGCCCAGATGCTCCCCCCATCCAGGGCACTCTCCCTGTTCACCATGAGACCAGCCCACCTCTCTGAGCAGCTGGAGCAAAACCAGGACATTGGGAAAGGGGGGAGGCAGCATGAGGTGTAAGTCAGGCAGGAGCAGGAGCAGGGTGAGAGAGGGAGAGATGCAGTCTCTGAGACATGAAGGCAGTAGAGACAGAAGAGAGGGCACAGCAAAGGAAGGGGATATTGAGGTCTGTACCTCAAAGACTTTGGCTGCCTTAGAGAGCTCAATCTTCCTCACATTGTAGAGCATGAGGGTCAGGATGAGAGATGCTCTGTCATCCTCCCTGTTGGAGTCCAGGCTGCCTTGGCTGTTCAATGATTGTATGCCACATATCTCCTTCTCCTTGTTGGCCTCTTCTTTTGGGCCTGACATCCCCACCAAATCAGTCTTCATTGGGAGATAGGGGAGTGGAATGCAACAGTCAGATATTGAGTGGAAACTGCCTGAGGGCATGGGAGCAATGCCAGGGGAATTGGTGGGACTGGAGATGCAGTGTGTCTGTGTGTGGTGAGCTCAGAGCTGCCAGGAGCAGGGACACAAACTGGCTGCTGTGTGTAGGGTGTAGGGACATTTATGTTGGCCGTGCCGGACACATCAAGGGAAGCCGCCTGCGTAGGATGTGCGCAAGAGCCCAAGATGGCCCTCCTCCCCTGGGGAACTTCAAAGTACAGTCCTCCTGCTCTGTTTGAAGGTGTCTGCGAGCTGTTCAGCCCTGGATAGGGGTTCTTTTGTGAGAGGCAATTAATTACCCTGAGCTCCATTTACATCTCCCAGTCTGGACTGACCTGCACGGTGTCTGAGACTGTCCTTCATCCCCACTGTCTCACCTCACTGGGACTCTGAATTGTCCACATTCCCAGTGAACCAATGGGCTCTTCTCCCAAATCATAGCCCATTCCCCATGCTGTCTCCTCTACAGACACAATTCTAGGAGTGCCAGAGAGACCTCAGCCAGAGTCAGAGTCCATTGCCTGTTTCTGAGCTTTTCCTACCCACAGGATCTGAACCTGTTTTCTCCTACTGCTCCAAGAGTGGAGTGCTGCCCCCAGGCTACATTCCTCTGTTGGAACTTGTTTCTGCCACCATTTTATCTCCAGCGAAATAGGCTCTCAAAAAAACCAGGGTCACATCTTTCTTGTGGGTGACAGGATAAGTTCCAGGGAATTTAGCTCTGCTCCTGACAGGTCAGGCGCATCTTCCCTTCCCTTACACTTGACACCAAAATAATTATTTCTGGATATGAGCACCCATATCTTCATACCTCAAGTTAAAGTGTGCCAGAGCCCCTGTGAAGGTCATCTTGCAGGTCCAGAGATAAGACCACCCCTCTGGCCTCCCTTTGCAGATGGAGCCATTTTTTATGTGCCCTTTAGCTTGTCCTGGCTCAGCCACACCCCTGTTATCGTGCTCTTACCTCTTCCCTGGCAGAGGAAGATAACCAAAATTTTGTTCTCTAGGGATCATGACAGCACCACGTCTTCCCTTGGGTCAAGACAGAGCACTGGGAAGGTCTTGATTTCCTCATCTCTTTCCCTGTTGGCAGACAAACCCAAGGGGAACTTCGCAGCACTGCGCCCAGGAGGGAGGTCTCAGCATCCTGGGGAATGTTGGCTCCTCCAGACCTCAGCACAGTGGGCTTTGCAGGGCGTGGTGAGTGCCAGCCTGGGAAGAGGGGTGTCCCAGCCGTGCCCAGCCTGGACCCAGGGGCCATGGGGCAGGCCACTGTCTGCCATGCAAAGCCACCCCTGATGCAGAACCCATCCCTCGTGCACACTGTGGCACCCTCCAGGCCTGGCCTGTGTCCCAGGTGACTCCAGGAGGGCAAGGGGGCACCTCAGAGGTGGTTGAGTGGCAGCTGCAACTGAATTAGTTGGGTGGAGAAATGGGCTTTAAGACAAAAAAAAAGCTCTTCCCACTCCCACGTTCCCCCAGCAGTGGTGGCAAGGTTTGGCACAGGAGAAGAAGGCCACGTCTGATCACCATAAACAACCTGCTCTTTTTTTATCTGGTACCATTTCAGGTATCTTTTTCCTGTATGAGCAGAGGGACACTTATTTGAGATGGATGCAGCATTAATATTTTTAGTTTATTTAGGTTAATTTAGATGGTTACATCTGAACATCAAAATGTCTTCTCTGACAGCATGGTCTGAAGCAGCAGAGGTAGTTTTAAAAAGAAAGCATTCCTGTGGACTGCTCCTGTGCTTAATCCCTTTTTCAACAATTTCTGCTTTCTTTGGGGGCTAACATGTCCCTTCCCCAAGGCTGCTGTCAGATGTAGGCATCTCTAAGACACCCAGAGGAGCCCACCAGTGTGGACTGGTGTCCCTGCATCACAGTCATTGACCTGGGCCAACATCACTGTAAAGGAAATGGCCTCACAAAAAGCTTCTTGGATCACCTGAAGCTGAGCTGGAGATGAGGACACCAAGAAATGTGATCATAGTTGGATAGAAGTGAGGAAGGTTAGCTAAAAGATTAGCTTGGGGTAGGTTAGTCAGAGTCGTACCCAAAGGCTTCTGGAGCCTGCAAATGTAGAGGAAGCTGGGCTTGGTTGTGCATTTCTAAGTGATGGCACACATCAGGACGTCTCATAATCTTGGCTGGATGGGTGACAGTCAACCAGCCCAAGAGAGCCTTTTTCTGTTCTGGGGAGCACCTCAGATGGGCATTACCTCCTACCTGAGTATTTAATTCTGGTTGACTTGGATGCTTACCATACAAGGGGGATTTACACCGGTCCAATAATGCAAAAAGCATTTTCTTACACAGCTGGAACTTTCTTTAGGCATGGAAATAAGAAGTCACCCATTAAGGAGTACTATTTAAAATGTGATTTATTTGTAGTATTTAAAGTACTTAGTACAAGATTATTTGTTCTGCAAGAAAATCTACTTTCCATACATTTCCTCTGCTTTTGAAGTGCTGAACATTTAATTTTTTTCTCGTCTGTCTTGCTGAGCAGCCATGCTATGCTGCTTTGGCTGGAGCTATTGCTCATTTAAACCTGCATTAAGGGACAGAGAATCAGACATGTGGCATCAATATTCTCTAACTATTCCTGAGCTCTCAATATCACTATAGAACTACTGCTGCTGTCATTCAAGCCAGAAGCAGAGGAGCTTGGAAAGCTGTCTGAGGATTAGTTTGAAAGACTTTACCCTTGGGATGAAATTGCCTTTTTGTAGTATACAGTTACCTCATGAGTCCTATTATATTAAGAGAGAAAAATATAGGCTACTTTCACACTGAAAATACATGTCAAGTGGGATTGAAAGATCTAGAGAGACATTGTGATGAGAAAAAAAAGAATAAAAAGATACTGAGATAAAAAAGGTTACTTCAAAGCACCAAAATGATACCATTTTGCATAAATATATGTCTATTGAAAAGGATTCCAGCTGGTATCCTTAAATTAATGTTATTACCTACCATCTATATAATGAAAAGAACTGTACTTTCTATCTTCCTAAAGGATGATGCTAACATTAAAGCCATATTGATTTTTAAACTATAAATATAAAATTAGTACTATCACAGATATGAGACTCGTGGGCTTTCAAATCCCTCTCCATCTTTTAATCTTCTAACAGAAATGTGACCCCTGAGCCATGTTAGTGCCATGATGCACAATTGCTTCAAGCTGGAAATGCAGTTCAGCTTTGCTTTGCTCCTTCTGCTCCAATGCTGAGTTCCCTCCTTCAACCAGGGAGCTACAAGGAGGCATTATACAATGTGCACCAGTCCAAGAGGGCACTTAGCTGATTGAGTGAAATTTATTGGGTAAATACAGAAGGAGTTTCCTGAACAGCAAAACTCTTCTCTCTCCATGCTCAGCTGTTGAGTTAAGCTGGAGCCACCTTTGGTTCCACTTGCTGACGCAGCTGAGATATACTCCAGGAAAAATAAAACTGCTTTCACCAAAAAAAAAAAAAAAAAAAAAAAAAAAAAAAGAGAGAGATTAAAGCTCAGATGGGCAGTGGAGATACAAAAAGGTGTCATTACTTAGGACCTGTGTTAAAAGATAACATGTTTGGGTTTGAATGCAGTTAGACTGGGGCACAGCTGACCCAGGCCTTCCATGGCTTTGGTGGGGACTCTAGCCACAGACACAGTGAATTAGGAGTTGGAAGGCCCTGAGTCTTCAGCTGCATGGTAACAAGCACTTCCTCTCCATTTCCAAGGTGCTGGTATCCACCTTCTAGGCTGTGAGACCAGAAAGTTAAGAGGCACCTCTCAGGGAAGGACACACACAGAGAAAATGTAGTCTTCACACATCAGCCATCTACTGTGAGCAGAGCAGCTGAGAATGCCTGTTAAGAGAAATCTCCCCTTGTACCCTGAAAGATCTCCCTGTATACCCTGAAAGGTGTCGAGTTCCAGACTCCATGGGAACCTTGGACAACTGGGAGGCACTGAGTGGAGAGTGACTGTGAGAGAAGGCAAGGTGGATCACTGTTCATCATTGACATCCCATCTCTGGTCCCAGACCTCACAGGTGCAGCAGATTATGCTCTGCATGGTGAAGATCTCCTTCTGCTAACCTTCGGCACAAAACAGATACAGACTTCCCCCAGGTTCCCAGGAATAAGGTAATTTTTATACATTAATGAGAAAAAAATGGATTAGTGTCTGAAGGCCAGAAGAGTTGAAGGTGTAGAGCCATACAGGTGAGTATAGGTGTATAGATGTCTGTTTTTCTGCTAATCTCTAATAATTAAGATATATAACATAATTATTGATGCAGTTCACTGGAAGATAATAGACTGAGGCTAGATCAAGACTGGCATTTGCACATGATAGCTTCTAGACACTAGCAAGTGACAGCAAATCTTCATTTGATCTTCTGGAGGGCATTGCAAAGGATCCCCATCTCACCTGCAAAGGAAATAATCAGAGCAGTTAATTCCAGAACTAACCCATTTCTAACACTCCTGTATGTTTTTTGCCCTTTATATCCATTCTCTTAAAGAATAAGGTGAGCACAGAAGTGCTGAACTGGACACCTTTATTAGGGCCTTCCTGGAGCTAGGTCTGCAGAGTCATCCCTTTGCCTTCGTTAGCCATACAGGCTGGCTCACAGGATCAGAGGAGCTAGCTCTCAGCAGGCTAGCCAATGTGAGGGGGAAAATGTGATCAAAGCCATGCTTCTCTTCCTTACTGAAAACAGCTAGGATCCACCTCAAGGCCATCTGCCACTTCCTAGCATCTCCCCTAAAACTTGAGTTTTTCAGATTTAGCAAGTTACAGTCAAGTGCAAATGCTTCTTGAAGCTTGGCTAGAATTGGGAAGTAATTTTTTCATGAGAAAGGAGATATGTGCTGCCTTATCTTGGATAGGCTCAGAGCATAAAATGCAACCAGATGGAATCTGCCTTGTGGTTCCTATTTCTGACCCAAGTTTTGAGGAATTCAAGGTAACAAATGTGCAATTCCTTACTATTGATCGTGTCAGCTAAGTTCTTCAGCTGCTTTGCATTGTCCAAGACTTCAATCCTCTGTGTGTAGGGATTGTACCGAACAGAGAAAGGACGAGGGATTGTTTGAGCAAATTTCCTGAGGGAAAAAAACATAAACAAATGTACAGTTTAATTTTTTTTCCCACTAATTCTTTTCTTGGTGTGTGCATTTGTTGATTGTGAGGATAAGAAAATCTATGGGAGGAAATAACTGAAATTCCTACTGATCTGAGACCTACAATGTTCTGCAACACATTTGAAACTGCATTTGTCCTTATCACCTCTGGGTTTTGTTTTTTTCTGAACAGAACTAAGCTATTGGCATGGCAACACTGCTCGTGGTATAGGCCAACTATGTAGCAACTGGGATCTGCCAAGCTTGAAAACCTCATTTTCCTTTCATTAGTGCAAAAGGTAGGAATTCTAATCCAAGTTTTAGTTGCTGGGGAATTAAGGTCAAGGATCTACGTCATCCTGGTATGCCAAGGAGCAAGCAGGCACCTACTTCTGGCATGGTCTAGCTCTTAAATTACCTGGTAGTTTGCAGGTAATTTAAGAGCTAGATGATAGTTAATTGAGTGAAGCAGCATTCTCTTCTGCAAAATAGTTAATTCCAATGTCAAAAGCATTAAGATTTTGGTGTCTTGGGAAAATATTAATTTGCATAACCACAGAACTGCAGAAAGAAGGGCTCTGAATGGGATGAGATGGTCAGAGCTATTGTTCCAGGCTCCTTGTAGACCCCAGCAGGATACTGGCTTATATATCTGCTTTGTATTACTGAAGTTATTGCTGAAAGAGGAAGGGAAGCACGCAGGAGTTGATTATGGAGCCCCACTACACAGACTGTGACTCAGCAGGGAAAATCCCATACGTCCAGAACAGTGGAATATGCTGGATGCCACCCCCACAAAGCTTCTTCAGTTTAAACCTTATTATTAACCTTATTAAGGACATTGTCTCAAACAGAACTCAGTATGAACAGGCCACAAGGTGTGATAGTGACAAAATATTACATTGGTTATGATGAATTTAGCAGCATTGGTCTAGTTTTTTCTAAGAGGAGAGATCACATTAGCAGATGGCTTTCCTAAATCTCAGCTGAAGGTAAGATCCCAATTAGAAGATGAATGCCTTAAGCTGAGATAGTTTAGGTCAGTCTCAGAATAATTTTTCAGAAAGGTATTCTGTTGCCCACAAACACATATGTCCAGATGCAAGCCTCTAACACAGGCACTGGACCAAACCCCAGAACTTCTATTTCAATTTAACTTCTTTTTTCAATTTGGTCACTGAGACAAATAAAAAAAGCTCCAAGATATCCAGCTAAGTGAGGCAGCATTTTCCTGTTCCTCAAGGAGCTTACTACTCAGGGATACACACAGAGAAGACAGAAGCTGTGTCTAGGAAAATAATAGCACAACCCAGAAGAGAAGACCATCTTTCCCAGGTATTTCCCCAGAGAAAAGGGCACAAGGAAAAGCTGCAGACTTATGACGACTAAGGAAGCAGCAGGGGAGAGAGCCAGGAAGACCTCAGAGCTGGGGAGCCTGAGGCAGCAGAGTATCTTGGGATGTAGAACAATTTATCTTTGAATGGTAGAAAGATAAGGGACTGCAGGTCTGGCACAAGCCTGTGTGTGGCATTTTCAAGTGAGAAATAAGTTGAGTGTGAACCAAGGCTAGCCTCCAGTGGCTTGACTAACACCCAGAAATATGGCAGCACGTTGGTATATTAACAGGAATAGAAATATTGTCAAGGTGAAAACAAAGCCAAACCCCAACACAGGCTGAGCCATTCCTGTTCCAAGAATCAGAACTGAACCTGGACATAACTTCAGAGGAAAAGGAGTAGATAGTATGAGATTTTTTTACATGAACTGTTAATTCTAGTAAGGGTAAAGCTACTTGGTTTGCATTAATTAGCCAGCTTTGACTTTAAATGTTAGTATCACTGCAATGGAACAAATATTTTTTTTTGGTGCATTTTGGTTAGACAAATGAAGCTCTTAGTTACACTAAGCACAAATTCTTGGTTTTATGCATAAGGTATATTTCTGTTACTACTCATTTTTTCCCAAGATTCTGAAGATATAAAATGTTTATTATGTTTAAGCATTGCACAGATTTTTCTAATGCCTCTCAAAAGATGATTGTCAACCCAAGACCCGTTATGGCAATGAGATCCACTGTATTTGCAGCAGACAAGAATGAGTTCTTCTCTGGAATGACTGGGGTACCTTAGCTTTTCTTTTGCATCTTTAAAACTTTCAGCAACATAGTAGATAGGCTGGAACTCAGTAACACAGTACTTCTGCACGGAGGTCTTCTCCAGGACAAGAGGCCGAATCTCAGGCTTACTTGACAAACAATACTATGAACAAAAAATTAAGAAATTCATTTCAGTGGAAGAGTGTTCGAACATGCTGTGAAAGAAGTCAAGAGCAACTATATTTCAGACAGGGAAGAGTTTCTCCTGTGGTATAGAGTGATAATGTCACTGGGAAAGAAGGAGGTGCGAGTTCCCTGTGTATCCATACACCTACACATTTATCAGAGCTCTACAGTGAAGTACTACATTTCATCCTACTTCTATGCACAAAGTATGAAGCAAAACCAAAGACCTGAAGACATTCAGAAAAGGAATTTGAACAGTTGTAAACATATTTGAAATATTTTCTAGAACACACCTGCAGTTCCCCAAATGAAGACAGCAGCCCTG
Source organism: Motacilla alba alba (assembly GCF_015832195.1). Lineage (NCBI taxonomy): Eukaryota > Metazoa > Chordata > Aves > Passeriformes > Motacillidae > Motacilla > Motacilla alba. Next base: position 62,618,693 of record NC_052031.1, read on the forward strand.
CACCATATGCCTTGAGGGAATCTCCTTCCTTACAAAGTCCAAACTCAACTGTAAACCAATAAACCTGGAGAAAAAATGAGACAGAAACTAATTACTAGATAAAAAGTACACCATTTATTTGAATACATTTAGAGTTTTCATTTCTATGTAAGATGATGTTGTGTATCAAATTCAAGTGTATAAATGCAATAAATATTTCAGACTGAAATTCTTCTCCTAGGAGAAGCACAGAACTAGACTTTCTGAGCCTGAGAATCAGTTCAGTTCCATGACAAACAAAGTTGTGTTTTACTGTGCTTATCTTTGTCAGCAGGAGCAATGAAATTACAGCAATAAGGCTTTATTTTGGCTGGCCAGCCCAGTGGAAGTTTGAACCTTATTTTAGAAAAGTTTGAGTCCTGCTTCACACAGGGCATCTGACTGCAGCAGCGGTGTGATCAGGCTGTTGGTGCAATAGGGAAGGAAGATGGTGAGTGGCCTAATTTGACTCCTGGATCCATCCTTTTGAGGGGATATCTGCCCTGGCTCAGAAAAAAACTACCCTATCTATCAGAAGTGTCAAAGCTGGTGGAATTCTTTGCCCAGGTGGCCCCCATTTGGTACTGGGGGCACTAATCTCAGAGCAATACCCCCAGTTTTATTCAAAGTTTGCAGCTCTGGGTCTCAGTAGTCTCAGAGTAGCTATCCAGGTGATCTATGTTGACTACCGAGGATAGTGCCTGCCGGGCAAAGTGGAAGAGATGCTTGAAGGTGAAATAACTACAGAAGCTGCCTCTTGAAATTTCCTGTGGGGATGTAGCAACATATAATCTTTTCTTGCCCAATATGTTTGTGCTGGAGGAAATCTCGTTTGGGCTTCTGTGTTTAATCACAACTGTCACTTTGAATAAGGGGTGCCAAAGCTATTTTCCTTTAGTGCAACTGTTTCAGGGTAGGGTTTTCCAGTCATGGTCTTCACTCTGATCCCATTCAGCTCTATGGGAGTTCTATCAGTGACTTCAGTGGCAACAGAATTAAGACAACACAGGGCGCTTTGGAAAATTGAGCCCTCATTTATTAAATTACCGTAGCAAGTTTCTCGATGAAATCATCTGGAGCTCCCAGAGATGCCAGTCCAATTTCCTGTAACAATAAACCATTATTCTTCAAGCTGTTTATTGCAAACATTCTTCCTGCCCCCTCTTATGTAATTGCTCACATTTTAAATGTTACCATTGCTTACTACCACACACAAATGTTTACAGGACATGTTCCTATCATGCAAGATCAATTTTAAACCAGAAATCTCTCCAAAAATGAACAAAGGGTCTTGTCCAAATGTCATTTACAAGGCATGATCCTTTGTGCCTGGTACAAAGCCCATTGAGGTCAAATAAAATTTTCCTCTTACTTTGTCAGGCTTTTGATCAAGTCTACAATGAACATCTGAGAGAATGACAGGGACAAAAGGAGGCAAATCAATCCCACCTACACACCTGATATATTTCTCTTTGTTTTGATGGGTCCTGATTAAAGGAGTTTTCCTGGAGCCTTGAATGAACTATTTTTTCTGAATGACAGGGCACGATTTGAAAGAGCTTATTGATACCTTGGGAGCTAATGGAGATTTTTTCCAGGAGGCATGCAATGGTTAGATTCAAAAGACAGAACAGGAGACTACATATAGCCAGGATCCTTTCTGGATTTGCTCTAGTGAGGACTGCATAGTGCAAAAATCAGAGGGCTCTCCCCACACACAGCAAAGGCATTAGAGCAGCCTATCACCATGTCAAATCCTAGTAAGCCAAGGTACAGTAGGGCTCATCAAGAAGGAAACAGCAGTTCTAGGAAAGGGTAAAACCTAAAGGCAATACTGAAAACTTACTAATGAGATCAAACTGACTTTCATCTTTTGAGATGTTACATCAAGCCTCCCTCCCTCCCTTTCATCCTCCCTCCTTCCCTTTCATCCTCTCTTCCTCCCTTCCTTCCTTCCCTCTTTCAGTCTATAAGTCTTTCTGTCTTTATGCCTTTCTCTCTTTGTGTATTTCCATGTTTTCTGGTAGGACACAGCCAAAAGTTTACTGCCTCACCAGGGTTTAGCTTCTTTTCCAGAGACATTAACACTACCAAAAAGAAATCTCCTTTTCCAGCATTTTCCCATGCTTACAGTTGAGACAGTTCCTCACTTTACGCAGCCTCCAATGTCACTTCAACAGAAAACAAAACAAAACCTCCATTTTCCCTAACATTTGAATATCATCATGAGGTAATAATCCATCTGACTCATGAGCTATGTGACTTCACTCAGAAGGATCAACATCTGAAGCAAGGTTTTAAAATGATGGCTTCACAGGGTCAGTCAAAAGCAACTCACACAAGACCATGTTTGGAGTTGGACTTTATGTTTTCTCCTACGTGAATTGTGTCCAGATTTCAAGCAATAAATAACCACCTCAGCCACTCTTACACAGTATGCTTAAAGGTGAATCTGCAACATCCTCCACAGCTCTTGGATCATCCTCTGAATTACTGTGTGTTTAATTATATACGTAATATAACCACTAAATAACTTACCTGGGAAAACTGAGCAAAACTGGGATCAGCAAAAAGAGGCACGTGTCCTAGCAGCTCATGACAAATATCACTGCAGGAAAACATGACAACTGAATAACTGTGATTCAGGAAAAGTCCAGCAATGCTGGAAGAATGCCTTAGAGCCAGCACACAGTCAAGAGCACAGTGCATTTGCTCCTATCAGCAGATATTGTCCACAGGAAAACATTTTGCTCTGAAATTATTCTTGTGGTGGAAATGCTTGCAAACCCCAGAGTTTTCTGTGTTTTTGCATCATACATCCCTCAGCAGCAAGGACTGTTAGATTTTTCAAATACAGAAAAGTGATTTGGTGAGATGGAAAGGTGAAGGGGATAAGATGTCCAAAAAAGACCTAGCAGACCTTTTTTGAAGAAAAAAAAAAAGGAAAAAAAAAGATATTTCAGCCTGGCATGATGACAATGGGGTAAAAAAAAAAAAAAAAAAAAAAAAAAGGCAGGAAAGAAAATCAGAATAATCAAAAAAAAAAAAAAAAAAAAAAAAAAAAAAAGAAAGGAAAAAGAGTTAGTGGAAAGTAGGGAGCAAAAAAACCCAAAGAGAAACCAAGGAAGAATTGCAACAATATGAAGCAGAATAAGAACAATGGACAGGGACGAGAGCAGCACTCCAAAACAAAAAAGAGATGGGTTCTGGGCTTCTGAGAAGTCTGAGCTTTTCCTGTCTTACTGCCAGAAGCTTGCTTGCAGCAGGGAAAGTCCTTGCTGCACTACTTGGTGCTAATAGCTTAGCTAAGTGCCCTTGCACACTGCTCTCTTGCATCTCAGCCACCCCACAAGCAGGCCTTCAGTAGCAAAACTGTCTCATCTGCCCCAGGAGAACTTGCAGAAGTGGATGCAGACTGTTAAACACACTAGAGAGGCTCCATAAAGGTTTCCAGAAGAGAGCAGTCCCTCGGCTGCTCTCCCTTAGCCCTGTTCCCAGGCATGCTGCAGAGTCCCAGGCAGATATTCCCAGCTTGTCTGACCCCACTGAGGGTGTGCAGCAGCTTGACAGCCTTCATGTGGCAGAGTACTCACGGCTCCGGGGTGTACATGGGCTTGGAAGCGTGGCGGATGTACTGCGTGGAGTGGAACACCCGGAACGCCAGCCCCGCCAGGAAATCCCGGGAGGAGAGCAAGCCTGCAACAGGACGCAGCCGAAACCCAGTGCAGCCTAAAGGGACAGAAAGACAGCATCTTAAAACCAGCTGGTGTGTTTGATTTATCCTCATCCAGACTCCTTAGAGTGGGAAAAGTTTGTTGATGGCTGTTGTTTTGGTTTTTTCTTTAATCTCCCTTTTGTAGATGGATAATGAGATGATTGGCTCTTGCAATTAAAAGATAACTATTGTGTGAATATTAAGAAAAGCTTTGGTGATGTATAGTTATGTTATTACAGTTTAGATGTCCTCTGTGCTCCCCATGGTTCCCTTTCCCCCATTGTATTGTTGCCATCAGACAGCTGGGGTTGTCTAGGACAGGTAAAAAGAAGTCGTGCACATGTGTCCCTTACCTGGGGCAGTTGGGAATGGAAAAGCTTGGTGCTTAGGGAGTGAGGCATGGCAACACCTGATCTCCAATCAACACCTAACCTACAATCAAGTCACAAGAAAGCAGTCTCCACTGATAAATGGCAAAGAGCTGACTGACAGACTTTGGGAGGGGCCAGGGCAGGCTGATGCAACCCCAGGGCTATAAAAGACTGAGCATCCATCTTGAAGATGAACTGGCCACCTGGTATCCACGAGGGGCAGTTCCCAGCACTGTGAATTTTTCCTTATGTAGTTCTTTTGTTGTATTTTTGTTAAGGTTTAAGAAACCTTCTTAAATTTTCACAGTGAGCAGTTGTTTCTCACATCCTTATATTAAATAGAGTTTAATTGCAGGCAATTTTCTGCCCAGGAATACCACCAGCACAGTATCTGAGCATTTATTCCATTGTATCCCTGGAAGGATTAGAGAAAGACCTGGGACAAAGGCTAAGTGGTGTGCCCAAAGACCATAGGGAACCTTTGATAAATCAGGGATTGTTTTTCCTTCTCTGGAAGCACCATCCCCACTGATAGCTGAGGCCTTTCATTTCATTTGGTTCTTTTAGGGGCTTCAAACTTACTCTGCAAGAAATTTGAAATATCTTCAAGCTGGGGAATATTGTCCTCTCTGTAGCCACAGTACTTCTCCAGCAGTGGGAACACGTGGTTGTGTTCATAGCAAGCATGAGTTGGATACAGACTCTTCAGCTCCCTGAAGACAGTGCCCCAAGTTTTCTTTTCTTCTTCAGTATAGGTGACACGAGGAATAGGTTGGCCACTAGAAAGAAAATTAATGTCCTCAACAGCAGCTACAGAAAATGTCCTATGCCATCAACATGCTTTTTGTCCTTTCCCACTTGCATTTTCAAAACAATTTTCTTATTCTGCTTCATGTTGCAGCTTTACTAGGACTGGCCAGGAGCTGCTGGTGCAGGAGAGGAGATTCTTTTGGGCTGACATGCAAGTGCAAAAGGAGCCTCACTTGTCCCTAGGCAGTGTCTGGAAAGGACTCTACTGACCTTGGCTAAGATAATGACCTTTAGACAGCTCCTTATTAGTGTGTTAAAAAAAAACAAACAACAGTGCTTATTTGTCTTTTAAAGGTGTTCTTCCAAAAATACTTGCTTGCTGTTGGTTTCAATTTATTTTTTCTTTCTTGATATGAAGGAGCTGTTTTACATCTTGCTCTAGTGAGCACAGAGAAATTCTGATCTGGGCTCTGTGCTGTAACAGATGCAGACTCCAGCCAGTTTGACTTTTTATAATTATAAGGAGCAATAATGAGTTAAATCCCACCCTCAGGCCTCCACGTGCTTAGCTCATGTTGAAGCTAACAGGAGTTATGCATCACAAGCAATGCAGTTTGGCCTCCTGTGAATAACCAATTCCTTAGCAATAATGTTAAGGCCATAGGTGAATCCAGCAGCTGTGAAAAATCAAAGGGGTTTAAGTAACTTAATAGGTTTAACAACACTGCTGGAGCAATGCTGAAGCTTTCCAAACCCCAGAGACCCATTGTTAAACTTTTGATGACACCCCACCATCTCCCACTTTCTCTTTTTTTATCTTGAGCCTCAGGGCAGCTCCTCTGGAGAGCCATCACCCTCTGTCTCTCTGTATCAGCTCTCCTTGATCTGTGGAGCTTCAAACATCATGTTGAATTATGAGGATTTTTGTTCCTATAGCACTCCTAAATAATCCTCAACCACCTTCCAGGGCTACTGGGGGAAGCTATGGCTTTAAAACCTTTCCAATTTCAATAAAAAAAACAAATTCTAGGGATCAATGGGGCCAGAAGCAAAGTAAGGCAGAGGGAAGAGGCAAGCTAAAAGCAAAGAAAGGAGAAATCAGGGATATTGAGCATTCAACAAAAACAGTGGGTAAATCTATCATGAAAGGAGGCAAAAAAACAAAGGCAAAGTTGGGGCAAACAGCACAAAGAGGACAGAACAGATGCAAAAGAAGGGATACAGAAGAGGATTAAATTAATGTTAGGAAGAATACAAGGCAAGCAACCACTGACCCATCTCACTGTTGCAGCTGTGTAGCACCTTCACAACTTAAGAACCCTTTCCTTTACAGTGAAGCCTGGTAATTTGGGTTGTGCCTCCCTTCCTCTCCACTTCTCTGTAACTTCTGTGGGATATCTAAGAATGGACAGTAGATCTGTTCACATCTGGACACAAAAATCTTATCCAAATTTTCTAGCTATAAACTGGGTTTTTGACTTATTTCACCTGACATTTTGTACTTTCCATCAACCAGTCCAATTTAGTCTCTCCTTTTGTGATCACATGATTAGCTCTTTGGCTCAGGAGCTATCTTTTGATCCTGTGCAAATTGTAGCCCAAAATTTACAACATGTTATTTTTTCCTTTGCAAACACAGTTTTTACCAGTCCCAGCAAGAATCAGGCCCAGTAGTACTGATCCATACACGTGAGTGTCTCTGGCATTTAAAGCAATCAAATAAGCCTGTTCTAACTGAATTTATCATCTCTATTAATTTATTTTTCTTGAGAAATGAAAGCCTAAATTGCTGATTGCAGCTGGATTAGACATGATAAAAGTAGGGTAACAGACACTGGATTAGCATCAAAACCATATGTTATTCATTATTTTAATAGTGTATGCAGACCCTGCTTTAATGTTAATGATAGACACTCCTCCCCTGGCCCTGGTTTAATGGGGAATACCAGATTTATTCAATGCTCAGGTCTTTGTAGCAGCAACAGTCTGCTGCTCAATTAGACAACAAAGCTGGGAAAGAGGGGTGTTGTGGGGAGAGAAGTGAGATGATGTCTCTTCTGAACGTGTGCCTGGAACAATTTACCTTTGTTTTGCTGCGTTTTGGGGATAAATGCATGGGAAGATTTAAACACATGGCAGAGAAAAGCCAACAGCAGGAGGATGCTTGTGGAAAAGCAGGGATAGGCAGGAGGGTGAGCACCCTAGGAGAGGGCAGGAGATGAGGGCTTGCTTTGCTCCCTTGCAGTGGGTACTCACTGTCTGTAGTTGTAGGCGATATCCGCAAACTCCTTCCTCCGGGCCCGGTACACAGGATCTTTGAACCCCTGAAGAGAAACAGTGATGGTCCGTCCATGCAAAATGGTCAGTAAGGGCAAAAGGTGAAGAGCCTTCCTCCCGGTGAGCACCCTCAGGCATGGCTGGTGCATCCAAGAAGTGCAGCAAGCTGGTGGGAAATCTGCCTCCGTTCTGCCAGGCTCCACTCAGCCAGGGCACTGCTCCTCCCTGGGCTGCTGAGCCACTGAGCAGCTGCAGTCTCTCACCACCCCCACCACCCAAATCCTTTCTTTTTCCCATTTCCACTTCCTATAAGATAGGAAAACTTGTTCCTTTACAGAAACAACAAGGTGCTCCTGGCAAGAGCAGCCCAGAATTATCAGTACTCAGATAACCACGCTCTTCTGGTTTCCCTTGAAGCTTGTTGCTGTCCCTGGCACAGCTGGGCTGCTCTAGAGAAGCAGAATCAAAACACATTAGAAACACATTCATTAATTCAATCGGACCTTTTAGGCAGATTTTCAGCATGAACCACACTTAAAAGTGCTCATTTTCAAACTGCTGCAGGATCAGTAGCCACTTTGCAGGCCAAAAACCTCTATTTGTAGTACAAATTTGACCATTTGAAGGCAATTAATGACTACAAAGAATGTCGAATAGACCTTGTGGCTGGGAGCTTGACCTTTGCAGCTAATTAGCAATAAAACCAAGGATAAGAAATAAAACCTCTAAATCTTCTTCTGGGATAACCATTCTCCCACCCTAGTTTAGACTAAGAGATCCTCAGGACCAGGAGTGCCTTCACCACCTGGAGTGCAGAAACATCCTCCTTCCAAGCTAGGATGCCCTTCTACAGGGTAAACAGGAACAGCTCCCTGGGCACTGCAGCAGTCCATAAATGCATCTCTTAGACTAAGAGATCCTCAGGACCAGGAGTGCCTTCACCACCTGGAGTGCAGAAACATCCTCCTTCCAAGCTAGGATGCCCTTCTACAGGGTAAACAGGAACAGCTCCCTGGGCACTGCAGCAGTCCATAAATGCATCTCTTAGTGGTCAATGGCACAACTGGACTGAGGGGCCACAAAACACAGCCAAGTACAGGAGGCAGCTGAAGTGGAGTGTAAATTCACGGGTGTGACTCAAAAAGGGATAGCCAATGGCCAAAAAAACGCACTGTCCAAGGTTAACCTGTCATGGAGGTCATTGTGATTAAATTCCATGCCTCACTTTACTAAAAACACAGGCTCCTTTATTTTCTCATTTTCTGCACTCTATGGACTGTCACCTATTTACCCCAGCAGCTGGCTTTTTTTTTTAAGGCACAAGTGCTCACTAACTAATTCTAGGAGCTGGAGGAGAGACGCTTCATTCCTTTTTATATAGTTTTCTTTTCTTTTTTTTTTTCCTTGGTTCTTTTTTCAAACACAGTCTTGGTCTATTCCCACATGACACACAAGGGGGCCATTGGCTCAGTGTACCTCCTTTCATTCTGCCTCTCATATGACCACAGTGAACATCATGAATCATTGTACATGGTACATAACACGTCTTGAATTAAGCAATAGGTAGTGAATGACTAATCACCCTATCTCAATTAAACTAATAGCAGCAATTTTTGGTGCACTGCATGTAATTTATTTGTAATCACCCTATCTCAATTAAACTAATAGCAGCAATTTCTGGTGCACTGCATGGAGCTCAGTGTGTTTTCACAAATGAAAGTAAGTTGTTGTTTGCTTGGAGAGGGAATAGAGGCAGAAAATATTCTTGTATCTGAACAAAACTGAAAAACCGCAAAACAGTTTTTTTTTAACAGCTAAGTCAATGAACAAAACTTTCTGATGCTACCATTTAAACCATAAACTTTTTGAACCAAGAACATTTTCTTTTGTCATGTCTCACCGTAAAAGTACCATGTCAGATTTAGTATCCACATAACAATACACTGAGCTAAATCATGTGTATGTAATCAAGAATGAAAAAAGTCTTTGTTTCTCTGGACTATGCTTCTTTTTCTTGTTAGTGATACACAAAGTGAGCTTGAAATCACTACATCAGAGCATCCTGGGAAGATTAAATGTGTCCTTGCCTTTTCAGTGCCTTGTGCACTGAAAACCACTACAACTTTTAAGATCTTCTGGCATTTGCTCAATTATAGCAACCTTTGGTTTGATTTATTCCATAACCAGGGATTGGGCTGATTATAACCCTAGAAATGTGGTAGCCTTCTTGTCCTGTACTATGAGAAATTTAGTCTACTAGATCTGTACTAAAAAAGAGCAAATGTAAACGAGAGGAACATCAGTGCCAATAACTAGAAAAATTGCTAAAAATAATTCTTACAGGATGATCAGCATCCAATTCTGCTCCATAGCTTAGGATCTGATTGGCAAACCTGTCCAGCTCCTGGATACTTCTTGGGAACCACGGTACTGCAAAACAGAAAAGAAATAGTGACTGGTATCCTTTGTTACTTGATTTTTGGCCTTCTTCTGATATTTTCATCTTTTCATCACATATATAAATAAGCATAGGCAAGGGGCTAAATTCTCTCAATCTTTTTCCCCGTAGGAGGAAACAAGAACAAACCAAGCAAATTGTCTTGAATTTGTGATTTTTTCACACTGTTGGAAGAATACAGAACTTCAAGAGCATCTGAAGCTTGGTGCAGAGCTGGTTTGTAATGTTTATGATTTTCTGTTTATTACTTCTGGTATCTTGGCTTATCAAAACGCAGAAAATTTTCACAATAAGCCAGAATCATGCCTTCAAAGGAATCACAAGAAACTCCACAACAAAGATTAAGAATTTTTGGACTGTCTGAAACACTCTAAGACCTACTTGGTGGCCCCACTTGAGCTAGGATTCTGAAACAAAACAACAAATGGCATTCTAATACCTCGGACTAGCACTGTATCACTGCAGTCATTACACAATAATGCATTCACTTGATTAACTTTCTTGGTCTGGTTCTCTATTGCTTTGTAACTCATATGCTATACCCGCTGTCCCAGGCACAGCCAGCATGTGAGAAGGGACCATGTTGACCACACTGAGTGTGATGCCTGTGTGACCTTCTTGTTACAGGAGGACATAAGGTGAAGGACAACGAAGAATCACAGGGATTTCCAGATGTGATGTGTTGAGATAAAAAAAAGAGTAAGTCAAGCATCTTCATGGCAATTCAATACAGGGGACTGAACAGGGACAGCCTCTACCAGTAAAAAGTTTGCAATCCATCAGGAGACTTTCTTGTGCAAATGGGTGTTGCTTGCTCAGCCAGTGCCTGGGAAACAGCTGATTCCCCTCTGTGGCTCTCTGCTCAGCTGGGAGCTCTGCTGCTGGGCCATACCTCCCCATCTTATTTTGGGGGCTGTGCCAAGCGAACCTGATCCTCGGCCAGCAGCTGCTGAAGGAATTCCCTGCAGTGCCTTGGTGATGCGGCTCATCCCAGACCTGATGGACCACCTGCAGGATAAGAGGATCTCTGTCTCCAGGACTATTCAGCCGTGCCTTGTGCCGAGCCTCACAGCACGGAGGGCGCTTGAGGCACTGGGTTTCTGCGAGGCACCTGCACAGAGGCGCTGGAGCAGCAGCAGCAGCTTTACAGGGCTCGATTTGGGGCCCCAGGCAGACAGAGAGAGGGCACCCACACCCCGGACTGCTGTCCCACCGCCAGCCTGGCTCCGTGCTGGGAGCCTTCACATTTGTTTGCAGCTGGCGGCTGCTGGCCAGGAAGATGCCGGGATGCCTGGGATTCCCGGGATGCAGGGACTCGCTCAGCGGGACCCCCGGCGGTGCCTCCCCTTCCCCCGCCCGGCACAAGAGGGATTTGGTCCGCTCCTCTCCAGGATGCGCACGCTTCTCCGTGCCCTAAAAACCAGACCTGAGCAAGTCACTAGATGGCAGCAGCAGACCCAGGAAGGTCCCAGATGGGTTTCTTTGCTGCTGGAGGTACCGCTAGTTCTCCTAATTGCTCCAGAAGCACTCTCTCCCCTCCCTGTCAGAAAGTTTCCTGCACCCCCAACCCCTTCACTTAAACTACTCACAGCGGGGAGTAGAAAAAGGTGTTTGATCTATAGAGATCACTACTTACACCCATTTTCTATCTAGGTTTTTCTCCTGGCTGTATCGCTGAGCTTTGTGTGATGGTGGGGAATTGCTCCACTGTTTTGTGCTTTCAGACTCCTCACTACCAGCCTGGGGTGAGGCACACTGGTGAATGGTTTTGTGTTAGGCACTGGGGAAAAAAGGCTGCCTGGCAGCCCAACAGCAAAGGATTTGTCAGTGTTAGAGAGAAAACCACTCTTCTCAGGGGTGCACCATGACCTGAAGGGTCCAAGCTGTGTAGAAAAATTGGTGGGGGCTGAAGTCTGCACTGGATTTTGGCAGTGATGTCTGTAGGGCTTTGCTGGCCTTTGCTGGGCAGGGTTTGAACCACTGCTGACTTACTCTCCATACAGACTTATTCTCAAGATTGCATTAGTACTTGGTGCAGACTTCATTACAGACTCAAGGAAAAACTGACTCTGGGCTGATGTGGTGTCAGTCCTGGGTGTGGAGATGGGTGACTTGCTTTTTCCCTGAACAGGAGAAGCAACTTATCATCCTGGCACAAAGTCCCGATCCTGCCTACCCAAACACCAGCAGTAGTTAATGAGAGCAGCTCTGAGCTTGCAGAGCTGGATGGACGTGGCAGGCTGTGAAAGGGAAATCCCAAGGAGACTTAGTGCTGCTTGCACCAGCATAAGTTGTTAAGTTGGGTCCTGGAAAGTGCTGAGCTTTCTCAGCTCTCACGGAAACAAGAATCAAATATTCTGAGCACAGTTCTGGGGCAAACACTGCATTAAGACCATACAGCCCTCACATTGAGGGCCAGGGTGAAAAAGGCTACTGGTGGGTCTTCTGCCTAGATGTGATGTGCCAGGGCACTGTCCCCAGCCCTCCCAGAAACTATTCAAAAGATCAAATCAAATTACCCCCTGGCTGAATCTATCCCATATTTTGTTTGTAGCGTCCTCCTGCAGCCAGACTCGCTGTCTGTCTGTCTGCACAGCCATTAATGAACTGCCAGGGCCAGCTCTTGCAACACTGGGCCTCTGTGAGGGTCTGAGGAGCAAACGTGGGCTGATCAGTAATAAATATTGATTTGTCTGTAAGTGAAACAGCAGCATTTATGGGATGGTGCTGGACACCCAAGTGGTGACCAAATTACCGTGGGGTCAAATGCTGAGCAGAATGCTAATAAGCCATTTATATGAGAGGCAGCAAAGCAGGGGCAGTGAGGACTTCTGCAGAATCCTCCACTTGGACCATTGTGAGGAGGGTCAAACACAGGTCTATGCAATTTATAGCAGTTCAAGGCCCAGGTTTAGCCCTTTTTTAAACACTCTCAAATGCTCTGGCTAGCCTCAGGGTCTAGCAAACAAGGGCCCTACAGATCCTCAGCTCCCAGCTTGTTTCAGAAATGCAATAAATTGTCTGCATTTCCCTAATGCTGCAACAGAATAATTTTTAATTATTTTTATTCATGGGCTCCAAGTAGACTGCAGCTACCATCTTGTTTCCAAAAAGAGCCACTAGGAGATGCACTGTGTTTTTACAACAAATCTTTCCACATACACAAAGAGCCTTTGGCTCAGCAGCTGCCAGTCCTTCTCATCTGAAGCTCCAAAGCTACATTGGGATTTAGAGCACTTTGCTGGCCTGCTCTCACCTAAAATTACACTGTTGATCCAAATCTGATATTTGTAACTATTGGAATGTGTCAATAAAAATTTAGTTAAGAAAAGATACTAAAAACAGTAAGGTGACCCAAAAAAAAAAAAAAAAAAAAAAAAAAAGAAAAAGCCATTCACTTATTCCTTGCCCAATAAATCACAAACACACAGTGTTTAACACTGAGCTATACAGAAGGGACTGAATACAGAAATTTCCTCTGAGTGCCATCAAAGCAGTGAGAGCCCCAAGAATGGGACTGTGTGCTTTCCACAGGAAACAGAAAAATAAGGTTTTTCTTTTTCAAATCATGAGTGGGAGCAAAACGAATCCTTTGCGGGGAAGAAATGACAGCATCCTAGGCTGCAGCAAAAGAATCAATCCCATGGGATCACAGGTTGCCTCTGGAAGAAAACCTTCCCAGCCTTTACCTGCCCACTGAGACAAGTGTGGCAACATCCCCATAAACCATCTGTCTGAGATTTTGCTCCCTGGAGGCACAGTGCTCTTGTTCTGTGTTTTGAGAATAAGATTTCACACAGGCACATCTGTGGACTATGACCAGATTTGCCAGGAGGATACATTTGAAAGACAAGTTGGACTAAAAGGCACCACAAGGCCTGTTATTGTTAATGCCATCACTGATAAAGGACAGCGTCTCACCACACTTCCTACAGCTCGGGCTGTTCCCATCTCACTCTGCCCTTGCAGTGCCTCCGCCCAGGATTTGCCACCCACAGTTCATCCCCTAAGCAGGGCTCGTTTGACCTTTCAAAATACAGTCCTTGGAGGATTTCAATTTGACTGGGCCCTTATTGCTCATGAGAGGAGTTGAAATTGGAAAAAAAAAAAAAAAAGAGAAAGGGCAAGAAGAAATATCAATCTTCCTCTCTCTCCCCAACAATAAATTGTTCCCATTTTATAATATTTCTGAATTGCCGAAACTAACAAACACAAGTTATCCTCTCAGACAGAAGAGGATCAAGTCCCTTTTTGAAGCACTGACAGGATAATCTAGCTCAAAAACTCCTTTGATCAACACAGTAACATGCAGTGAAATCCTAATCCTACAGCTGACCACAGGAGTTTTGACTTCTGTGAGGTCAGAATTTCACATGCAAGACTTTCCTGGATGATATTTAGAGCTGTATCTCTGTCTGACTCTGGCATATGTTTATAGGCAACTTCATTATTTCATAAACTTCTTATTACCTTCTTCGTAGTAACTAGAAAAACGAATGTTAAGCCCTGGTAGGTCCTGTAGCTTTCTTCTGGAAATAAAAAAGCCCCCAAAAGTGAACCTCCTCGATCTGACATGATCATAAATCACCTAATCAACCTTTTGTCCCTTTGTCTATGAATGGAGAAAACTGACTCCAAAGAGAATCTGCCTTCTTCTTTTTCATCTCCAAATGTAATGTCATGGGTAGGACACAAAGGAAATGGTAAAAGGATTACCAGTACTGATCTCAAGAAGGTATTAATGTCCTTTCATGTTGTTCCTAGGAAGGAAGAGGAAGATCCAGGCCTAACGTATTTAAAGTCTGAAATCCTATTAAAATCACATCTGTTATCTGAAGAGGCATTTAAGTCTGTCTCAGACTATCTGCTAGGCAGCCACCACTACACCAAGCAGCCCCAACTCCAACAAATCTCTGAGAATTAGGAGCAGGAACAACTCAAAAAAATCTTTTCTTATTTCACTCTGAAAGGCAGAACTGCAACTGACCTCCTTGGGATTTCTTACAGCAATGGAGAGTTAGTCCTGCTCCCACCAAAGTGGGTGGCAGAGCCTCGCTAGTTTTCCAGGAGACCTAGTCAGAATCATGGCAAAAATTTACACTGACAGAAAACCTCCAAATGAAAAAGTTTACAGTACAGGAAAAATAGAGAGAGAGAGAGAGAGGGAAAAAAAAAGTAGCCATAAATATCCAAAAGGATCTCCTTTACTACAGGAAAAATAAGTAATTTCAGTAAGTGACATAAATAGTGCATGTCAACGTTAACCTTGTCAGCATATCCTTACCAGTGTCCTTCTTCTTTGTTCGTGAGAGCTCATGGACTGTTGCTCCAATATCACTTCTCAAGGATTTGATGATCTTGTCCAGTGCTGGGACATTTTTGCCTTCCAAGTTAATGAAGAATTCATACTCATCTTTGTTGAGACGGGAAGGTCGGGACTCAATGTGGGTCAAGTTTATACCTTTTTCCTATGAGAAAGAGAAATTTTGATCCCACCATTTTTGGGGGAAGGAATGTGACATAAAGACTGGATAAATACATGTCAGTCAAAAGCCCCTACTGTACCATCCAAATAACTTAAAAAGCAGCCACTGGACTTGAGGACTTTCACAACAGAAACAGAAAGGAAGAATGAGAAATATGTGGGATTCACCCTTGTACAGAGCTCCATCACAAGGACTAGGCACTCCTGAAGGCTTAGAGAAAGGTGGAAGCAGGATATGAGTTGTAAACAGGCTTTGTACTGTAAATGGCAACTCCAGTCCCTCAAGCACATCATGAGAGCCTGTCTGTGTTGACAGAGACATTTCTCCAGCATCAACATAGGAAGAAGACATTCCACCTGTAGAGTACCCTCTCATGGGAAACTGAATGCTGTCTTGATGAGCATCTTGAGAGAAAATTGGATGAGCAGGCAGCTGGGCACCCTGTGAGAGAAGCTTCTGCCAAACCTCTGTGCAGTCACCTGCAAAGCCACCTGCACAGTTTCCAGGGCTGTGAGCAGCTGTTGGGCAAAGATCCAAAGGGAAACATGGATCTGCACTAAAAAAGGCAGCCCAGGTTTGTGCAAATAAAAAGATGGGTGTTTTAAATCACAGGATCATGGAGTTGGTGAGGTTGAATAGGACTTGTGGAGATCAGCAAGGTCACCTGAGCAGATTGCCCAGGGCTATGTCCAGTCAAGTTTGGAGACTCATCAGTTTCTCTGGGAAGCTCCCAAGTCTAGTCACCCTCACAGAGAAGGATTATTTTCTTTAGCACAGAAATTCAAGTTCTGTCTCACCAAATATCTTTGCTGACCATCAGCAGTGTCTCCTAGCTCTGAAAAAAGAGATCATTGGCAGCTGTAGCATTGACGACTATAGCAGGTGGGAACCTGACCTCAGACATGCTGCCATGTTGATGTGTAAGCAACAAGTAGCTAAAAATCCTATTTTTCCAACAAAAAGGAAACAAAAAGTCCAGAAAAACAAAAAATGTTTAGGAAAAAAAAAAAAAACAGAAAGTCCAAAAGAAAAGTCCAGGAACATCTACCCCTGTTACCTGAACTCAAATGTTTTCTTGAGCACTATAACTTGAATATGAAAATACTGTTTTCTTTCCTTTTTTTTCTTTTTTTGAGAAAATCTTTTAAACAGGTACCCATGGACATTGACTTTGCCCCTGACCATCTTGTCAGGCTCACACTGGTGCTGCAGACACAGCATGCCATGGCCAGGTCTGGGCTTCTGTCCTCTGGGACAAATACACAAATCCCTGGAGGAAATCTGGGCCTGAAGATCATAGAAGCATTACCCTCAGAAGAGTCTGAGGGGCTGACACGTGGTGATCAGCATCTCTGGAGAAACTTTTGATTTTTGTCTTTCAAGCTGAAGACTCCAAACTGCACGGGGTGAAGTGCTGGCCCTGCTGGTGTCAATGTCAAACCCCCTGCTACAGTGGGGTTAGGATTTCATCCATGAAGCAATGCTGTTAGGATCTACTTTTGACCTACAAAGAAGAATAAGGGAAGATTTTTTAACTCTACATCCCCCTTTCTGAGCCTCTTTAGGGTTTTCTTTGCTCCTCTCAGTGCTTACATAGCACAGGAGGGCATCTGGCCATCAGCAGCAAGGGCCTGATTTATTCCTCCACAAAAGGCAGTTTATTCCTTGGTAGGAAACATGTATGTCATTGCTCTGTTTCCTGAGCATTGCACACTACAGATGAACTCAAATTGTTTGGCTAGATACCAATACAATAAGTTGAAAAGGTCAAAAGCTCATTCACCAACTGCTGCTCTCAAGAGATGCTGTCCTAACAGGGCAGTCTGCCCAGGGAGAGAATGGCCAGCACTGTCCTTGGCCCTGGGGACAGTTTGTTTTGGGCCTCCAAAGCCCTGCTTCCCAAACAGACTGCCCATTGTCCTGTCCATGTGGTGAGGCACTGGGAGCTCCTGACAGAGAGCAGGCACAGGGAGCTGCTGTGCCTTTGCTGTGTCTCACCATCCTCATCCTAAAAGTTTTCTTCCTTATGCATACTCTGGATCTACACTCTTTTAGCTTAAAAACTATCAGCCCATGTGCCATCACAAACAGCCTTGCTAAAAACTCTGTCCCCATCTTTCTTTCTTATAGGACCCCTCTGAGTACTGGAGGGCCACAATAAGATCACCCCGGCACCTCTTCTTTGCCTGAAGGCTCCTTAAACTGCACCCCTTTGTTTTTTGATCAGGTGACTCTTCTACTGTACCAGCTCTCCAGTCAGGCTCAGTGAGCAGCTGGACAGACAGCAGTGCCCCAAAAATAAACAGGAGGATGCAAGGGTTGGGAATGAAGAGATAAGCTGCAGGGTGGGCACAAGACATGTTTAAGGTAGCAGGAGTATCAATACTCCTCAAACTATCACAACCCAAGACAGTGAGAAAAAGAGGGGAAAAAAAAGATGGAGGAAAGAGCCCATGGAGAGAGTTACCTCCTTTCTTACACTTGAGAGAAGCAGAACACCTTCCCACAGACTGTCAAACTGCTTTGCTGTTTATTTGAGGGATATCTGCCACCCAGCAGCGTCCCGAGCCAACCTGTTACCTTTTTCTGCTGAGATTTCAGGACCTCACAAGAGAGAAGCTGAAGGGAGAACCCTTCTGGCCACTGTTTATAGAGCAAGAATCCAGCAGCATATGTCCAACTCCCTGAACTGGCACTCCTGGAGAAGTGTGTTCTCATGTGCTGTGCCTTGCTACTAAGCCCTTGATTTCAAAATATTTACAGTGGCTCTGTTACTAGAGTTGCTTTATAAATCTCAATTTCATTCTAGTACAACTACTCCATCTAGCGTTTAATCTTCATAGTTTCACATTGTTCGGAATTTTTTTGTATCCTTGATGTTGCCAAATCTTGCTGTTAATCACATTTCTCCCAATAGATGATTTCTTTAAAGCTACAACTTCTGGAGACAAATAGTTGCCTGAGAAAGGAGAATGGGGACATTTCTTTTTTCGTTTAGTTGTACATTTTAAGCAGTTTTCAATCTCTATCTGTATTTTAGTAGAGATTGACATCTTGACAATGTATGCCTTCAAAAGTCAGCTAATAAAAGTATTCCAGTTTTATGACCTATTTTTTGTTGATGGAACTTAACTGCTAATGTAACACCTTTAGAAGATCTCAACTTGTGGCTGGGCTCCCATCTGAGCTATTAACATGGATCTCTTCTGCCCTTCCTATTTTAGAGCTGGTAGGGATCAGATGAGCCCATGGAGTGAGATTAGATGTGTCTTTGCTGAATTCATCCCACCACCACTGCAGCTGCAAGGAACTTGGTGACCAGGTTGGTACTTCTCCTTCTCTTCAAGTTTATGACCAGGGGAGAGGTTGAGTCCCTCCCCCATAGACACATCCTGTCATAAAACCATGTGCCTGCTGTAGTTTTTGTTGTTTTTTCTTTTTCCTTAAACCTTTCTTAAAACCCCCACTCCGAGGGGTGGAAAAACTCAGCTTTTGTTATTTTAATATCCAAGTCAACGGTACCTCTATCAGTGCCCATTAGAGAAGGAAGTCTCAAGACACATTCTCAGAGCTCAAAGATTAAGGTGGGATTAGTTCTGATGAGTTTGAAGGGGGTAGCAATACAACTATCATTTTAAAACAGAGACAATGGTGGATGCAGGGGGAGATTGCCCATGTCTTTCCCTGCTTACCTCACAATGCTGGATCTCAGCCTTGGCTCCCTCTCAGAGTCTGTGAAGCAGCTCCAGCCCCTTGCCCAGGTTATTCCAGGTTTTCCATCCTAAATGAGCACCACCTCTGCTGCCCCACACCAGCAGGAGAAAGCCAGACTGGTGTTGCACTACACCAGCAGTCTTGCTAAGGTCACTACCAAGAGAATTTAGTCCCAGCCTCTGTTTAATGGCCTGGTCACTGGGAAAGGAAACTTGTGTCTTCATAGCTACACAGGGAAGCTTTCAGTAGGGATGGATCCTTTCTGAAAATGTTATGGGTTACTACTTCCCGTGAGACTCACACATCCTTCTGTTCACTAATTACTAAATGCTCCTATATCTGGCTCTAAAACTAAGTAGAGCTGTGAAATCCAGCTGCAGCTTGTTTTCATGACTGTTGTCATTAATGAAGTTTGGCTTCATCAGGACACCCCACATTGTCACCAGATGAAGAAGTTTCAACACCACCATGGTGCCACAGTAATCAACACTAAGTGAGAATTTGGGTAAAATCTCCCAAAAGAAGGATTTTACTTGCACTTTCTGGTAACAAAACAAAAAAACCAAAAAAAAAAAGAAAAAAAACCAAAAAAAAAAAAAGAGAGAGAGAAAGAAAAAAGAGATGAGATGTTCTTTTAACCCTTGCCATGGTATAGTTCAGGGTCTCCTGAACAAGTTCAGTGCTTAATTTTCATAGATCAGAGGACTTCAGATGTTACAGAGATGCTTTCAGCCATGGATTCCCAAAGCAAAGGCAAAGGCAGCCATCTGATTCCGCTCTACTGTCCAAGGGCCTGCTTCTCAGCTGGAGACAGAGAGAATCTGCTCCTTCACAACTGCTAGGGTTTTCCTTCCAAACTTATGGAGGAAAAGCACCTCAGAGCAGGTCCCTGCCAACAAAGAGTGCCAGGGGGCAGCTGGCCCTGGAGCAGCCCCTGGTGTCCATCACTTTGCTCCAACCCTGAAATTTGGTACAAGGCTTGCAGCAGAATCTGGCTGCAAAACACGTGGAGCAGGACAAACCAAAAACGTGACAGCATATGGCATTGCATAAGCACCTGTGAAGAGAGCACTCCTCTCTTTAAACCCGCGGTGATCAATTAGATCCAGCAGTCCAGCTCTTGTGGCCAGAGAAAGAGGAGGAATGAGACCAAGGATGTGGATTTGGAGCAGTGTAATGAAATGATCATTGCTGTGCATATGTACAGTATAATGAAAAAATGACCTTGTGGTAGAGGCAAGCCAGTTCACCTATCACTGCAGACACTTCCAGCACACCCCCTGACCAAAGTGACTGTTTTCTTCCCTCGATTTGGAAACAATCCCAACCACTGCGGAGCCAGTGCTTTCCCAGGGCACAAAGAGGTAGCAGTCACGTAGGACTTTCTGTGGAATGAAGTTCCTAAATAGAAACAGAGCAGAGCTACCTCTGCTGACTCTGAAAGTGGCAGATCTCATTTAGTACAGCTTGTTACCCGCATCCCATCCTTCTATGGAACAGCTACTTACCCCCATGGGACAGTAACTTACTCTGGGAGCAGGAGTACTTGGTGCAAATCATTTTTTTTTCTTTTTTTTGCTTTTGAGCTAGAGCCTTACCCACTGATGGGTAAGCCTGCACTGCAGTCCTGCTCTGTATTTGAGATGGTCCTATCACTGAGGAAAAGATAGAAGGTTCTTCTCTCACAGTGGGTTGAGCAAACTTGTGATGTATTCCAACGTTTGCCACTTAAAACAGCTGATGATCTACTGCTTGTAAATGCATCAGGAAAAGATTGCCAGAGAAGATTCATGTATTCACAAATTCATGTGGAGAATCTGCAACTGAAACTGAAGGCAATCCTTTTTGCATATGGAAATTCCTATTTCTGATATTTTTAATGATGAATTTAATTACAGAAAAGGCAATCTTTGAGGGGAAACAATGTGGGTTTTTCTTCACTTTTTTTTTTTCAGAATGAACTTTGTTTTTAAAAAAAAAAAACTTCCTCGATTTCAATAGGTTTTTATCGCTACAGAGAAACAAATATTTAAATATTTCTACCAAGTGTAACACTGGGGTCAACACAAAGTGCTCAGTTTTGCTTTTTCAGTTTTGATAAGAAACCTGGAAGATTTCTCTTTTATTTGGCCTCAACTTATACTCTGAACATTTTGGATGTATCCAGTGAATCAAAAAAGGAACACTATTTCATGATGACTGTTCTGTCTTCCTGATTTTAAGCATGATACCTTACTCATGTGTGCTGTTCAGTTTCAGATGAAGGTATTTATTCAAGTTTGGGCTGCCTAGCTGTCATCTTCTACAGCACAAATAAACAGCACAGGGCTACACCAAAGAGCACCTCAGCGTACAGCAGATCCCATTAAAATTAAGTCGGTGTAAAGACCCTGCTGGTGGATTTGTGCTGTCCCTACAGCCATCCTCAAGCCTGCAATGAGGAGAGAGGTGACAAAGGGGCTTTTCAAGTGCAAAACAATTGGGTTTGACAAGCTAAAAGTGAATGTCTGCCACATCCCTAACACACAAACAGAGCAGCTAGTGTGGAAGCAAAGTGGATTCAGCTTTAGCAATCTGCTTATTGCTGAGCATGACTGAGCTGCTAACACTTCACAGCACATCAGAGTGTGAATCTGGCCCTGCAGACACATCTCTCCACAGGACAGGTGAAGAAGGGGCTGCAGGGGCTGTACTGCCAGCAGTGGCATAGCTCTATGCTATGCTAGTCCAGGAGGAACAGATTCATGCAGTCAGGCAAGGCTTTGCAAACCAGAGAGAAGGGACAAGAGCCAGCGATCAGAAAAGCTTAGAACCCTGCTGAGGTCAGGTGTTTAGATTGGTCTTCCTGAGCAAAGATAAGAAAAAAAGTGGAAATAATCAAGTATGTTTTGGACCTAAAGCTGGCAGACAAAAAAAGCTGAGTTCATTGAGAATATTGCTCAGGAAAAAACCCTTCAAGCTACATAGGAAAAACAAGAGTTGTCACTGTAACCACATACTTGTGTGCAACTGGGACCTGAACAGAAAACTAGCGTTTGAGTCTTTGAGCAAAAAAACAAATGCAGTACTCTGCCAACCGCATGAGCGGTACTGAGGGATGTTTGAGTAGGACAAACATTACTTTTTCCACAAAACACATTGAAATTCTCTTAAACCTGGGGTCTCAAAGGACATAATTCTGTGCCACGAGCACTCTGTAGCCCTTAGCCTTGAGCCTTCCCTCCCTGGAGGAGTCTCCCCTACCTTCAGTCCATCCTGGCTCCCACACTGGGGGCTTACCCCTTCCATCTGGGCTGTGTTTGGACACTAATTCCTTTCCTCGGTGGTTTGCTCTGTGGGTGACTAGAGATTCTACCTGTCATGATGCTTGATAAGTCAGAAGTCTTGGACCTCATGATATCCAGGGGCAGGTGTCCTTTTGTCTTGCTGCCCATGGAGAACAAGCTGTGACAGGGGCTAAAGTCCGGACAGTTTCACCCAGCACAGGAATGGGACATGGGCAGGGTGTGAACCTGGGAGTGCATCCCAGGAAGGGACTCAAGTATGGCTGTATTTACTCCCACAGAGTAAAAATATTTTTTCCAGTTCTTAAACCAAGGAGAGGATGGGCCTTCCCAGGTCCATACAGAAACCTCCTCTACAGAAAGACATCCTGTGTGCTGATGGCTCCTCAAGATTTCTCCTTTCTTTAGGTATCCCCTCAATTCCCTATAGCTCAGTCTGGATCTTGCTTCCATGCTTCCTTCCCTGGCAGAGAGGGCAAATTTTCAAGTCTTTCATATTTACAGCTCATTCTCATTCAACCCTCCTCCTCTCCCTTTCATGTCCTGGATTACTTTTACAGACTGTCTAGAAAAGAGGCAAAATCCTCAAAGCCAGTGCTGGAGGCACTGTCCCTTAATTACTCCCAAAACCGAGCTGGGAGGAGGGGGTTGAGCTGTGCTCTCTGCCTGCGTTCCCATGCAGGAGTGCCCAGAGAGATGCCAGCAGTCTGGGCAACCCCCACCTCAGCAAGGAGCAGAAGGTTTACAGACATGGAACACATGGCCAGCAGCACCAGCAGCTGCACAAGGTGTGGACCCCCTCCATGAAGTGAACAATTGCAGCACCACATCTGCTCCTGGAAACATCCTGATCCTATTTGTGGCTTGTCAGTTTTCTCTTTTCCAACTGCATGTGGCTGCATGAGGCAATGACAGCTGGAGCAGCCACCCTCATATCTCCTCTTGGGAGGCCCCTCTGAGACAAATCCACCACATTTCCACAAGCCAGCAACAAGCTGGTGACACAAACCAGGGGACAAGGCTGGGTGTCTCCCTGCCCAAGGAGCCCACCCACAGAGAGTCTGAGCTAACTCCAGTAGCATCTCTCAGCTAATGCTATTAAGCAGTGAAGGAGTACAAGACAAAAACATTTCCTCAAGTTCTTCCTGTTTGTTTCCACTCTTTTCCTGCCTATCACCACTTTCCCTGTCTGTGCTGTGGATGTCAGTGAGCACACAGTCTGTTTCCCTGAGGTACCATAGGTATGACCCAGATGGAAAAGGGGAAAGGTTTTCCCAGCTGTGCATGGAAGTAAAACTTACACCTCTGTGCAGTTCTTGGAACGGAGTTACAACAGCCCAAAGGCTGCTCTGGTTTACACCAGGAATTCACTAACAACAGCCCTGGGGAGCTGTCCTTGTACCATTAAATCCCATCCATCCATCCATCCATCCATCCATCCATCCATCCATCCATCCAGTACAATGCCAAATGTAAAACTGATATGAGCACCTATGCCAGGTCTCGTGTCAAGCCTTGGTGCTGGAGGAGGCCAAGAGTCAGCACAGAAAGAATTGGCTTTGTTGGGTGGAAAACCAACTGAGTCTCAACCTCTCAGCAGCAATCAGGGCCACTGGGAAAAAGTGACTCTGTTGGTCTAGTTTAGGTATCTGCTTTGTGGCAAGAAAAGTCCCATCCAAGAAATGGTTACTTCTCTCTCTTCTTTCCCATACTAGCTCCTCTACAAATTTTTCTTTAGAGCTGACAGCAATTTAGTTAGTAGACATCAATGCATTTAATAAGAGAATATCAACAGTCTCATTAATTCATTTACATTACTGACATATGGGCATTTTGCAGGATTTTACTAGTCAATTCACAGATTTAGACTTGCTCTTCTGTTGTTGGCGAATTTCCTTTTATCTTAATGAATCAAATATGTCCTAAAACTCGTGATTATTTTTCTTTTGTACCCATAACATACAAACTCTCATTTCCTAGTAAATTCAATTTACGAACGGAAAATATGCAGGCCACAACTTCTTAGAGTGTTCTAAAGAAATTGCTGTTTTCAGGCACAACTATGACATAAAAAAAAAAAAAAAAAGCAAGCCACAGAACCAATATAAAAGTGTATTTGCTTGGGAGCACAGAGTACACAGCTGTGTGTTGCAACACAACCATCCTGAACCACAAGGATTTCGTGCTTTTCAAACAACATTCATGACATCTGGGAAATATTTCTGCAAGAATAAATAGGGACAGAATGTCCTGAAAGGTAAATGGCTTCTTGTATCCCCAAAAATTTTCCAAATCATTCAGCATAAGTTACTGAGTCCCTTTGGTGTTAAAAAAAAAATGCTGTCATTTTAATGCTGTTCTGTGGGCACCCTCTACCCACTCTGTAGAAGTACTGCAGATGGGAGATGGTAGAATCTTTTATATCAGATTTTTTTGAGTGGACAAGAGCTAAGAGCCGCCCCCAGCAGAAGCACCTCGTGCAATGTGCATTGTGAGTCACATGGCTCACATGCAGGTTATATTTGCCTTACAAGCTATAACCAAATAATTTGCCTTATAAGTCAATCTTAGGTCACAGCCCAACTCACCCCAACCTCTTACTACAGCAGTTATGATTAAATATTTCCCTCTTAAGTGGGAAAAATGCAATTTTCCCACCCTCATGTCAGTTAAAGGTAACGGTTTTAGATTAAAAAAGCTACTTCTGCCTGAGACTTTAGGGGATTTTAAGCACAGAAAATAAGTGGAGGCTGCTTTGCCCTGTAATAGCAATGAAATAGAATCACAAACACAACTTCTAAGACCCTGAGAAATGTGGCTGCAAGACAAAATTGTAAAGACTTGAAGAAAAATATTTACCTCAAATGTACGCAGGACTTTAGCCAATGCCCCAACTTCTTCTTTCAGAGAGAAAATCAAAGAAATCACACCATTTTTACTGGGGGAGTCTTCAATGTAGCTAGATTCCTGAAAGGAAAGAAAAAACACACAAACAGAAGTTACAATCATTCACCCTAGGAGTCAGTTTTGCCTTTCTCCATGTGCCTTTTGCACAGCACCAGCAATGTAAAGAAGGTATAAAACAGCTCTGGGGCTGCTCTGAGTTATGACAGGTGAGACACAAATCCCTTCTCTCAAACCAGAGCCCTTGTGAGAGCAAGGTAGTCAAAAAGGACATGCAAATAAACCTAATACCATCCTTGCCTCACCTCACCCCTCAGGGATGACTGGAAACATTACTGCACTTGGGTTTCAGCTCCAGTGCAAAGTCCTTCCCTCAGGCTTCCTTTCCATCAGCACTCAGGGTTAAGCAGAACAATGCAGATGAGCTCTGTGCAGAGATGCAGACCATGATCTGTGTTTCCCTTCAGTTCTGCTTGTACCTTCCAGGTATTCCCAGGAGAGAGGTAGTATTCACAGGAAGGATATGGATTTTAAAACAAAATAACAACATCAAGCAAAGAAAAATCAAAGAAATAAAAAAAAAAAGGAAAAATGTTGGAGCAAACATTTAGATCTTCCCTAAATCCCATAATGAGTAAAGACTCAGGGCAAGACATGTTTTCATTTATGTTTGTTCCCTTTCTCTTATTGATTTTCTACTCTGCAAATTCATAACTCAATTTCCAGTACTCCCAAAGGTTTGTTTTCATTATTTTCACAGTTCTCATTACTAGAACATCTTTGCATGTCTCTACATGTGTTTCTTTTCACAAAAGCCCTCTTAAGAAGGGAAGAGCTATTTCACCGCTTCAGAAAGAGGAAACTGAGCCCTGGAGTGGAGGCAGATCTTGAAAGCTGGGTACTTGGCATGGCAGGTACTACTGACATCACCTAATTTTTCTGATATCAGAGTAAATTGGATGTACAACCATCACAAACTTTTGGAGACCACATTAATGTCTTATTTGTGTGTTTATTTCATTTTTTTAACATCTACTGACCTTGGACAAATTGCCTGTGGTTGTTATTTCAAAGATCACACCAGACATCTGCAACACAGAGGAGTCCTGGTGCAACAAGACCTGGGCTAAAGTTTGATTCAAGGTACCCATTCAAATATTCCTTATAAAGATCTGTATTTTTGGGCAGAGCTTGCTCTCATTATGGCTATTGCTCAATTGAACATATAAATCAGAGTAAAAAGACTCCCAGTTCCCAAATATTGTCCTCAGTAAAGATAGCCTTTGTAGAAGACAAATTAACAATCAAAGCCAGCTGCCCTGAAGCCACAAAGCTCTTGGTGGCCCTACATTTCCTGAGGCAGAGCTATGAAGAGCTGCCTTCTTTTGTAAAGTAAATAATTGCTGATTCCTCAAGCCATCTCCAAGGCTGCCTCCAAGGTTGTTGCTAACAGACTGGCCACACATTTTTCTATCTGGCTTTGTTTCCAGAGGCTGCAAAGGTTTTCCAAATGTCTTTCAGCTTTACAAGGGACCCCTAGTAGGAACTGTAGTAGAAATGCTGCACCAGAAGGAAGACTGCCACCTGTTCAGTTGTGACACTTCCTGCAGCATCGCTGTGTCTCCTGAGTCCCCATGCAGCCAGGGAGGCAGCCCAGCTCTTACATGGGGAGGACCAAGAGGAAAAGCAGCTGGAAATGATGTGTCAGCTGGCTAATGATCCCCATTTACACCTCAAGCAACCACAAGGGAAAATGATGACAGGAGTCTGGCAAAAGCCACAACAAATGTCTCTAGTACTGCAAACTTTATGGTAGCGTGACCAAAACTGTCATCTCAAATTCTGTCCATGCACTGCTTTTTCCTTCTGTTTTCACCCACCACAGCCAAAACTGATCTCAAGGACAGAACTGGCTCCACCATTGTCTGTCCAATGGATCCAGATTTTGGTTTTTACTGTCTGCAATGAAACTTCTCTAAAAGACATGCAGTTATATATTTGAAATATCCTTGCCAAGTCATGCTGTGAGAACCAACTTATATGACAGATTGACTCGAATGTGTGTGACAAATAAAGAATTCACAGTTTGCATACTTGCAGGGGATACGATGCAAAGTTGAAGTCCTGCAAGGTAATCCTGGTGATAATAATTGATCTTTTTGTACAATGAGATGAGACAAAAAAAAGCCTTAAAAAAACCTTTCCAAACTCATTGGTCACTAGCTTTGATTTGTTGAGATCAGCTGCTTTCAATCTGTCCTCAGTCATTTTCCCACTTTTTAAGTTGATTTATATTGGTGCTTAAGAGAAAGACACATTGCAGTAGGGAGTAGGCACTAATGCTGTAAACAGCCTCATACTTGCTTAACATCTTGCACATCTGCATATGCACTCAGTTCCCTGGAAGGTCTTTTAACAAGCATCAGTCCATGCCTGAGCCTGTCACAGGGGTGAGATCTTTAATTGCAAAGGAGGAAAAGACTAAAATGATAGTTTTCCTGGTACCCAGTTCTTATCAGGATATATGGAGACAGTCTGCATCAATACACACCGCAGATAATAAACCTCAACACGTGCACTGGAGGTGATAGCAGCAAAAACAGAGGCACTCACATCATTTTTGAGCTTTTTGTAGTACTTATGCATAGCTTTAACTGTTCATCAGTTTTTCCATTCTCATTTTGGACTTTAACTTCTCGTCCCTCAATATACACAGAGGAATTGCAGCTTTGGGGTAGTTCTACTGTTTTATTACTGTTGTGATTATGATTCAGAGTCAAAAAAACCAATTTTATTGTATTGAAGTATTGTCTCTGTGATATGTATATGTGATTTATAGTGTGCATAAATTCAGCTCTAATTTTCTTCCAGTTCTGTTTTTTCCAGGAAATAGAATGAGAACCAGTTGAAGAACATGAACAACCATCCCTGGACCTAAGACAATCTCAAACAAAGTGTTATGTAAAAAAAGAAAAAAAAAATGGCAAGGATAGGTTTACCTGAGCACAAACCTGCCTTTTTAGTTAGCCACATTGCACACAGATTGGTATTGCCATTCTGACACAGGTGGCAGCATTAGGGGTCAATAACACAATCCTGTCTAATCCATCCTGACTTCTAATCCATTGCTGAGACATTTAGCTAAAAGCCCTTCAGAGTGAATTCCAACACTGATAAAGCCAGAGAAGGTTTTTCTTGCAATTTCAGGGATATAAAATTTTCACCTCATGGCTGTAAAGTTCAAATTTACTGGATATGCAAAATGGGGGGGAAGGGAAAAAATATTTCAAATTAAAAGATTTCCAAGTTACTTGTGAAAATGGAATTAGTTTCCAAGGCAGTTTTCTTAAGGCATTTAAATGCTCATCATTGCAGCTGTCATTGGAACCAAGCAATTGCACACTTGGATAAGCAGCAAGGTGAGACTCTAGAGAAATACTGTGGGAGTTCAGCCTCAGCACACAAAGAAGTAGGAATAGAGGCTTCCTTGGCATCTCTGCTCTTATAAAAAAGAGAAGACCTTTTTTTGCCCATCTGATGCAGCTTGTCTCTGGCTTCAGCAGCATTGCATAGGACAGATAAGTGCAGAATTTTGTCCTAATAATTAACCATGCTGGCCTCAGGTTACATCACTTGCCCCTGCAGTAACATCAGTGCCTGTATTTAAAAGGTATGAACTTCAGGTCTTTTCCTGTATTTCCCAAAGCAAAGAGTTCAAAGTCAGTCAGTAAACATTTAAAAAGAGGACAAGAGAGCCGCAAGTGTAACAAAATTTACACAGAAGAGCACATAATTTCATCTGTTTTCCTTTAACAAAAGAAGACAGCTTTTTTTCATCACACACATTTAAGACCTCCAATTAGCTTCTGGTCTTTTCTGATTCTTTGTCTTTTCACCATGCACACAAGGATACTGTTGCAATGTTTGTTTGCATTCTCGCTGCGTTTTTGCGAGCACAATTAACAGCAGACAAATACGGGAGCTGCCAAAATTGCTCAGGTACTGCAAAGCATCACGGCAGGCCACCTTGATTCTTCTCCTCTTGGGTCACACTGCCTCTCAGAGAGTGGAGGACAAGCACAGGAGTTCAGGAGTGAGGCAGGACACCCCTCCACCTCTGCAAAAGCAGGCACAGACCCCATCACTCACCTGGAAAGAGTCACCATTCATTTTGCAGTGCTGTGAGTCCATGTTGCAAAGGCAGCAATGCCCACCCAGGGAGGCCCCTCCACTACAGCAGGTGAAGCTTTCTGACTTAACTGCAGCAGCCAGAGATCTGTGCAAAGGTATTTAAAGTGGAGCAGCCAAGGCAAAGCCATTCCCTTCCCCAGCTCCCTCCCCTGGACAGCACGCCAAGGGGGCGTTCTCCATGCACGCCCACCCCACCCACCGCTGGCACACCAAGCGGCCGCTCCACGCCAGCCATCCCCTGTGAGTCCCCCGCCTGCATGGAGCAGCTCTCCAGCAGATTGTTTCTGTCTGCACCCAACGTGGAGGAGCAGCATGCTCTGAATTAACAGCCTTCCTCCTCCTGATCAACATCAGCTGTTTTCACTTTTTCAAGTCAACACATCGTTTTCGGTTCAGCCTCCAGCCCGTTCCTTCCCACTGCAGCTGCGTGCTCAGCCTCAGGTGGGTTTCACCTCGGGGTCACTCCCCTTGGACAGATATCAGACGTTCTCCAGGATGTGTTCTTTGCATGTCAAACGTCAGGCACGGAAGGCTCTGGCAAGGCACAGCAGCTGAGGGATTTGTCCTTTAGTAGGACCTCTGGGGCTGCTTCCAAAGAGCTCAGAGAGCAGGAGACACCACTCTGCTCACCGGACACGAGGGAGACACCCAGGACAGGGGAAGCATGAGACAGGAGTTAGCAGCATGAACTGGGATATCAGCCTGAGCATGGGGAAAGGGAAGAAGGTAAAGGAAGAAAAGGAGCAGGAAAGAGTAGGTCAGAGCACCAGGGCAGGAAGATGTAGAAGAGCTGCAGATGATGCTGCATA
Source organism: Motacilla alba alba (assembly GCF_015832195.1). Taxonomy (NCBI): domain Eukaryota; kingdom Metazoa; phylum Chordata; class Aves; order Passeriformes; family Motacillidae; genus Motacilla; species Motacilla alba. The sequence goes on from NC_052031.1 coordinate 62,648,670, forward strand.
TGGTGTCAGCCATGGAAAGCACACAGGGAACAGGGTGAGACACATAAATGATTTCAGGAAAGGTTAGTAAAGTACTGATATGAAGGAGCCCAGATCAGATTTGGCTTAATTAGAGTCACCAAAGGTGGTAAAGGAGATTGGAAAGCTGTAGTCCAGTATCAGAGGACAGTGAAAAAAGGAAGGAGCTTGACAAGTATCTGTCTTGCTATTTGGGAAAATGAAGTCTTACAAAGACAAACTGCCAAGGCAGGTAATCTTGCTATATTTTCATGATGAAGACAAATTCTCTTTACAGATATTTTGTCCTTGAAGGAAGCTCTACTACACACACCTGTGCAAACTCATATTGGTGAGCACAGAAAAGACTTACTGTAAATTTTTCATACCTACAAAGCCCAGCAGCCTTACAGTGGGGAAACTGAGTGGAACCATTTTATAGTTCTAACTGTGGAGTCAGAATCCATCCCACTGAAATTATCAATTATGTTACATGCATTTGAAGTGACTTCATGCTTTGGGTGCAAATACGTACCATTTTCAGAAGAGCTAATTCTTTGTGCACCCTAAAACTGTGCCTGTAGGGTAGAAAGTCATTTCTGAAGTGATCAGCAAGCCTGTGGTATGGGCTGGCAGGTCAAGATAGCGAAATGTGATGCACACTAAACACACTGGATCCTGCTCACATGGCAGTAGGATGGGGCAAGGAAAGGCAGAGCAATGGGGGAAAGTATCCCCAGTGATTGCCAGCAGTAGAAAAACTACTTAGTTTTTCTAAAAAAAACCTACTTAGTTTTTAACTACTCAGCCAGTAAATTCATTATGGTAGCCAGTATTTTGTGTCCTGTGTTTGTGCAGCACAAGGCGCAGCCTTATCCATGATAGGGAGACTGAAGGCCACCTTGGAAAAAAAATAACAGTGAGAACTCTGATTATAGCCCCTGTGCAGGACAAGACAGACTCCAGAAACTAATCTTGTTTACTTTCCCCACACACCATGCCTTGCCACCTGGTATATTTTTCAGTGAGATAAACTATTCTTTCCTCTGTTTGTGCCTTCCTCTTTCTTTCCTTATTCCTTCTCTTTTCACTAATCTTTAATCTCTCTTTTACTTTGTTATGGCTTTTACATGCTTTTGGTCTTCATTCCTTCCCTTTCTCCATCCCTTTTATCATGTGTCTACTCTACCCAACAGCAAGACAAAGTGAAATTACAAATACCTAGAATACTGCTCATGCCAAATCTTTGTAATCATCTATTTTGCCTCCTAGCCCCTGCTTTTTTGTATTTATTTTGCAAGATCACTCTCACCCTTGATGTTACACAATCATAGTAATATCACCAGTCTATTACCACCAGTCCACTGTTTGATCAGTCTGCGCTGTCAGAGGTTGCCTGGTAGCAAAAGGCACTGGCTGAAGGAAACAAAGTTCCATCTTGCTGGGAGGAATTCCCAAAGCTCTTGTTTTGGAGCAAAGTGGTGCGTGGGGGTGGGTGAGTATGTGTGTGCCCAGTGATGTTACTCTTAGGAATACGCAGTTGCACCAGCATCTGTTACCTTGGGCCATTTCAGAGTCCAAACTGCTGGAGCTTCCCTGTCCTCTCTGAAGTACTACTTCAGTGTACCAAGCATGGGTTCATCCCCCTTCAGTGACACTGCCAACCAGGTTTTCCCACTTGGGTTTTAAGCTTCCTCATGTGCCTTATTCCCTGGCTGGTGTGAGCAGCTGGGCTTTTAAGTCTCTTAGTCCTGCTCTGGGCTTTTGCTGCTGCACGGAGCACCCCCTCTCCTTTCAACAATATGCAGATATGCACTGATGTTCCACCTTGCCTTTGCCTAAAAACACGTGTTCTCCCCCCAAAACACACTTCCTTTGGGTACACCCACACACATGCACACACCACATGTAGTCCTTTCTGGCTGTGCTCTCAGCCACAGCTCACAGGGCTCTTTGCACTGAAGTTGGCAAGCTCCCCTGGCCGGCACGATGCGAGTTCAAGGGGCCACGGACTTTGGCTGCTTTTCAGACTGCTCTTTGCCACCCATTTGCAGAGTGGCGGCTTCCCTGGAGCTGTGAGTCTTTGTGTCTGGGCAAGGATGTCCCTTTCTGTGCCAGGACACTGGGCCTATCCTTGGCCTGCAGTTCCCTGCTTCCCTGCTGGTTCAGGATATCCCAGTGCATGTGAGGGTACAGTAAGAAGTAGAAGGGGAATTTTCCAATGAAAACAGAAGCTAGTGGAAAAAATTCCGAGATGAGGATTCCACTAGTATCATAGGTCATTTGTGTGTGTGTGCATGAGAGGGGGGCATCCCCCTTACCAACGTCGTGTATGCATTTACCAGAGATCTCAGGGTGCTGTAGCTCTCCCTTACACCCCAGACAGACAGCATATCCTCGCACGTCCCTCTGCATCGTGCTGGCAAAGCCACCCAGCTGTGTCCCCTCTCACTGCAGAGCCGGGCTCCCCGAGACCTCAAGGCTGCACCCCATTCCTCTCCACCCGGATTTCCCCGGCTCCTTCACTCCTGGGCGCGGGTGGCCGGGAGGTGGCACTGTGTCCTCACGGCAGAGGCGGCTGGCGCCACCGGGGACCCCGGCTGTCCCCGCTGCCTGCCCTCCCCGGGAATAGCGGGGGATCCGCTTCCCAGCCTGCGCAGGCATCACCCAAACCTCTCTTACCCCTCCTGCCAGGGGACCACCGCTTCTGAGGAGCCGGGAACAACCCACCCCCCACCCAAAATATTCAGCTCTCCAAAAAGTGGCGCTGGGGGTATGCGGGAGGGCAGCGCGGTGTGATTTATCCCCTGGGGCTCTGACAGACGCACAACTCGTGGCCGCACAATGGGGCCACCCGGCAGAGCCGGCAGCGAAGGGCTCCGCTCCGCTCCGCGGAGGGCAGGGGAGCAGCGGGCGGCACCGCCCGGCGGGACCCGCGGGAGCTGCGGAGGGGCAAGCGGGGCGGGACCGCGGGGGGAAAAGCTGCTTCGGCGGCTGGTTTGGGTTTGGGGTTTGGGGGGGGTTGTTTGTTTGTTTGTGGGGTTTTTTCTCTTTTTTGGTGTTGGTTTTTATTCTTGGGTGGGTTTTTTTTCTTTTTCTTTTTTTTTTTTTTTTTTCCCAGCCCTATATGCAAACTGTCACTTCAGGTTAGCACAAGACCTGATGTAGCTCATTAGCATGAGCTGTATCTAATACGCTTAAAACCTCTAATTATTTATTATGCCCTAATTGGCAGCCCAAGAAATGTCTGCAAAGTGATGAGTGTTCATCCCAAGACGCCTTTCGAGGAGAATTCAGCAGTGTCCCTGGTCAAACATCGTTTTTAATTCTTCATTGAGGCACAGGCTTTATTCCTCTTGTAGACGATACAACACCAAGAAAACTCGAACTTGCTACCCTGATAACCTTCTCCACTCTGGGCAGGATGGTCAACAATTAATCAAGAATAAGGTTTCTTGGTTAAGTTCTTATTTCCTTAAAGGGATGCTTCAGAAGAAGCATTAAACTTTATCGACTATGCAAAAGTGCAAACACACATTCCTTAAAAATTACTTACCCAAGGGATCATGCCTTTTCAGGAGAAAATCTCTTTCCTGACTTCTGAAAGTTGCAAATGTTGAAAATTATATTCACATGGAAACTGTTTCAAAATAAGTTCAACTCTCTGGGGCTGACCCCCCCACACTCCACTCAAAGTGCCTTTTTTTTTTTTTCCCTTCCAAGTCTGTATTATGTTTCTTCAGGCAGCACCAACTATTTATTTATCTTTATTCTTTCTCTCTTTCTTTTCATTCATTATTCTCTCTCCCTCTCTTTTTTTTCCCCCTTTCCTTGTGTGTGTGGCTTCTCGGTCTGATCTGTAGCTTGTTACCACCCACTGCACGCTCTCTCCTGCAGCCGAGGTGTTTCTATACAAACTTCAGCGTCCAGTTGTCATATTAATTATTACACTGAGTAATGACTGAAATAGTCAAAATAAGGGGAGACTCAAGAGAGCTTTTTCTTGCTGCTCAAAGATTCAGCAAAGAAGCCTTGCAACAAAGCACTAATTGGTCCCCAGAAATACTCTGACAAGGCATGGAAGATAGGTTTCATAAAGCCCAGCAATTGTGAAGGGGGAAAAGATCCTTGAATAGACCCCACGCTTCTTTTCTAAACTCTCTTGCTGAGCAAAAAATGGACTGCTTCTTGAATACTGGACTGATCTTGAATGCTATACCCAGCAGAGAAAAAAATGCACCATTTATTGTAAGTTTTTTTTCCAGCTATTCATGTGTTCTATGTGGAGAATAAGCTGGTTTTGTTTACCATGAAAGACCTTTTACTTTATTTTCACTCTTGGGGGGGAAGCTGGAAAGGCGAGGGGGAGGGCGAGGGGAGGGAGAGAAACACATGTGCCCAAATCCAGACGAGCTGCCTACTGTAACAAAATGGAGTGTAACAAATCCTACAGAAGTCCCGAATGTATCGATTCTTTGAAGATCTATATAGATTAACGACTTTCGTTCTGCTTTTCCAAGACAGCATTTAATCATAACGTAAATGGCCTTTAAAAAAGAAAAGAAATGGCAAGGGGGAAAAAAAAAAAAAGCATACCAGAGCTGGTTTTTTTTTTTTTTCTTTAAAAAAGGCAAGGACTTCAAAAGGCCTCATGAGTATGGCTACAATTTAGGCACACAAAAAAGTCACTAGAAAATAATGACAGTTGTTCAAGATTTAAAAATAAATAAATAAATAAATACCAAAATAAAAGCGCCAAACAAAAATGGCAAGGGCTATTTATCATTATATTAGAATTAAGAATTTTAAGGTGCAGGTGCAGGACTTTGCATAGGAGTGGGTGGAGGCGGGGGACCTTGGAACAATATTTATTCTCTAGGAATCTGGTCCCTTACTCTGAGCGGTGAGCACACAGAGGAGCTGGTGAGATTGGAATTACCTCAGGCATAGCGGGTGAGTTCGTTCCCCGGTGGCAATGGGAGGAAAGAGAAAAGGGAGGAAAAGGCTCTGCCCCCCTCATCTATCCCCCACACAAACACACACCATGACCCAGGGTAGCCAAATGGGTACAGGGCCACAGAGGCACAATTACATGAGTTACACTTGGTGACCTCTGGGACTCACAGTTTTTGCCTTTTTAAGAGCCCTCTGAGACTGGAGAAGAAGGGACCCAGAACATCCAGTCTTATTCTGCCACTTCCCGGAAAAAGGGCAGGAATGTCCCTATGTGGTGTTTCTACACCCGTTCTGGAAGCAGGCTGATCCAGAAAAATTTGTCTGTTTAAATATATATATATATAGTTTACAGGGCTAAAATTACTTTGATATTTCTGTTAGCACTTCCCAAAGTCATAATGCAGAGCTGGTGATGCAACAACTGCTTCCAGCGCAGTCTGTTCTGACATCAGACAAGGGATGTTGAACAAACCATCCAGGAGACCTGGAACTGAAATAGGAGAGCTCCCCATACAGGATGTACAAACAAACACTTTATACTGCTAAGGTCTGGCTGTCCTGCCCAAGAGTGGATAAAATAAGTTAAAACATTTCCCATGTGATGAGACAGTAGGCTAGAAGTCAGACACTGGTCAGTGATCAGTGAAGAGGCCCCAAAATAAACATGACCACACAGAACTACTTCACATTTTTCCTCACACGTGCTGAAAATCTGGCATGTTTAATGTGACGCAGCATTAAAAGCTGACATGTTAAAAAATTACACAATTACTAGCTAGCAGGTGCACATTGAGGTTCCCCTGCTTAGCCCTTTTTTAACTCACACGCACAGCCAGGGTCAGAGATCCAGTGGCAGATGAGAAGAACTGATTTTTTCAGCTCTAGACTGCTGTAATTGAGGTCAAAAACAGTACAGGGCTTACTTTTGCAGTAATTTCCACTGAAACCTTAACATGGACTGTGCAGGTCCCCTTCTTCCATGCTTTGGAGCTGGTGTGAGTACCAGGGATTAAAGCCACCTACCAGGGACTTCCTAGAGCCATAATATCACCATGGAAAGGCTGTCATACCATGGCTCTGCTCCTTTTAGTGGATTAGAGAGTACACACATCTGAGTTTACAGAATGGAAAGGTGCAGAGAGAAGTGGAAACGAGACAGAGTAGAAGGTAGAAAATGTGCTAAAGATTTCAGAAATACATGGATATGTGGAAGGCAGGAGGGCAGGGGGAGAATGCCAAGATCAGCATTCTCCAGTGCTGAACCTGGTCATGCCTCCCAGGCTGCCTACACCTCTGCAGCCCCAAGGGTCAGTGTGACCCCCAAAGAACACCAGCCTCAAACTCTCAGCACCTCAGTGCTGCTTTGCCTCATTTGGTCCTGAACCACAAGTGAGACTTCACCTGAGAGCAGTGATAATTTCCCCTGCATAGGCCAGGTCCATCCCGACTCCCCAGTTACAAGCCAATGCCATTGCCTGCTTGGAAAGCTGGTGCTCCACTTCCACTTTGCAGGGTGCCACGGGAGGAGCAGGGGGTCAGTGGCTTCCCCGGGCCCAGCAAGCAGATTGTGTGGCCTGGGAAATGGGATCTGGCAGTGAAGGGTGGGCTGGCTCCACACCTGCCAGCTCTGCCCAGCACACCCCTACTTTATGAGGCGAACCTCCTCCCTACCTGCGCTGGACCGCCCGCCTGGGACGTGCCCAGGAGTGGCTTGTTCTTTCTCCCCTGACAGGCTGACCCCGTGGTGATCAGCATTCCAGAGGGGTAATTCGAGGTGACTTCTCCCGAGAAGCCTCTACCCTGCTCCGCTCTCAGCCGCCCTCCTCCTATCACCCAGCCCGGCTCACCCGCGCTTGTCTCTGGCTAATAGAGCCATCAGGCGGTCCCGGGGCGTGTGCGGTGCCGGGCACACGCTGCTCCGGCCGCTAGAAGCGGGGCGGGGGGGACGGCAGCCCCCGGCGGTGGGGCTCGGACACTCATGGAGCTCAGCACGGCAGCGCTCGGTGAGCGGAGAGAGCGATACCAGGCTCCCGGTGCTCTCTAGGGACAAGGAGGGGTCCCGCACACGAAGTTTCCCTGAACGCGCCGCGTCCCGCAATGGCAAGGGCGCTCGTCCCGCGGGCACCGCTTTGCCTGCCCACGCCACGGAACGCCTCCGTGCCTACGCATCCCGCACCGCGGCTCTCCCCCCCTCCACACCCCGGCAGGTGCCGCTGAGATGGCCCCAGCAGGGGATGCCCCGCACACCCTGGGGCTTCGCCGGGAGTCACCCGCTGCCTCTCCCTCAGCGCGGTCCGCGCCCCGTCTCGGACGCCCCTCGGCGGGCAGGGCTCCCCCCGTCCCTGTCCCTTTCCCCCTCACGCTTTCCCGCCCCCGCACCCCCCCCTCCTCCCCCGCGGCGCCCACGCGCGCCGCCCCCGCCCCGCCCCCGGCCCGCGCGGCGCCCCGGCGCGGGTGTTTGCTCAGGGCCGGGAGCGCGGCACGCGCCGGGCGCACGCACTTGCGACAACAAACCCGCGAGCGGCGGGGGCGGCGCGCGGGGCGGGGGAGCGGCGCCGGGGGGCGGCGGGGGGAGGCGGGGCCGCGCGGCCGCCAGCGCGTGTGCGGCGGGGGCGCGGGGGCTCGCGTGTGCGTGCGTGTCTGTCTGTCTGTGTGTATGTCTGTATGTCTGTGTGTCTGTCTGTCTGTGTGTGTGTGCGTGTGCGTGTGTGTGTGTGTGCGTGTGTGCGTGCGTGTCCCGCGCTGAAAAGGCGACGGCGCTCCGCGCACCGCGGCCGGCAAAGCCGGGGAGCGTGGAAGGCGCAAGAGCAGGGTGTGCGTGTGTGTGAGCGCGGGGGGTGGCGGGGGGAGGTTTGTCTCTGTGAGTGTGTGTGAGAGAGAGTGTGTGTGTGTGTGTGTGTGTGTGTAGGAGAAGAGGGGGGGGCGAGCCCCGTCCGCCCCTTATAAGAGACACAATCCTCAGCCACTTTTTTGCAAAAGGGGCTTTGCAAAGCAGCCTGCGCACACGCGAGCGCCACGAGCCTCCCCGCGGCCGCCGCACGGAGGGCGAGAGGGAGGGGGGCGGGCAGAGCCGCCCGCCGTCCCCGCCGCCCGCCCGGCTCCGCCGTCCGCTCCCGTCGGTCGCTGCTGTCCCTTTCCCCTGCCGTCTGTCGCCTAGCTCTTTTTCTTCTTCTTTTTTTTTTTTTTAATTTTAAATTGAACGTCGCAAGTTTTTCCTTTTTCTCTTTTTGATTTTTTTTCTTCTTCTTCTTTTTTTTTTTTTTTTTTTTTTTTTTTTTTTTTTTTGTGGTGGTGGTGGGGGGACGGAGACCGGCCGTCACTCGGGCGCCCCCGCCTCGCAGGACGTCCCCTCGCCTATGGCCAGCGGCAGCCCCGCCAGGATGTCCAGCGCCGCCGGGCAGCCGCCCTTCCTGCAGCCGGCGTGCTTCTTCGCCGCGGCGGTGGCCGCCGCCGCCGCCGCCGCCCCTCCGGGGCCGCCCCCGGGGGCGCCGCCGCCGCAGCTCAGCCCGGCGGGCGGACAGCCCTCTCCGGGCGGCAAGCCCTCGGCGCCGCGGGCGGCCAAGCGGCAGCGCTCGGCCTCGCCGGAGCTGATGCGCTGCAAGAGGAGGCTGAACTTCAGCGGGTTCGGGTACAGCCTGCCGCAGCAGCAGCCGGCCGCCGTGGCGCGGCGCAACGAGCGGGAGCGCAACCGGGTGAAGCTGGTGAACCTGGGCTTCGCCACGCTGCGGGAGCACGTCCCCAACGGCGCTGCCAACAAGAAGATGAGCAAGGTGGAGACGCTCCGCTCCGCCGTCGAGTACATCCGCGCCCTGCAGCAGCTGCTCGACGAGCATGACGCCGTCAGCGCCGCCTTCCAAGCGGGCGTCCTCTCGCCCACCATCTCGCCCAGCTACTCCCACGACATGAACTCCATGGCGGGCTCCCCCGTCTCCTCCTACTCCTCCGACGAGGGCTCCTACGACCCGCTCAGCCCCGAGGAGCAGGAGCTTCTCGACTTCACAAGCTGGTTCTGAGCGCCGGCCGCGCTCCCGGCAGGTGGGTAGGAGCCCGCGGAAGGCCGGGGGGACAGCGGGGGGACAGCGGGGGGACGGACGCGGGGCGGCGGGGCCGCAGCCGCCGGGGGAGGGGGCGCAGCGTGTCCCGCGGTACTTACGAGCGGCTCCGCGGCCCGACGCTGCGCTGGTCGCGGCGTGGCTCTGATCTCCTCTTTCTTTTATTGTTACAGGACAGTTGCAAAAGGGAAAAAAAAACCACAAACCAACAAAAACCAAAAAAAAAAAAAAACCCACACAAAACCAGATCACACACAGAGAGACAAAAATCCACGCAGAAAAAAAGAACCTGTTGCGTTTCCAGTTCCCCTGCCGTCGGAGGGCGGTGCGGGCACGTCTCTCGGCGGGCGGGCACAGCGCTGCGCGCCGCGGGGGCGGTCGGGGCGGTCGCCCCGGGCCCCGGAGACCGGCCGGCCTTTGCACTCCGTCGCACTGCCACGGACTGCGCCCCGGCGGAGCGGCTGTCCGGCGGGGGAGCCCCGGGCCGCGGGAAAGGGCGCTGCGCTCCTCGGCCGGCGGAGGAGCTCTTCTTCTTCTTCCTCCTCCTCAGCAGAAAGGTGGCCCATCTCCGCACCTCGCCGCCGGCGCGGCCCTTCAGAGACTGGCGTTCATCACCTGTGGACAAAGTTAGTTTCCCGATGTCTGTGGAGATGCTGAAGTTAAGCTATGCTGTACTCAAAGAAGTCCCTGGAGCCCCATCTACCTTCCGTCTCCCCGTGCCTCTCCCTCCCCTCGATCCAGGCTTTTCCTCTCGTTTCCATCATAGAATGCTTCCAATCTTTTTTTTTGTGAATTTTTTTATGATAAGAAAATCTATTTGTATCTATCCTAACCCGGTTGGGGATATATTAAGCTATTTTTGTACATAAGAGAGAGAGAGAGATTTATAGAGGTTTTGTACAAATGGTTTAAAATGTGTATATCTTGATACTTTTTTTAATATGTAATGCTTATTACCTCTTCATGTTTAGACTCGTAGTCAACGTTACCTTACAATTGCCATTTTTGTATGTGGTTTTGTAAAGGACTTGGATTTCCTCCAGATGTACTTTAGCACCAATGTGTCTTACTTTATAGAAATTTTGTTAATGTATTAATAATGTCATTAAACAATGTTCAAAGTGAACAAAGTTTATGCAGCTATTGTCCAAACACAAAACGGTAGCGATTTGTTCTCATATGCTGCCTTTTGGGAAAAAAAAAAAAAAAAGAAAAAACAGACAAGCAAACAAACAACCCCCCCACCACCACTGCCTTTTCTTACTGTTTTATTACAAACTGACAAAGGTCCTGTATAACCCTATTTTATACAAAGTAGTTTCGTAATAAAACTTTTTTTTAATTAAAATGATCAGCTGCCTACCGCATGCAATTTTTTTTCCCTTTCTGCCATTGACAAGGATGAATGTAAGGACAGAATGTTAATCGATGTTATGCCGGAGCTAAGTTGCATATGAAGTGTTTGTACCTGCTGGATGTAACATATATATCTTTATCTATCTCTATATAAATATGCAAAGATCTAGCGCTATCACCATTGTTTCCTTGCCCTTCTGTGTTGCAAATGTGTATCCAAATCAAAAGGAGAGGGGATGATTAATGATTGCATTGTCCTTCCTGAAATCACTGCACATTACAGAATTCCTCCTAAAGCCCAAGTCTTAAAAAAAGAGGGCGCTGCATCCCGCGTTTCGGGATGTGGTGTGACCCTGTCCTCCTCCGCGGCCCTGACCCAACGGGGCAGGAAAACGCGGGGGATGGCGCAGCCGCCGCCACCCAAAACACGGGGCGCTGTGTTGCCTCTGCGAAGACTGGCTGGGTAAATAAAACCCTCGCGGGGAAGACGGGCAAGCGACAGAAGGGAGATAAAATTAAATAAATAAATAAAGTAGTAGAAATCGGTGGCAGCGTAGAGCTATTGGTCTTTCCAAACTTGTTATTCTGCCCAAATAGCGTGATCTGCCTGTAAAAGTACCCAATTACCAAGACTCAAAAAGAAATTGGACTCTTCCCCCATTCCCTGCTTTTTTTTTTTTTTTTTTTTTTTTTTTTTTTTTTTTTTGGCTAGCCTGCTTGTTGTCAGTTAGCAAGGACGTGACCAGAATTCGCCTTCTTTTCGCCTGGCTCCTGCATCGCTTGCAAATTCAGTTTGCGTGCACCAAGCCAAGCGGAAAGCAAAGCTCAAAATGCATCTTACCAAAAAAAAAAACCAAAAAACCCAAAAACCAAAAATCCCCCCAAAAACCAAAAAAAACCAACAAAGACTGGAGAGAGCCAGTGTGTTGTACGGAGTTAAAAAGAAAAAAAAATAGTCCGCTCCGCTACAAATGTGCCGTAGAGTTGCGAGGGATGCTCTATTTTTATAAAAGAGGAGGGAAAAACTTTGGTGGAGGAGCCCGGAATTTTTCCTCTGTGTGTGTATGTGTACCTATATATATATATATATATGCACGGAAGCATATGCATAGATGCATACATACACGTGTGTATTCCTGCATTGCTTTTCAAGCATACACGTTTGCCCCTTCGCCTCCTCCCCCCACGCCCTGAAATGATCAATACGTGATTTAATCGCGGGGGGGGAGGGAAGAGGAGGGGGAGGACGGGACGGGAGGACGGGACACGGTGGGGTCACGAAATCCCTCATTACTTTAGCACAAACACTCATTGTTTTAACCGCTCGTGGAACTAATGTTTAGTTATGAAAATAATAACCGTTATATGCCGCCGTCCGCTCTCCCTTTACAGCATCTCCCTTTTTATTTACCCACTTTTGCAAGTGTACAGATAAGGTATGCAAAGAAAGTGTAGCGAGTAATTTATAGCTATGAATATAACATTAGGATAATGTTTCATTCTGTTACAAAGGCGAAATTTCTCTTCCTTGTGTAGACAGGTGTTCTTTTTTGCTCACTTCTGAATAGTAAATATCCAGACTCATTAAACTAAAGGCAAAGTTACGCTGTTGTTCGCTACAATGTATAAGACAGGCTCAGAAATTCACCACCTCCTCCCTCCCTTTTCCCCTCAGCCCCCTCCAGAAAGAAAGAAAGAAAGAAAGAAAACACACACACACAATTTTACTGAAGATAGGGAAAGGGCAAAGCAGGATTGGGGTAAATCTCATTACATCTGCTCTAATCGCTTAGCAACACAAAGCCTTTTCTTGTATTAGCGCGGAGAGCCTTTCAGCGCTGCCTGACAGACAGTATTCAGTTAGCATTAGTAAACTCCATAAATCAGGGACTTCTTTGGGCGCAGTATAAGTTTTAGAACTACTCGGGATTTGGTTGGGGGTGGGGGAAGAGGAGCGGAGAGGGGATATGCGTGCGGATGAAGGCTGCTTGGCCACGGATTTATTAATTTGTCTACCTGTGTGTTTATTTATCGCAATGCACGAAAACTGTCCCGTCAACAAATGCCTCTCCCAGACTGAGTGCCCTCCCCCAAGCCACGACCCTCGGGCAGCGGGGTAGCCCGGCGAGGCCAGCGGCGGTGGGCAGCGCTGCCCCCGCCTCCCCACACCACGGCCCGCGGGATCCGCGGGGAGCCGGGGGCAGCCTCCCCGCGGCGTGGGGTTTACCCTCACTCCCCATTCCTGCTGCGCCGCTCTCCCCTCCCCACAGCCCCCCGTGATGCTATCTTATGCACAAACTTTTCTCCGCACGCGGGAGCAGCGCCGGCCCCGCGGAGCCTCCGCGCCCTCCATCCCTCCCGCGCAGGTAAGAATGGAGGGGGAAGCCCCTCAGGCCCTGTCCCCGGGAAGGGCTGTGGGCACCCTTTGAGCCTCCTATTGCGCCCAGCCCTCGTCTCACCTTCCCCTCAGAGAGGCGCCGACCCGCACCCAGCCCCCCTAGCACTGGCTTTTGGGGATCCCGGGGGTTCATCCCCTGTTCTAAAAACCTTTTTTTTTTCCCCCCTCTCTTTTTCCTTTTTTTTTTTTTTTTTTAATTTATTTGTTTGTTCCCCCTCCTTCTTCCTTTTCTTCTCCTGCCCCTCCCCGCGGCGCAGGTCCTGCCTTTTGTGCGCGGGCTCGCAGGGCAGGCGGGGGGGCGGCGGGGGCCGGGCAGGCAGCGGGCAGCGCCGTCCCCGCGCGTGTCGTGCCTCAGCCTTTATCCCGGCGGCGGCGGCGCGGCGGGGGCCCGCCGGGCTCGGGGGCGGCGTGCGCCCGCCGCAGCTGCCGCCCCGCGCTCCCCGCCCCGCGCCGCGCCCGCCCCGCTCCGCTCCGCTCCGCGCTGCCCGGGCCGAGCGGCGGCCGGGGCCGGCAGCACGCGAGGAGAGCGGGCACCTGCCCAAGGAGAGGCGGGCGCGGCCGGGCGGGCGCGGGGGGGGCGCACACGGGGCGCCCTGGCTCGCCGCTCCGTAATGCAGCGCGTATTACTCAGTGCATTCAGGGATTAGCTCGACTTGAAGTGTGGGGAGATTGTGCGCCTCCCTGCTCCTCGCCTCTTGGAAAGGGGAGAGGGGAGAAGCGCCCCCCCGGTCGCCCCCTCCGGTTCGTCTCAGCGCGCAGCAACTTCAGCTCCCAAGCGAGCGAGCTCTTAGCGTGTCAGGCCGCACAATGCGGGGCTAATTCCTGCTGCAAAAGGCAAGTGGTGAAGAATCAATCGCAGGCTTTATACAATCAAAAGGGATGATGGGCTTGGGGTTGCAAATTTTTTTTTTTATTTTTAAGTTCCCTACCCCAGTCTGAATTTCTCCTGCTCCTTACCCCCGTCCTATCAATAATCCCATGCAGGCGATTGCAGACCGAGGTAAAGCTATCATTTGTATGCGCCTGAAGATTAATTTCCCCCATGTACCAACTCAACGGCATAGTTATCTCTTTAACAGGGAAAACAGTTTGGCTCCATTGTCGGGTTGCCAAGACCGCCTTTTGAGAAAGGGAGCCCGGCTAGCCTCTGATCAAACTCAAAGGTTAGTTAAAAGACAAAAACAGCTGAAAATCTTCATGAATAATGCTGTTTCCCCGAGCCCAGTGTAGTGCAAGCGCACATTTCAATGCCAGAGCATTTTGTTATGCTGCTCGCCTAAGTCAGAATTTCACAGAAAAGGCAGAGAAGAAAAGCTCCAACAATTAGAGGGGGCCTGTCAGAAAACATTAACGCCTTCCTCGCCCAGCCTGTCAAGCGTGCTGGAAATAAAAAACGGGCATAGCGAATCGCACCTCCACCCTCCGGAGCTGCAGGAGGGGGGTGGGGGGGAGTTAGGGACAGAGAAGTAAAGAGAGAGAGACAAATGGACAGGCCCAGGCAGTTAACAGTCCCCCTCGGCTTTGCAGTTCATCCAAAAGCTGGAAAAAGAAGGGAAAAGGACCTGCAGCTGGATGTTCTTGCTTGATATTCATGCTTCTGTTTCATGCCCCAGAATTATATTTGTTCTCAGGACCATTGCACACACTCACACACACACACACACACACACACACACACATGCACAAACACGGGTGCACGCACTCAGACCATCCCTTTACACCTTCAGCCCTTTCCTGCATCAGCCCTGCAAAGCACACGAGGTACCTGGTGAAACAGCAGCCTGGCAGAGCTGTTGCTGCCTCCTGCTTTCTTCTCCCCCCAGTCTCAGGTCTAAGTTTCCATGTCTGTAACCATGCAGATGTCCAGGGTGGCCAACCTGCAGCTGGGCTGAAGGACCTCATGTCAGAGAAGCTGTGCTCATGTATAGCACCAGAGCTATCTCACTCTTTAGAATTTTTTTAGGAAAATGTGTTTCCAATGTACAGTTTTAACTAGTGAGATCAACAACCCATAAGCTCGAGTCCTTTTTCCTAGTTAAATACCTACTGACAAAGACACTAAAATTTTTAAAGCTTCCCCTGCGCTGGTGTTGATTTCTCTAAGTGAACATCTAGACTTTGACTTTCCTGGCCAAATCACAGAGTTTTGCCAGTAATTTAAATAAAAAGAGAGTTCTGGTTCATCTCTTACTGTGAGCGAAACCTCAGACCATCACTTAAACTTTTTTTTTTTTATTTTTATTTGGCCCTTGTTGCATTTGTTGTCTCACTGAAAAGGCACGTATATGTTAATAACTGAAAAGGAGCAGATCAGCACTGAGCAGCTTCTACATTCAGCCTTCTGCTGGGTGGGAAAGAGTGGGGGGGATTACTTCTGTGCATTGCAGTATTCATATGGGTGTTGAAAAAATGAAATTTCAGCCAAATACAAAGTAACTGAAGGGAAGGAGTACCTCCAATGTCCAATCTGAGGTGTTCCAGGGGTTATATCTGTAAAGGGATACAGCAACACAGTTCAGACAGCATGTGAAAGACATCAGACTGCCCATGGTTAGAGAGCTGTATGATTCCAATACATCCTGTGGGGAGAAAACTCTAAGCTTGGGGACAGGAACCCCAGCCCTCCATCCATACACACCCTGGAGCAGCACAGTACGTCCAGGAAAATGGTACCTGCTGCTCCCCTTCAGAGAAAGCAGGTATCTCCTGCAGCTTTGGAGCCAGATATATCCCTTGAAGGATGTATGAAAGAGAAAAGCCTCACAAAGCACTGGGACTTTCATTGGCTCTGACACTTCTGTCCTGGAGAAACACAAGCAACCGGTAGAAGAGGGGAGAAGTTTCAAGAGATACTTTTTCTCCCTCTATCTGGCTACCTGGTACTTACTATTCTAATTACAGAGGGGTAAGATGGTAAAAATGCAGGCATGGGAAACTGAGGGCATTGGCCATGGGCTGAAGCTGTCTAGATTCATTGCTGGCTATGACTTTGTCCTGACTCAATCCTGGCTCAATCCTGAGATCCACAAGTGCTAAGCAGAGACCATAAGTAGTTCCTCACAGGTGCCTGGGGACATGCAGCATTGGGAGAACATGAGAAAACTGGCAAGGGAGAGGGAGCCTCTGATCCAGACTGTGCTTTGTGCAAGGTGCTGTGGGAAGAGGCAGTGCATAATAATAGTCTGCCTTATTTTTCTGGGGGACAGACAATCCATGCTTCCTTTTATCCCACTGCAAATAAGATTCAATCCAGTTTTTGGTCCCTACCTAACACCCAGAAAAGGGCAGTTATGTGTCCTAAAACATCAGACTAAACATCTGTATGATGTACAATATGTGACCTGTAACTTGCTTAGGAGTAAAACTCCTTTGAAAATGTTACCCAACAAACCATATATTTCAATTTTCTCTTAGACTACGTAAGCAACTACAGCAGTCAATTGCAAAATTTTCTGCTGGTCACTGCTGCTTTGCACAAATATGCAGCTTTCTTGCTTTCTGCTTCTATATATTCCCAATAGCACTGGGGAAGGAAAGATAAACTTCACAAAGACTCCCTATAACCAGCTCCAGTGGCATAATCCAGGCTTTTGCTATAGGGGAGGGGAATTGTCTTCCTAAATGGAGCCCAAAATCATTTGGTTCAATATCACAGAAGCAGATCACTGAAAGAGCACAGGTTCCAGTTTTGAGTGAGGTCCTCCTCCTTCCCCAGCAGTCACACCACTCTCTTGCTCACTCTCCCCTTCTGTGGCTGGCCACAGCTTGGAGCTATTTTAATTTGCACTTGCTGGACTGTCAGAGCTATATTACTCTGGAGGAGGAAAAGCCCCATATTAGTAAAGTGTGAAATGCAGTTTTGACTGAAAAGGGAAGCCATTTCGACATGATTATACCGTGACAGTGCAGATTAAAACCCTGCCATATGGCCTAAGATAGGTTTGTTCTTACTTTCAGGTAACAACACATTGCTAATTAAGTGGTGATGACATTTCCAAAGGAAAAAGAAAAAAATAAAAAGAAAAGCCACTTGTATGTGAAATAAAGACAGTCAAGAGAAGGGAAGACATCAATCGGTGCCCATAATAGTGGAAATCAGCTTCCTTTTATCATTGTGGTTTGGCCTGAATAGAAGAGAATTTGTTTGATTTGTTATTGAGTAAACAATAATTCATGTGGGCACTTGTAGGTTGTAGGTGTGAACACAGTGCTCCTGAAAGGCACCCGACTGACAGTGCAGGAGAGCAAAATCCTGCATCACATCCAGGACAAACACAGCATGGGCAACAGCTCAGAGAGGCTCCTCATCCTGCTTTGCCAAGGCCCTGCAAGGGAGTGATGGAGGTTTCCCTGAGCAGGGTGGGAAGCCAGCCTGTCTCTTAAATGGCAGTCACATTTAAGCACATACTTTAATGTCTCTCTATCCTGGAGATCTTTGCTTTTGCATTTCAGGGGATACAGCAGCAAATGATGGCAGAACCAGCTGACACAAAACCCACAGTCCTGCCTACACCCACTACTGTGTCTCTGTGGAATAGCAGTTGCTTTAAGAGACTAAATGGAATAGTATCACACTGTTGGTTTACAAGCAAAGGGTCACTTTGCCCACTAACAACCAGCCCTTTGAGAGTTTCAGATGAAGGGTGTTCTTTAAAGACCCAAATTTTACTAGCAGTTTCTTTTACTTGGACATATATACATGTGCATATATTACTCCATGCCATACAGACTCCATTCAGAGCAGCTGACTCAAAAGTCTGAAAAACAGGCAGTAGGACACATTTTGCTTCATCTTGTTTTATGTTTCATAGCAAACCTCATTTTAGGTTGCTCTAACGTACATCATGTAGGTCTGCCTGGTTATGAGGCCTGACTTAGCAAGGACACTCACAGTGCCTATCCTGTCAAACAGGAGGTACTGTCAAAAAACAACCAAAAAAAGAGGCACAACTTCCATACTTGCATCTCTTCCTGACTGTGTTGCTGCTCAGACGAACTCCAAAGCTTCACGTGTTTCTCATAGATTTTGCATGCTCAATGATTTGAAGCTGGAATTCAGCAACCAATTAAGGATCTAGACAGATGTATGTCCATGGACAGGCCTGGAAGCACTTTATACTTTCTGCTCTCAATTTTTTGCTTCTTTCTCTTCTACCTCTTTAGCGTCCCACTTCTCATATCTGGGGCTGCACCATCTTGAGAGTTATGCCTGAACCAACTTCCAGGGTAAATACTCATTCACTTGCAAACATCTTCAGGAAGACATTCTCACATCTCTCCCTAGCTCAGTATATTGAGAACAAGTGTGGGTTGGAAGGAGACCAGCAAACCATGAAAAAAGCACACATGAAGACTTCAGAAGAATCTGCTAGCAGGTACTACATACCTTAGTTCCAAATCCCCCTGGTCTTCACTAAAGGTTTGTGTTCCGCCCCTTAGGGATGGTCTGGTGAGGATGGTGGCCAATTTCTCCTGCCTCTGAATCTAGCAAGCCTGCAGAAAATAATGCTGGGTAAAAATTCTGGCAATTGTCTCAACATGTGCAGAAAAGAGGATGGCATGGACCTGCAGTGTCAGAGGATGCAGTGCAAGATGCTGTGGCAGAAATCATGACAGGGAGAGGGGGCCCTACTGAACAGCAGTGCTGTGTACAGCACAGAGCAGGGCTCTCATGAGGAAATGGGAGCATATAGGAAGAGCAATGCTGAGGAGATCGTCCTGATACACAGGCAGTGGGTGTCAGATCCTCCTGGCACCCAGCCCCGGGAGACTATTCCATAGCAGCCAGCAGCACCTCAGGGCTCCCACAGGTCCCTCTCCTTGTGTTCATGCATATGTCAGAAGAGATGTGTTTGTGCAGGTAGAGATGCTTGTAGAGAAGGCTGGCAGGAGTGTGACACAAACACAGGAGGATAATGGCTTTATCCTTACTTCAGCAACTTGGTCTCTATCTGAAGACAGATATGTTTTCAGATATATTTTCACCTTCTCCAAGAGCTTGTGGCAATCACTCTGAGGAGATTACAACGAACAGAGAAACAGAAACAAAACAGCTGCTGGAGAAAGCAGTGAGCAAACCTCCTTCCCTCCTCCCTTGCTCCAAGTTAAATGTCAGAAGACCACTGCAGCCCCAGGGCAGGTGAGGAGGACAATGACACATTTGAGGAGCACTTTGCTCAGTCTGGGCTGTCCCTTGGCTTCTCTGCATGGCCAACCCCCATCTTCTTGGCACTCCACTTTTAGTTACCACTACTCCTCTCTCTCTGTGTGGGGAACTGCTACTGACCAATGGAGCATTTATAAATAGAACAATGTTTAATTAACACAACAGTAGGACAGACTTGTTGAAATACTTCCCAGACAGCAGGCAAGAGTCCTGACAAGGAGACTATTATGGGAATTTTAATGAATCCTTCCAGAGTGGGACAGCTTCCATACACCTACATTGCAATGACTAATTTTGTTTGTGAAAATTGTATTGGTAAATGATACAGAGTGACAATGACGCGAGGGACCAGCAAACTGAATAAAGTCACTGGGTGACTGTGTGAAATACTGCCTGCAGACAGAGCAGAGTGCTTACTAAACGCAGTGCAGTCATGGGTCCGAGTGCCCAAAAGCCCAGCTACAAATGGAGTTTGCATAAGGCAGGCAAAGAAGCAATTAAATAACCCAAACAAGGATCTAGCTGTGCCAGATGACACCACAGCATGAAAAGAAGCAGGGGCTGAGCAACTACTTCTGTGAGACACAACCAGGAGCATGTGCCTTATTAACACCACTGCTAAATGCATGCTAGCTGCTGCTGCTGTAATTGAAACCACTCACAGATATCCTTGCCATCTCCCTTTCTAAGAAAACAGGAAATTAAAATTGTCTGCCCCAGTGCTGGGCTTGTGTAAGGTTGCCACCTATGATACAGCAGCCTACTTCTTCTAACAGGGATGTGAGAAATGTGAATCAGGGGGCACTGGAAGGACAAAATGTACGATGTCAGTGCATTCCCTTGAGATCACCTCCTCCTAGCTCTGGAAACTCCTCTAGCAGAGACATTGTACACCATCAGTAACCCAGTGGTCGTAATTAGAAAGTACTAATGAGCTCAGAATTTCAGAAAGAGCTTTTTATCCTTAAAAATCTTAAGAAACAAAGTTCCCAGGAAGACAGTTTGCAATGACAAATGCGTTATATTCAGATTTTCCAGTTCAGCTCTCCACTGCTGTGCTGTACAGACAGTAGCCAGCAAAGGACTCTCTACAGGCCCTGTTCTTCTGACTTATTGTTATACATCTGAGGTTCTTTTTCCCTAAAGATCTAGATTTTAATGCATGGATTCAAGATATGCCTTATCTATCTAGAGAGCCCGGGCAATACCAGTTTTCTTCTCTGATTTTGCCATTTTCTCTTCCTTATGGGCATATCACATTTTTTTCTGGAGTACAAAAAGTAAGGTGAATGCACATTGACTACTGAAACGTGTTGCAATGCATTTCAGACAAAACAGTGTTGGAAAGTGAGCTTGGGATGGAAGTGTATGCTAGAATAGTGAGAAGAGCAGTAAAATAAAGATTTTGGTGCATTACTTCAAAAATTTAGGAGCAAAATAATTTCTGAATTGTTGGGCTTGACAATGATGTACACAAAGCTGACCAAGAAAATCATCAAAATTATTGTTGAAAACTTCAGTAACACATAAGGATTTCACAGAACTGAAGTCAAACTTTGCAAACTGCTTACTATAAGCTTTGGTTTTCGGAGGAAAAGATATGAGGAAAGAGAGACTATATTCTTTTTACTGCTACAGATGCTGCATTCAGAGGTGTAGGTCGCAAAACATTGATTAATTTTTATCCCCACGCATCTGTTTCCTGTTGAATTCTTCCTTTTGCATAATGTGGAGTCTTGCCTGTCAGATTAACGCAATGCTTCACCCCCAGACAAAAGTGCTGGCCTCTGACAAATCCATCTAGAGCACACCTAGCTCCATCGGTGGGCATATTATAAAAGGTAATGAGCTTGACACCCCCTCCAGCTCCAGCTGCTGCAGCAGCGTGTAATGAGCCCTGCTCTATGGGCTCCGGCACTCGCTCTGAAACGCCATTGAGAACTGAGACAGCATGCCACTGAATTTAATTTACTGCTTAGCATCAGCTGGCCCCAGATGATGGAAGGTCATCTGTATGGAGGGTCAAGTGGGATAAACAGCTCCAAATCTCCCTTCTGCCCAAGGGCTCAGAGCTGGTAAGCCCCAGGGCACACAGGCACAGACCTGATGGGGGCATGTTGGCTGAGCAGGCTCCACAGGCAGATTCCTTTGGAGCATCTGTTCTCCCAGATGAGAAATCCCTCCCATTGACCATATCCCACCAGCATTTTCACAGAAATTTTGAGGAAATCCATTGCAATAGGCCAGGTTCCTTGGGGGAGTTAGTCTGCCACTGTAGGTATTTCTTTTCTGGTAGAGTAACTTTCCTACCTTCATAACAAGACATCACACTGCATTTTGCTTGTAAGATATCAAGAATTTTCAGATCATAAAGTACCATCATTCTGTTTCAAGAAAGCAAGGCTGGAGGGAAAGTTTGAATAGCCCAGAAAGGGCCAATGCCAGAGATAGAAGGAAAAAAATGAAAAAAAGGGAAGAACATGGTGATACTACCTTTAGTGTTGTACATGTGAAGAGCCAAGGCAGTGATATTGTATTTAACTCTTCCCAGAGATTTTTTTCTGCCATGCCATAAATATGTTGTGACTTTAAGCTTTGTGTGTACATGAAACTAAACCCAGTCAATGAGAAAATTTAAAAGATTCATTTGTTATGTTCAACCTAAGGGCTGGACCTGCCTCTGCTGAGAGACTAACAAGTCATCCCACGCTCCAGAAGATTATGATCTTGGAAGAGCAGGACTGAGAAATGCAGATCTGGCAGGGAAGAGGGCCTATTTCCCAGTGAGAAGATAAGTAATGCCCTTTAAGGATGTCCTAGACGTAAACCCAGAGATGTGGCTGTGCAGTAAAAAATGGCACAGCCAGATTCAGGCGTCTGAAAAGCATAAAGATGCTAATGGGAATGGGGGCCTGGGGCATGGTGTGCTCCAGGCAATTTCTGCATCTGCTCTTCAAAGACACAGCCATTGAATCCAATGAGACCACCTGAGGAGTAGGAAACCTTCCTGAGAGAGCACAACAGGCAGAATCAGACCCCTAGGGAGTGTAATATAGGTCTTTAAAAATTTGTCTCACTGTGTGGTGGCAGGTTTCTCGCTGGCTTCTTTGCCTTCACGCCCGCCCGCGTGTCTGAACTGCACGGTGTGTGTGCTTGGTTTGATGCAGCCCTTAAGTGTGCACGTTCTTCACTGCTCTCAGGACACAGTCACACGTGGGGCTGGCAGGGCCCAAAGGCAGAGCTGCACAGCTACCTCCATGTGGGCAGGCTGTGCGGCACAAGGGCAGGTACCATCATCGCTCTGCCTGCACACTGGTACTGCACAGATGTATTTATGCGCCAAACGCTTCCCTTTCGTTAGATATTGCCACCTCTTCCAGTGCAGACAAAGACGTGTTTTGAGGCTGTGCTCCTTTTCTGTGCAGATGACAGGTGAAAATGAAGGTTTGATATAAATATACACTGGTCTGAAGTGGATCGGGAGCAAGATCTGGCCTAATATTCCACCCTGAACAAACAATTTTGCTTTGCTCAAAACTTTTTCTAAAAAGAATAAGCTCAATTAAGAAAACCACAACAGCACAACTTTTAAAAAATACCATCGTTATTGTTCATGTGGGTTTTGGGTGGGCTGTGGAAATTGATTTACGAGTCAACCACTTTTCTCTTTTCTTGCCATCTCTCGCTTGAGTGGTTTGTAGGCCTTGGCCCTTTCTTTCACTCAAGGAGAATAAGGTTGTCTATGGAAGAGGTCAGCATTTCAAATTGGTGGAGTTCAACTGCACAAATGACATAGAACTGACAAGAAAAGACAGGGGGTTTGGAGGTCATAGACTGCATAGGTCCTGGTTAGGGTTTTTGCTTTGTGATGGGACCTGGCACCAAAATGAATTAAATAACAGGCTTAAGGACTATTGAGGGAGGGCTGAATGCAAATCAAAGATAAGTAGAAGTTTTCTTTCCTAAAAGGGGAATAATTTTTTTTCCTTACCTCCCCCTTTCCATATCTGCACAGGCAAGGTCTGCATGTTAAACATGATTTAGCAGGCATTATTCTGGAGCCTTTTCATCAGGTTTCTGCAGTGATTGCCTATCTTGGCCTATGATTAATGATCTGCTGTGCA
This sequence comes from Motacilla alba alba, assembly GCF_015832195.1. Lineage (NCBI taxonomy): Eukaryota > Metazoa > Chordata > Aves > Passeriformes > Motacillidae > Motacilla > Motacilla alba. Next base: position 62,671,719 of record NC_052031.1, read on the forward strand.
ATTTGGAGGCTATAATGACTCAACAATCCACACACAAACTATATAGTTGCATTCCTTTTGCAGATTTGCCAAGCTGTTACCAAGGGGCCCACAACCAAGCCGGATTGTTAGAGATAGCTAAACATTTCTGCAAATGCCATTCTGCCCTTATCTTGCTGAGAAGTGCGTTGGGCAGCAGGCTCATTTACAAAATTCAAAGCCTAGATTTTAGTGGTTCCTTTAAAAAAAAAATCTGGACTGAAATAATCATTAAAAAGGCTGGTAAGAAAAGATCCTGGTATATGGCCTCTCAGTGATTATACAGACAAAATACTTTCTTTGTTTCCAAATTTTGAATCTGATTAATTGATGCCTAATGCTATTAATGCAGTTTGAAAGCGAAAAAAGTTAATCTTTGAAAACCCATGCCATAAATGAAATCTGAAAATCCAAGCAGATTTTGAAGTGAAAGCTTTGTCTTCATTTCAGTTTCTGTACAGAAATAGGCTATGGGATTTATTTATAGACTTCAACTGGATCCCTCTCCAGTTAAAAACTGTCTGTAGAAAACTGCTTTACAAACATTTTTTTGAAAGCATAGGCCTTGATAAGAGTGATTTTGGAGAATCCAGTTTCTATTTATAAGGTTGTTTTAAATAAAAGTAAATGTAAAAAGGAAAAGTGAAGATAGCTACTGATGGAGTCTGTCTTTCAGACATAAGTTATCTTCCGAAAAATAATTTTAGGATAATACAAATATGTTCCTGTTTCCATTGTTAGTTATTACATGATGACCAAATAATTCCACCACAACTGAAAAGATTTCTCATACTGGCTGGGTTACAGTCACATTCAGTTTAACAATTCATCTAGTTTCAGCTTCTGTCTTTTTTGTAGGCAAGAAGGATTGTGAACTAGAGGGGCAGTATAGCATATCCATGCACCCATGTCCATCCATGTCCATGTTATTGCTATTGTTGTTGCCATTTTTATTGTTATTAAAATGCCTGGGAGCTTTAAAAACTGTGCTAATATTGAAGCCTCATAACAACATTGAGTTCCATGAAGAATGCTGTCTCTCAGGCCGGTTCATAATTCCCTGAGACCCTGACTGCAGAGAGGCTTCATGGTCCCAGATTTAAGTACAAGTGTAAGTGATTTTCTGCATCCAGGCTTAAGCAAGTAAATCACAATTTAGTTTATGTCCGGAGTGAAGACAGACGTATCTCCAAGCCTTTGGGAAGAAGGCCTTTCTGATTCCACTGTAGGCAACAGGAAGCCTCAGAGCCCAATGTGTCAGAGAACACCTGTTTAAAGAAACATTTTTAACACTATAACACAAACAGGAAAAATACAATATGCAGCCTGAAGACTCAGAGCACTTAGAGTTTCCTACTCCTTTCCTACTGGCAGGGGGAAGGAGCAAGAAACATCCAGCTATGAACTCAAGCAAGCAAAGCAGTATTTGCCCTCTCTTTATCCAGGCTTTCATCCTTATGCTAAGAGTCAACCCACAGCTATGCACTGTGGATATCCTACTGTTTTATAGGTTTTAAACTAATCTTTGCCTCAAATATGTACATAAATAAATAAAATCAGCTGTGAGCAGAATGCTGTACAGCCATGATAGTGTTGCTGTGCATATAAGTCTATTAATCTCTGAATGGTTGTGTAGCTGACACTGCCTTCAGGGCAAAGCATTGGACTACATGAGAGTCAACAACCTTTCAGTGCTCTTCTAGCCTGTGGTTAGGCAGGACAGACAGAGACCATTGGTAGCTGGAAGACAGTGCCTCAGAGAGGCAAAAACCTGCTGCTGCAGTGGGATTGATCATTGGTCTGTGTGAGACAACCACTCTCCTGACTCAGGGGAAGAAGCAAAAGCAGCAGCAGAGAGACCTTTCACTCTCAGCATGCCATGGCCTCTGGCTTCCAGCCTTCCTGTGCCTCTGAAAATCAGTGACTGTCCTCTCAGGTAGATGGAGTCACCAAGTCTGTTTGGGACTCCCTTGACTCCACTGAAGTCAAGAAGCAACAAAGTATGCACTTTCCACACAGTAAAGATAGTATCAGAGCAGGCCTATACAGAGGAAATATTTTGTCTGGGAGCCCACAGGTGATTCTGAGAAAGATGGAAAAGTCAACAAAAAAATTAATGCTGATTTAAAAGCATCTTGGGTTGCTTCTTCTATGTGAAAGTTCCTTGGCATGTTTGCATCCACATGGATAATAACTTGGTTGGGAACTAGGCAAGGATCCCCACTGGCATCAGACCTCCACCATCCTCTGTAAAAGATGGCACTAAGAGGGACACAGGGTCTCCACTACAGCCATGTCCTTGGCTGTTCTACTAGAACCAGTTGTTACAGATGTGGGATGTGCTTTCTGTGAGACAGTCAACTGCCTGCTGGGCAGTGTGATGAGCTCAACCTTATTTCACACCTCTCACCTTCTCTGTTTCTTTAGTTCCCTTAGTTTGAACTGCTGCTTAAAAGTAAACTGGATGGAGATTTCCAGAGATCTTGGGTGGCTGGACACTGTGGTGTCTGGGTATGCAAGAGACACACTTGATACTCCAAGAATGACTTGTGTACGGACACAGGAGAAATAAGAATCACTCCAGCTTTGCTCATGGCACCTTTTTGTACTCCAGATGCTTCAGGAGGAAAGACTGTGGTCTTCAGTGATAGCTCAGTATTCCTGGAGGGCCAGAGTTCAAGAACTGGGATTCAAGTCTTAAGGAAGTTAGAGACTTTTCCAGGTGTCTGCAAGGCACAAACTAGTGTGTTCTGGAATCAGAGAATGACTTAAGGCATACTTCCCCTTTGAGGAAAGTAAATTTTGTACCCTCAAGAATGAGGGCAAGTGTGTAATTTTACACATGGCAGTGAAACAAGAAAACTGAATTTCATCAGAAGCTGTAAAATCTGCCCCAGATTCACCCAGAATCAATTCAAGCACTGGCATATATATATCAATGACTAGTTGCCAAACTGATATACAGTGACTATCTCAGCTAGTAGATCATTTATTCAAAATGGGTGTAAAAGACAATTGTACTGGGCACTGGCAAACAGGGGCTGACATGGCAAACACCATTTTTATGGGTTGTTTTTAAAGTGAAAATTGTATAATTTGAGACAGACAAGCAGGGATGACCATAGTTATTCCTAGGTAAGCCTGTCCACAGAAGAACAGCTTGCCCAGAGTTGTTGTTTCCCTCTGTTCATTCAGGAACCATCATTTTTGCCCAGCTTGCAGAATCACATTTAGGATGCACGTCAGCCAGTTGCAAAGGCAGGAGCTAGAAGTTAACCCTTTTAAATAAACAGAAAGTATTGAGTGATCAGTCCCTCTATAGAGAATCCCTTTCTCCATGCCTTTTTTAAAGTTATTTGAGCACCTTTATGTGTTAAAGATGGGTTAAATGGGGTCATAGGGCTAAAATAGCTAAGAACTTTGGAGAGACTTGGAAAAGGAAGATGAATGCCTCTTTCCTACACTGCCTCTGGTCATGCAGAAGGACAACAGTGAATGGTCCAGAAATAAAAAACTGGGCCTTCTGAAAAATTTTGCAATATAGTCTCTGCCTAAATGCAGAGCAAGGCAGAAATCTCTGTTATGTCCTGTGTACTCCACTGGTTTTAGTAGGAGCCATGGGACAGACTTTCCACAGACCAAGCTGGTAGGCTTTGATGTATTTGCTCTAACACTAGCAGTGTAATCCAGAGATTAATAGAATAAATACCAAGGGCTAAAACATAGTATTTTTCAATGCTAAGAACAATTGTGTTATAAGGGCTGGACCAGAAAGGGTTAATATCTGCTCTTCCAGATGTGAACTTCATTAATTTAATCTAAAACATCTTGAGAGATAATAATACACATATTTCCAATTACAATTATTTAAACAGAAAAACAATTATTTAAACAGCCCTAATCTTGCACTTCATGAAACCCTTTACATTCACTGTAATGTCAAGCTCTGCAGGGGAATATGTTAACAGAGGAAATCTAGCATCTTCTAATTACAGTACTTCTATGAAACAGAAACAAAACTGAGTTTTGAAGGTTGAGCTGAGAGGAAGAACTATTCCATGGCAGATGGGAATGCAGAAGCACTAGGTTAGATAGATGAGTATACCATACTTATTTCACTTCTCTGTGGAGGTACTGGCACACATGTCTGGGAAAAGATGTATAATCATAAAACCCACGCGTAATTTTGGAGTAAGAACGCATTGCCATTGACTGACTAGCTTCCGTAGTTATCGGTCACAAAAGAGAACTACCATGTAGTTAAGTGCTCTAATCTTTCTAAAAGCCTGACACAGCTCACCAGAGAGCCACAATCCAAAATCATTTACAGAATGAGTTGCATCTATGCAATATTTTCAGATTCTTGCTCAGAACAGAAAGGCAACTTTGACCTCTCTCTACTGGGGAGAGAGAGCAGCAAACAGCAGCACAGCATTTCCCTGTCAGTCAGTCCCGTTTCACTCTTGGGGCTTTGCTTCAGTTCTGAAGGCCTTCATGGTGCTCCCACCACAGGCAGCTGCCTCAGGCTGGCCTCCTGCATGGCTCTGTCAAGCCCAGCTCTTGGGGCCACCATAGCAGCGAGGAGGGTACAGCTAAGAAAAAAATCCCAGTGCCAGGACGTCACGTTAATGTACCAAAGCTTTAAAGGACATTCCAGGAAACACAATGTGAATTTGCAGATAGGAAAAATTCAGATTATTACTCCAGACATGGTGCAGACACTGCACCAGTGTGATGTCCTCCCGGGCACTGGGAATGCACCCACTGCTATCATGCATACGTGGGTGGGCAGCTCAGAGGTGCTCATGGTCCACTGAAATTCACGATGGGTTGGGTGCCACATTGCTACACCTGTCTTTGTAAATCTTGGTTCTACTTACATTATCTGGTTATCTGATAAGGCTTTCCCAAAAGTGACAATGACTTCAGTACTTTTTAGCAGTAAAAATCTGCAAATAATCTGATAGAAACAAAGACACCAATTTATGCCGGAACTCTTTGTATGACATCACACAAAGAACAAAGACTATTTCTACCAAGTGAGACTTGCTGTAAAGTTTTTCTCTCACATCATTACACTTGATCACCAAAATATGTATGCAACTTTTTGGAGATGGAGCAGCTTGGTTCCTCTTCAAATTCAACTGAACCACTGACAATCTGCAGTTGACAAAATGACTGCAGAAATGTAAGCATAGGAATATGTAATTCCTGAAATAAATGCACAGGTATGTGCTTCCACAGGATTACCTCGACCATTCCGTGATGTGACTTGCTGGTGCCATGTCTATGCTGTACAGTTGTATGAGTGACCTCCTTCCCACCCTCCATCCCCCTTGGTAATTGGTCATTTGCAGGTGGACAACACAAGAAGTATGGTGGTTCTTGTAAGAGCTCTGGCACACACAAAGAAATCAAAATCTGTCTTATAACAATGAAGCAATCTTTTGTGCAAAAAGATTCAAAGTGTAGCAAAAGCTCATCCATCTAATAAATGACCCCCACCCACCTGCCAGTGGAAAGGCTCGGCAGTGCAGGGGACAGGGGCTGCGAGAAGGTGATGGGGAGGGATCTTTTTTTTTTTCGAATTGTGATTGTTTGGGTTTCTGGTCCAAGGTAAATGACAAGAAATCGAAAAACACCCCCAACACACATATTTCAACTAAAGCAAGTGCTTGGGATTACTTTTTCCCCCTCTGTGTCTGTTTGAAGGTATTCTCTGAAGTTGACAAGCACGTGTTTTGGAGACCATTGAAAAGCTTCTGCCATAAATAGAGGAGGCAGCTTGGCTTAAGTGTTGCTAGGGAATACCTGGCAACAGGCAACAATAGTCCTTTTAGAGGGCCCAGGGCAAACAGTGACCGTGGTAATGGGGTGGGCTTAAGGGAGGCTCCTTGCCCGAAGCCCCTCCACTCACACTGCGCCTCCAGCCCTGGGATGTGTTCCGGAAATTCCCTGCACAAAGCAGGCCATTCAATGGGAGGTGGGCCCGTGCGTGTGCTTTTCTGGCAGGGAGGGGGGGCCGCAGAGGGAGGGGGCCTGCTTGCCAAAAAAAAAAAAAAAAAAAAAAAAATCCAAACTTTTCTGTTGTGTTTTTTTTTTTTTTTTTTTTTTTTTTTTTCCACGAAGGCTAAGAGAAGCACAGAAAGTGCTAAGTTTGTAAAAGAAGCTGAAAAGGTTCAGAAAGGAACATAATGGGGCCAGGGAATGCCCCATGAATTTTGAACAGAGAGCAGAAAAGAGACCCTAAAAAGCAATTAGTGATGCTGCTTGTCGCTGAAGAGGGAGCTTGAAGGAGGTGGGAAGGCGCAAAAAGAAGAGGGCAACTCCAATCACTTAGTAAAGTAGAGGGAAAGGGGGGGCAGGCACAGGGAGAGAGAGAGACTGGCGCCTTCGGGAATTTTTATCGTAAAAGTAGATGGAGTCACACGGCAAGGGCAGCGTCCAAGGAGTGTCTAGAGCCGACGGCACATGCCAAGATGCCTTTTGGCTTTGCCTTCCCTGCCCATTTCTTCAAAACAGGATCAGCAGGACTCGGCTGCTGTCTCTGCTAGCCCGATGTGTCTGTCACAGGCTCAGCCCCAAATCCTCACCCATCCCTTCCAGGAGGATTCCTCAGCCAAGGGTCTCTGCCTGACAGACGAAGGCGAAAAGACCTCCAGTCTCTCTTCCTCTGCTTCCCTCATTCCTATTTCTAGAGCCATGCACAGACACCTATTTAGCCATACATTCCCTGCACAAATAAAAGTAACGCTGTCTGCTCATTAGCTGGGAGTTGTTAGGGGGAAAAAAAGGAAGGAAAAAAGGGCCGTCTGAACAGAGCTGAATAGCTATAACCTTAATGGGTTGTCAGAAGTCTGCAGGCAGTAGGGTGAGGGGAGCCAATCCCCCTCTAGTCTTTTGTCCTAGACATTGTTTAGGACCAGTGGTAGCTCATTAGGTCGGGACAGTAATATTCCTAACGATCCTGTGGGGCTGAGGCTTCAGAATGTGTCTTCAGCTGTTTTCCTGATGTCAATCTGATTCATGGAGAGGCATTTATCTCGACAGAGATTTTTGGTGGAAAGCGTTATTTACCTTTCATACCCTGATTACTAACCTTTGACAGAAGTTGCAGCTGGAAGGGGAAAAAAAGGAAGATAAGAGAGTCCTGTTGGCATAAACCGAGGTGTGTTATAGTGAAAGGCAAGCTGCAAAAGCCAAGTAGATGGGACCTTGGCCTACAATTTGACCCTACAGTTTGCCTCCTTGTATTTCAGATTCCATTGGTAAAGTAAGGATAATCATCCATTTTGTGTTCTGGTGGTGGTGGAGAACAAAACACTGGAGTGTAAGGTTTCTAGGAAATGAGCCAGATAAATTGTTAAATTATTACCTTTCCTGTATTTGGGATCCTAGAAGAGTTTTTTTGGGGTTTTTTTTGTTTGTTTCTTTTTGTTTGTTTGTGGGGTGGTTTTTTGTTTGTTTGTTTTTTGGTTTTTTTTTTTTGTTGTTGTTCTTTTGTTTTTTTCTGGTTTCTATCAGAAACAAAACCCAACTGAATTAAATTGTAAATCAGAATGGATTTTTTGATTGTGTATGATTTCCCTTACATCCTATACTTGTTTTCAGCCTAGAAATATGAATCTGCTGAGGAAGGGAGCAAAGTTAAACTCCCACCTTCCCTCATGCATTTCTTCAGGCATGGGCCTGAGCAGATGCTGTTCACTGACACAGGCCAAATCCCCCTCATTGGTCATTTGTGTTGCCCAACAGTGTCACAAATCCAAGGTGACATATTATTAAAGTGATGAAATTAAAGAATAATTGATCACATGGCAGATTTCCTTGTGATTAGGCAACATATTATTTATCCATTTGCCAGTCCTGCCAAACACAGAGAGCAAAGTACATTGTCATTCTGTACCCTCTCCAACAGTTCACTTCTTGTGTTTAAGGCCTGGGGTTTTCTAAGGAAACTCTCAAAGCTCCATGCAGCTGCCCTACATCCCCATTAAAAACCAGCCAAACTAACAAGTAATGATGAAATTATTTCCTTATTTATTTTGTGTTAGAAAACAGAGTGGACAATGAACTGCTCTCTGAAACAAAGGGGCAAGAACTACTCGTCCCTTTCACTCCAGTAAGAGGAGGGTAAGTACGCAAAGGTCAGCGTACAGACACTGCAAGGTTCAAACCAAGAGCACGACGCAATAGAAACAACATCCCCAGATCCTCAGGGAGTGCAAAGCAGCTGCCTCTGTGGTGCTCCAGAGCTGGCCAGAGCTGGAGCAGCTGCTGTGGGCATCCTGTGAGCCAAAATAGCTCCCGGTGACTCTGTCACATTCCCTACGCTAAGATCATGGGAAAGGATTTGGTACCCCTCAGGATATCATCAAAACACATGAAAAGACACACAGGAAAAGGCTTTGGGCTTCTCCACTCAGGTTTAGCTGTGATTGCATTTGGGTAACTCTGCTACCTGAGGAGAGTTGCAAAGGAACATTGTGCATCGTGAGGTCTCCACAAAGAACCATCCCACCACCCCAAGGAGAGATGGAATTTCAGACCCACATTTGTATATTCTAACTGTGGGGAGCATTATTTTGCTGCCAGTGAAAAGCCTGCTGGGCTAAATGTTATTCTTCGCAGGTTGCCTATTTATAAGCGAGCATGAGCATCAAGGGGTACCTGCCACCAGCAGAACATGACAGAGTGAGCAGGTCATGCCTCCTGAATAGATCCAGAATAGTTTTCTAGCTGGTAAGCAACAAAATAAATGTTGCTCAGAATTTAAGCAATGGGACATACCTCATCATCTGCAAGACAGTTCTTGCCCAACAATTTTACTGATTTCTCTGGTACCCCAGAAATATTAAATATTGATTCCCATACCTGGGCTGCAACTGGCAGAGGTGTCTGTGCCCATAATCACATGAATGAATCAAGCTTAGTACACTGTAGCTAAAAGGGTGGTTTTCTTCAGCAAACTTTAAAATAACCAGCAGCATTACTATTATATGACAGAAGCACCACAATAACTAATGGGACATGTCCTGCTATCTATCAGAACCAAGCACAGAAAAAATAATCATCAGAATCACTCAAAGGTTTCTGAAATATTTCAATCTCTTTTAAAATGGTCTCTGTGTGGTATTTCTAACAAGAGAAGTAAAGGGATAGGAAGACAATACTAACTCACACAGTTTTCCCTCATCCATACTGATTTATGTACCTTGTGAAGGGTTTGAAAACTGCAGGCCTCTAAGGAGCTTGTGAGAGTTGCACTGAGATCCTGACTGTGTGCAATTGTATCAAAATGACACAATTTTTAAATTTTATCATAAAAGAGACTGGTGAGGCACTGGACCAAGTTTCCTGAAGAAGTTGTGGATGCTCCATCCCTGGCAGTGTCCAAGGCCAGGACGGATACCTGCCCGTAGGAGGGAAGTTGGAACTAAGTGATCTTTCACGTCCCTTCCAGCCCAACCCACTCTGTAATTCCACGATGCACCTAACACATAACCTCCCACCCTGCAGGACCCATCTGCACACACCTGTGCCCTCGCTCACGCTCACACCTGTGTGCACACATCTGTGCCCTCGCTCATGCTCACACCTGTGCCCTCGCTCATGCTCACACCTGTACCCTTTCTCATGCTCACACCTGTGCACACACCTGTGCCCTCGCTCACGCTCACACCTGTGCTCACACCTGTGCCCGGAGACCTGTGCGCGCCTCCCGCACGGGCGCCCCGCGCCAGCCGGGCAGCACCACGGACAGCGCCGCCGTCCGCCCGTCCCCGGCCCGGCCCGGCCCGGCCCGGCCCGCTCGCCGGAGGGCCGGCAGCCAGGCTTGGGAATTCCTCTGGGAGCGACAGGCTGAACCATGCTGGAAACGCTACCAGTTCCCGCAAAATGCACGAACCAAAATCCCTGCCGAGTCTCTTTGGTTTCAAAGGGAATATTTTTAGAATCACCTGGTTCAAACACTAGGGAAACGTGTCTACTTGGAAAATATTCCTACGGCTGAGCATGTCAAGAAAAGTTTTATTTCCATGCTGCACCTCAGGACAGCAAAGGCACAGGCATTTTGCCCGAGATGACCATGTGCTCTCAGGTACATGTCTAATATTTTGTATGCAGCATGGTGATACAAGCCATAGCAACACTGCATGTCCCCATGCTCCAGCATGAACCCACAAAACAGCTTCTCTGCTAGCCAGTGAAGATTTCAGGAAGTGATGACCTGGCTGAGATGACACTCCTAGCTTTGAGGTGAATGTGGTTGTGGCTCTTGCTGAACGTGCAATGGTTAAAGCATGCTCGGTGTTACTGGGACACAACAGCTGGAGATCACCAGGCTTAGCGTTCACCACGTGGGCCTAAAAAGGCTGCTTCAGCAGCAAGATTGAATGGGCTGAGCCTGCTGGTGATGTTTAGAAAAGCAGGTTCACAGACAGATGACATACAGTCTATGTGTAAAAATTAATGACTGGCAGGCAGGTCTGAGAGACGTCAGCACCTGGGAGTGACTGGCTGTAGGCTCTGCTCATACTGCTTTGGTCTAGATATACTGCAAGGTTCACAGAGCTCAGACAATGTCTGATGTCATCTAACATCTTCAGCATCAAGTACTCACTCAATGTATTTTTTGATCAACTATACAGACACTCTTTGCTGTAGGAACACCCCCTTTCCTGATACCAGAAGAAACAGATTTTGGGTGCTACACAGCAGTATTCACCCAGCCAAGCCACAAATTTTGTGGAACTGGGGATGTGGAACTAAAGGAACAGTTAAACTGTGATTCCCAGATACCAGGTGTGGTCATTCCTCTAGGATTTTTAAAACACATCCAATAGAAAGGGTGTTCTGAGAATGTGCTGTGCAGAGCAAGGATTTTGTCCAATGACCATGAGACCCCTCAGAGTGCTCTGTGGTGTTCAGCCACCTATAAACACCTGCTGAATCTCTTGAATTAGCAAAGCTTATATGAAATAAAGGTACAGATGTACCAGATAAAGTCCCTTCACAGCTGTAATAGATCTGACAGTTTAAATGGACACCAGGTGGGAGAAAGAAAGCTTTGCAGCCACCCTTTACAGGAAGCAAATTGTCCATTTCCCAAATCAGTTTGAAGTGGGAGCAGAGCCCAGCAGAGGACAGCGCCTGGGGGACTGTCCCTCCGTGGGAGAGCATGCTGCCATGCAGGCACACGTGTGGCAGGATGAGCAGCTTTATCAGCCTGACACACACATGGGCTTTTCCTCTCAGCCAGGAGTGTTCGCTTGTGCTCAGCTCAGCACTGTCGACACATGCACGGCCTTGAACTAGCAAATTCAGAGCCAACAGGGTGTGCTCTCTCTGAACTCCCTGACAGCACAGCCATGATCTCTCTCACCCTGTCTGAGGCTCAGCCAAGCATGCAGAGTAAAAGACCCTTCACTGTCACTCTCCTTTGTGCTTTCTGGTTGTTTTGTGAGGTATGATGTGAGACAGGGAAAGACACTCCTGTCATTTATTACCAATCCTAACTTAGATTTCTTTGCAATCATCTTCCATGACAAACACAGTACCAGATACTGTGCATAGTGCTTGCAGTAACAAGGCTTGGCTTCATTACTGCATATTTTTTTTCAGCCTTGTGGCTGTCAAACAGCATTTGGGTCTAATTCATGGCATCAAACAGAGAGGCTGAATGCAGGCAATATAGATCTGGGCAGCAAGAGATGCAGCATGTGCTTGAAAAGCCCAAGTTGGCCTTTGCTCAGAAGTTTGCAGTAGCCCAATCCCTTAAACAGCTTATCTCCTCCCTGCTGCAGCACAGGGGGCAATGGTGCAGTAAGGACTCCAGCCCCTGCCTGCTGATGCAGTGACACTTTGTGCAAGTCAGGATGTTCAGCAGAACCCTAAGAAACTGAAGAGGAAGATCTCTGATCTGCGTTCTCAGAGAGGAGAATGGAACACACATCTTCCAAAGGCAGAGGACCAGGTGTATGAGCCTAACTGGAGGCAAGCATCACCTTACTCTGGTGAGTAGCTGCTTCATGATGCAGACTCTGACATGTCCCAGAATGAATGGAATGAATATTACAGCCTGAAGAGTGGAAAAAGCCTTCAATGATGTGACTCAATCTATTCCTACCTAGATAATCCTCTAGCAATTAAAACATAATCAAAAACGCTCTTATGTAAGGGTGGGCAGTTGTGATTTGTAGACGCCATTGAAAGGAAAATAGTGATATGAAGAAATATGAAGGCCTTAAAAGAGAAATCATCATCTCCCAGCCCAAATCATTAGTCAAGAAACTTTCCACAAAAGGAATAAGCATAGAAAAGCATTTTCAAAATAATTTTAGAAAAAAGGCAAATGTCCAGTAATGTATTAGGGATATTTTCCTCCAAAGTAATATATGAAGTGACTACATAAAAGAGAGGAAATGGAATTTTAGGTAGAGCTGTCTGAAATTATTCTGACAAGAGGACAAGGTAAAATTGCTTGTTTATATTGTATGAGAAGGTGTTCTCCACTCTTAGGTGTGACGGTGGCATGTGATGCCCGCTTTCCTTATTCACACAGGGATTCATGGTGCTTGCACAGAGCCAGGCAAATGTGAGAGTGCCAGGGCCAGCTCCTCAGAGCTACTCCCTGGCCAAGATCTGCCACACATCTGCCCAGATATGTGGTCTGTCAGACCTGGAGAGTGTTCATGTGAAAACCCTCAGGAAGCAGTGTGGACCTAACCTTGTGTCCACCACAGCACATTCCAGAGCTTCCCAGTGACTCTGAACATTGCTGGGCCATGCCCTGAAACACACCAGCAACCAAAGCACAGCACTCCCTCAGTGGCTGCTCTGTGTCATGAGACACTGTGTGAACACACCAGTGAAGAAAAGGAAAATCTTGTCCTGGATTTTGAATAGCCACAAGGATATAGATCACAGCAGCAGCAGCCAGCTAACAGTTTCTCTCAACTAGGAAAAAAGCTGTCTTTGCCCAGGCAGAAATGTCAACTTGTTTTTTTTTTCTTTCAGTTGTTGCATCAATAAATCCTTTCAGACTAGGACAATTAGCCTCTGAAATAACTAATCCTTGAAGGGAGAAGAGGGACAGACTTTATCTTTGCTGAAGTAACTGCTGCAAAGGTAGGTCCTTTCTTGTGGGGGGCAAAAATTCCATCTCAAATTCTTGAAAAATACTCATTTCACTAGCACTGAAAGAGAAACGGAGGGCTCACATATTTTGGAGACTAACAAACCATTTAAGAAACAAATCATTGTCCAACTTTAGGAAGCATCTAGAACAGTCTTTAGTGAAATAAATGACCAATGCTTGCTGAAAATTTATCTTAAAATTTTCATTAGTTGTTTTCAGCATTGTTACCAAGTTGTGCTATTTTCTTTTCTCAGAAATGTAGACTCCTTTTCTCTCTGCCTCTCTCTCCTTTTCTTAAAAAACCCAAAAATCCATAGCTTTTTTAGTGAAGATAATCAGTGAATTTTGAATTCAAAACCATGAGGACAGTCAAGGATGCTGTCCATCTCCTCCAAACAGAAATTGTGTCTTCACTTTGTTGCCCTCATCCCCCCCAAGACTGACTTCACCACATGGAACCTTCTCTTTTTGAAGTTTCTCTTGTCTCTAAGAAGGAGAAGATCCTTTCTCCCCCATCCCCTGTAGTGCTGGCTCTTTCCTGTGTGAGATCACTTTGAGTAATTAATTTCTAAAAAGTCTGTGCCTGTATTTGCACTGTAAACACACACACTGCATCAGAAATCTCCTTTCAGTACATTCTGCTAAGCTTAAACAAAATCCTTGATTTTGGAAACACTAGACAGGACATTGTAAATCACCACCTTTGAAGGCATAAGTCAATGCCTTCCTTTTGCTAAGTACACTTGTAAAAGTGCACACAGATATTTTCCAGAACTTTGAACAATTTGTTCTCCCAGTTAGACGAAAAATGGTTTGCATACACCTGTATGGAAAGTGATATCTAATCTTTTATGTTTGCGATTGGAGAGTGCTCAGGTCAATCAACATGCAATAGAAAGTAGTGGCAACTCTTATTTTCTATTTAATTTTACAGTCAAGGTTGAGTATTTGTTTTTGAAAGATTGGAGGAGTTGCCAGTGCCAGGGAATCGGACTCTTTTTATCTTTGGCGTGCTTGTTATGAGGAGGAGGCAGGTGCAAGGCAAGCGTTCGAGCGCCGTCGGCAGCAATAATCCCCACCTGAGCACTGCCCGGCCACCTGCTCTCCAGGCCCAGAGATAACCCAGGTCTAAGTTAGTGCACATCTAAGTCTTTGCCAAGTAAAGACTCATAAAAGACTCAAATTACGGTCACATCAGTGGGTATGACAATATATCAATATTTGATCACTGACAGTGATTTCTTCCGGATTCACCCCAAGGCATGCAGCCCGATCTGAAATGGCTTAACCCAACATAATGCACCTGTGCTTTATGGAGAAAAGGTTCAAAGCCTTGCTGAAGATGGCATCTAACTTCCTGATAACCCTCATGCCACCAGCCATCCAGCTTGTTATTAGAGCCAAGGCACCCTCAAAGCTACTGAATGCTGTGCTTGTCTTTCAGTCAGCAGTTACAATCCATAAGCTTCGCGTGCAGGGATTGGCCCCACAGTTACGGTTGGATTTATCATTGTTATGGGAAATTACTTCCCCTGCTTAGTGACACATCCATCCTAAAACACACCGTGAGGTGGCTGCTAAGGAAAAAGCAGAGGTGTGCAGAAGCAAGTCTGTTAGGAGGTAATGTAACTTCTCTTATGTTGAGTAAAAAAAGAAAGAAAAGACAGATGAGGCTTGGCTTCATTTTTCTGTTATCTAAATAGATTCATTTATAGCCTGTAAATTACAACTGTCTGCATGGCAAGCATTCCTTGCTCCCCAGTCCTGATACAACAAGGTTCCTTCCCACTGATTGAACTACGAAGTTTTACTCTCCTGAGAGATTTTAAAGCTGCACATTTCAGAGGTGCAACAAAACACACCAAGGAAACCATCAGCAGCAGAGAAGCCCTGCAGAAATAGAGCTTAAGCAGCTGACTTGTTTATTCCTTTCAAAGAAATACACTAAATGCCATTGGAAGACCTGCCAGCTAAAATTCCCTGTTTACATCCCTCTTGCTTTCCTGCAGGGCAGACATCCCTGGGCTAAGTGGAGGTGGCAATGGGCGAGCAGTGCCAGAGTCTGAGCTCCTGAGAGGATTGGAGGAAGATGTGTGAAGGAATAAATACTCAGTAAAAATCTCATTAGCACACAATTAAGAAGCAGAGAAAGTTATTTGAGGCTGATTTTTCAACCATGCCCGGGGAAAATTAAATAAAATAAAATAAAATAAAGGCATTGGCTTCCCTAAGTTTGCAAGGGACAAAATCATCCATCATGTGATGAGCATGATAAAAATGAGACAGTAAAGGAACTGGTCATTGCTGACGCCTCTCATGGAGCCAGCTCAACAAACCCACAGTGAAAATCTAGCCCAAACCATCCAATTTTCCCTCACCCACTCCTCCACTTTAGGAAACGGCTAAAATTCACAGCCGGCTCTCTGAACTGCAGGTGAAGCAGGGAGTTACCAGTAACTCCTTTCACAGTGCTGTTGGCTTCTTCTTTGATATGGTCTGGGATGAGCTGCAGGTGTCATTGTCACCACAGTTCACACAGATAGGGAATGGAGAGGTTGGATGAAATGGGGAAAAAATAGAGGGGAGAAAATGAAGATGCCTGGAGAAAATGACAGGTATGTACTGCTGGTGAAACATGGACTATGACAAAATTGTGAAGATTTTTAAAACTCCAGATTATGCAGAAATATTCTCAACTTTTAAATGTTTTGGGGTTTTTCTTTAAATAAAAGCATTACTTATTTCACTCTTCCAAGCAAAGGGAAAAAGTAAAATAAATTAAAAAATTAAAGTCAAAGAAATCAGCAACTCTTCTGCTAACAAGGTTGTAAGACCTTTTGATGCTACTATTCTCACTACCTATGAGCCTTCCAAACCTCACAAAAATTTAAAAAAATATCTTAACAAGTCCACTTGAAAAGCCCCATCAAGAAAACAAAGTCATGGTCTCATGTATTCCAGGAACTCCAGAGACTATAATTTTTAAACTCTGTAAATGTTACTGTTCATCATACTGTGTGTCTTCAGCTTATTGATTTTGTGTGCTACTCTTGTCAGGGCCTGTATTTCATTTTGTTCATACAGGACACATTTTCAAAACAAGTGCTGCCAATGGCTGACTGAGGATATACAGGCAATAAGAGGACAGGAGACTGCAGCAACACTGTAACTTTCATCATTTCTTAACATGGAACAAGGCCAAGAATATTTTAGGGTATTCAGGAAGAAGAAGAAAATAGAAAACAGCACGCAGAGAACTGTTCTACACTCTGAATGGAGTACAGTTACTTCATGCTAGATTTATTTCAGCAAAACATAACAGCTTTCCACAAAGTGGTTTAGATGGGATTCCCAGGTGACTTGTTGTGTATTTAAATACTGCCTGCGTAGGATTTAAATAAACAGCTTTTATATTAATTAGAAACAAATCCTCTCAATTGGAAGGTATTAACTAAATTGCACACACAACACTTACTCAGACTTTGATTCGGTCACATGCTTTTAAACTTGCCAGCCACTCATAGTCTAATATCCTATAACCACAGTTTACAACAGGGCAATAAAATATTGATTCAAATGTTTTAACCTTTCATCGATCGGCGTAACATGTAATTAAGTCCTAGGAGCAAGCGAGCAGCTCATTGCTAGCACACCAGCCTGGGTACATATTTACAGCCTAAGCCTAGCAGAATTGGTTTATGCATGTTTCACAGTAATACACATGCCAATTATCTCTTTGCTGGTTTCTGATTACAGTTCAATCAAAGACACTCCACACCGTGCAAGCAGGATCTGAATATAGACTGCCAGGCTCTTCATTGACCAAGTACATTGATTTCACCAGATAAGAACCTGACTCAGATGCTTTGTGCTACACTCTGCAAAATCCCTGTAAATGGGCCTGTGGCTCCCAGAAAGCACAGGACTTGTTAGTTCCACCTGATACTGGGAGTGCAAACTCCCTCTGAAGGCAGAGCAAAGCTGCCTGCTTAAATTCACAGGGGTGGTTAATAGCTCTAAAGTTTTTAGAGCCTCAGAATCATCCCTCTTCATAAGATAACTGCCTTGTCTGGCTCCCAGGAACAATGTTCTGCTTTTCTCAGCTTTGACGCCATTGGGTAAATCCATGTGGATTTTTTTTCTGGCTGACTAGCTGAAAAAAGATGCTTCTTCTCTTGGTTTACCTCACACCATTCAAAAAAGCTAAACAGATTCTCAAAATGTTTGTGATCAGATTGAATAGGCCAAATTAATCCTTTGTGCTTGCAGCCTGTTTTTCATTAATTAGTGGAAACCCAACCTGACAATATTCAATATCACAGTTTCCAGACTAAGAGTGCATTGCTGAGATAAATGGAGTAGAAGGAAGATGTCAGTTCCTGGCATTATCATCCTCCTGTACAATAGCATTTTGTTTGTTTGTTTGAATATGTATCTGATAGTGGCAGAAAATACTTTATTTTTCCCCAGAGCCTAGGACAATTCAATAAATTAATGTAAAAAAATATACAGACAAAGCAAAATGGTGGTTAATAAGCTCTTTTGGAAATCTCCATAATCTTGCACAAATCTCCTCTCTTTTGGGTGTCCTCACAGATGTGTTGAACTCCACTCCAGCCAGCTGTGTGAGGTAAAGGTGACCATGGTGAGACTATTACTTTTCCTAGATTTTTTCCCTTTCAAAAATAAACACACTGGCAAGAAATGTTAGAATTCTTTAAAATGGCTCCAGGAAAAAGAACCAGAAAACTTTCCAGTGATGAGCAGGTATTAAAAAAAAAAACCTCAAACCAAAAAACAAACAAAAGAATCCAACAAAACAAAGCTAAAGTCAGCCTGACTCCTTTGTAACCTTCCTCCCTTGCTATGGAAGAATGAAAGATTTGCTTGAAAACCAAATGCCTGTGTGTTTGCAGCTTATTCCCTGTACACAGTGACCAAAGAGCAGGCTGTGGTTCTGAGCAGACCACAGAAATGATAGCCAGGGGCTTTGGTCTGTCAGCAAGGCTGACACCCTGCCCCAGCAATGTCACACAACAACACCTCCATCATTTCCAGCGGCTGGAACACCTGAAGAAGTCAGACTGACAGCCAGCACTTTTCTCATCCTTTTTACTCCCTTGCAACTGGATAATAAGCCACTGTTTCTCTTTTGCAGGGATCCATTTCTCCATTAGCCATATTTTTCTGGGCTCTCACATTACTTCTGGACAAAATTTTGCTCACTGTTGAGACAAGTGCTGTGCTCTGTACCCCCTACTTACTGCTATCATACAGCTCTTTTACAAAGCAGAATGTACCTGATTTTTTTACTAGCTGTATGAGAGGTACATCCCAGCCCACTTGACTAAGTCATCTTTATTTATTTAAGAAAAATTCTCCATGCTCTAAATGGGTCATTTTTTAGTCAATGTGCCTGGACTTCAATTGCAACTTAAATGTTTAACAGCTGTGAGGGGGTTGCCTCTGGAAATCTTCTCTACAAAGTCTTTACTCTCCTAGTTTTTTTTGATGAGTCCTATGAACACACTAACCCAAAATCTAGGCAAGATCTGTGGCCAGACCCCATTGCTAATGGAAAACTGGAATCAGCCATGGAGAACCACTGATTAGTGTCCCCTGGCAGTCTGGCTTATAGGAAATGAGATGAAATAATGACTTTTGAAGCTATTGCAGAAAACACTAGGAGTGAATGTCTCAGGCTGACAACAAACTCCATTTTGCTCTCATTCTTCTTAGTGGAACATTCTTGAAAGACACGATGCCCCACAAGAGGTCAAAGGAACTTGGTGCTGTCCCAGCAGGCCTGCAGGAGACTTGCATCTGCATTCTCCTCAGCCCTCTTTAGATCCTCTGCTGGTAATAGTACAGCTGAGATTAGGTTTCAGGCTTTATTCCAGTAAGAAAGATTCATCTGGCTGTTTCTTTTCTAGCCAAAGAGACAAGTTCAAAAAACTGAGACCTGGAGCCAGCTTAATCATGCATTGCTTCCTAGGAAGAAGGGCTAAAAAGGAGGAATACAAAAGAACCTCACCATATCCATATCCATGTCCATGGATGAAACTTCAGGCAAACCAGCAAGGCAGAAATACTTTGCTTGGCAAGCTTTGCTGTCAGCCACATCTAATGCAAGAATGTCTTGTCTTGTACACTTCTGCTGATCCCAGCTACTGCATTATCACACAGGAGGCACAAATTTTCATGCAGAGATTGACCTTCAGGATCATGAAATTTTCACCCACTAGAAACTGTCCTGAGAACCATGTAACTAGACTGACCCTGCATTTATCAAATTAAATACTTTCTTATTAGGCAATACAGACCCTGTCAACAAAAGTGATTTTACTGGGTTTTTTTGTTTTACTAATAACAGGGAAAAAAATTGTTTTGATAATACCAAAATATTTGGTTTCAGTAAAATTGTTCCAAAACATAAAAAAGTGCTATTTTTTCATGTGTGTACACAGAAATGAAAAAGTAACTCAAAGGGAATGAATTTCTGATTTGTGAGTTCCTGTAAACCTAGGCATGATCTCAGATGTCCCCTCTCTTGGCTATGTTATGACACAGACAAAGTAAGATAACGATGTTTATTTACTGTCACCAAGACAACACCACCACTTTAAATTCAGATAGAAACTGAATCTGAATGACCACCAAGTCTACTGTTGTCTCAGGGCTCCTTCTGGGACAGGAAAGTGTCAGTCCTGCACAGCCCTTCCTGGAGGACTCGGAGCATGTCAGCTGAAGGAGTGGGATCAAAACGACAATCACAAGGGTGACGGGTCTTGCTGGGCTGACAGGCAGGGCGTGCATGTGGAGTGAGCACATACATGTGTACTCTGTTGCCCCTAAACTCCCTGCTGGCCCTTTTCTTGTGAGCCAGCGGGGCACCAAGCCCGCTGAGAGGACTGACTTGTGCAATTTCAATGCCCTTTAGTGATGCACAAGAACAGAGCCGACAGGGAAACAGAGGGGACAGGGCATCGCGAGGCTGCTGTTTATTTGCATGGCTGTGAAGCTCATGATTTGCCCCCACCACGTGATTCAGGGAGCAGCAATTACAGATATTTATACTGATAATTCTTAATAGCAAATATTCTAAGGAGACCTCCTTTCAGAGACTGTCACACTCTAATTACAAAACACAGCCATAGATGCCTTCAACATCTTGCTCAGAATCATAGAAATCCCACTGTAGGCATTATTCAGGGGGAACATCAACATGTCATCACTGACCTGTCCTACCTCCCTATTATTCTTACATACCTTTGTGGGGACCAAAGGGGTAGTTACCAGCCTATAGTTACCTGGAGGTTTACCTCAAAAGCAGGGCAATCAGTAAGCTAAAATATTCCCCTGTTCTCAGTGACAGCCAGCAGACAGAGGTAACACAAAAATCTGAGATGGGCTACTTTCTCCAGTGACCCAAATTCATGAAGTATTGCTTCCTTCCACCACAAAATGTTCCCAAAGCTACCATTCAAGAAAGAGGGCAAAATACCCAAATGTCCTGCTCTCTCCTTTCCCAGATTATTTCAGATGTCCATATCCAAATCCTTACCAGCTTTGTTTGTGGTAATGAACAGTAAATACTGAAATGCATCTCTTGATACATTTCATACTCAAAATTGGCACCAAAAACTTTCTCCAAGTTTAGTCTTGCAAAAGGAACTGTGCAAAATTACATCATTATTTCCCGAAGAGTTGAAGAAATATCCATTTTGCCTCAATGTACACAAACAAATCAACACACAAACATTTACCAAAAAAGTGAAACCAAAATATAATGAGCATGTGCTTATGTTGACTGTTTTGCTTGTAAAGATATTTTAACTTCATTTAGAAATGCCTTCCTCTCTCTGGATACACACATGTGGAACATTCAAAAAGAAATCCCAGTTTGCAGCACCCAGTTTGCAAAAGGAGTTCTTGGGAAGCAAATTTCAGAGTCCATACTCTTATGAGTCACTTTCTCCACTGCAAAATTATTGCAATGAAAAGATTTTTTTTTTTTTTTTAGGTAAAGCAAAATTAAAGTGAGCTCCTTTGCTTAAGTTAAAACAGAAGTGAAATGAAGAATCTGACCCATTCCTCTAATTTTACCAGCTCAATAGTAATCTATCTATGCTATTCACTTAGAGAAACCATTAATTTTGCTATGTGGCTGAAACTAGAAGGCTTCAGCTTTCTTTCTCTCACTTTCCTCCCCTCTTTTTGCTCTTTGTCTATGCACCTGTTTGCACCACTTTACCATCCCATTTGAAAAACTTTGGGTAATCCTCTGGCACTAACCCTGGTGTGATAATACTCCTGTTATTCAGCAGCATAATTACAAAGGACAACACAGATAAAACATGTCTTTCACTTCTGCTCTGAATATGCCAGTTTTGCCAGTCTTCAAGGTGAATGATTTCTAAAACCTTCTGTATTTAATGTTAATCTAAATTCTTTGCACAATGAACTTCCAGCACTTTAGGGAAAAATGGTTACTTTTGATACATCAAAGTGAATGCTAGTGGTCAAAACCTTTGCACTAGCATTTTTAGCAGCAGCCCCTGCTCCAAAACACTTCATCAACCCTGAACAGATCTGCTGAGGGACAGTCCAGTATTTGATTTTGCTTTGAAAAGGGCAAGAGGGAAGTGAAATGCTGGAACCTACAGCAGACCTGTGACATAGGCAGAAATAATTCCTTTGGCTGCTGCATCATAACCCTTTGGAGTAACATCACTAAGAGTTATGAACTGGATGGTGTTTGCTTTCTTTTGGTTTTTTGGGACAACTTTAACTACCTTATCTTCCACCTGCAAGAAAGTTTGCTACCCAATGAAAAGCTCAGCAACACAATTAAATCTTGCCTACTTCCCTAGTTCCTATTAGGGAAAGGGAATTCAGTATCTTCACATGCCTTTCCCCCTCCTGCTTTATCCCTCAACAGGGAAGGCAAAGCTGTTCTGTGTTTCTTAGCAGGTTTGGACTTATTTGGGCTGGAATCAAGTGGGAAGAGTCCTGGTAGCTTGGGTTTCTCCTCATGGATTTCAAACTTGTAGCCACTCTTGTTAAACCCACAGGAGCATTTTCCTGAATGTCTTATGTTGGTGCAATGGCTGAAACATGACCCATGAAGAAACCTCACTCAAACAGACGGGCAACTGGGAGCACATGGAGAGCTATAAAACAAGATAAACTATCCTGTATTCTCTTTTTGGTAGCCTAAACAAATAATCTAAGTTTAGAAACAGTTTTTCTCCACCACAGGATAGAAAAATGTCATTACCTTATGCTCCTCAGGCATGCTGTATTTTTCTCAGACTGCTGAGCTGTTTGGGGCAGGACAGTTGCTCCAGAGCCATGCTCAGCTCTGGACATGGTGATGATACAGTGATGATAACAGTAGCAAATTTGACAGATAAGAGGACTAGCAGGTAATTACACATCCATCATAAATCTTTAAAATATTTCTGATTTTTTTTTTCTGAAACCTTTGCTCAGTCAGAGAGAGTCTCCAAGGACAGTGCTTGCCAGACAGAAGCCAGTCTAGCACAGCCTCCTGTGATGCCTAAGAGAGAAGAATAAAGTTATTGATCAGTGCCTAAAGAAAGCCAACCACGTTATGTGGTCCAAATCAGCAGAGAGAGCTTTGGGTACTCTCTAGGTCATCTCCAAATTACTGGATTTTACCCTGACCCCCAGAGAACTGAATAAGGACTAAGGATAAGAGGGACATCTTCAGTTGCTTCTTCACAAATTTCTCAACAACCTTTTTTAGCAAAACTAGGAAAATTGTCACACAGGAACAATAATCAGCCACAATGGCAGCAAAAGATAAGCTGAAATAGAGAGAATGATTACTCTCTCCATCTATAGGTTTTGCTCCTCACAGCCTGTCTCAGCATTTCCTCGGTAACAACATCCAGCCGAAATCAAACCATGTGCAATGGGGAACAGACCTCCATATATTTTTAGCACTTGCAGAAAGGCAGTGATCGTTTCCAAATCCTGTCATTTTCTGCTCAAAGAAACCACGGGATTGAGAAGTTGTTTCAATGTCTGAATCAAAACAGAAACTATCTGGGTTTGCATCTTAGTGTCCATGAAAACTTGAAATCCATAAAGAACATTATCCCTAAAGAGAGAACAAATAGCCTGTGTACATATCAAGTCCATGAGGAACCTTCCAATGTCAAGAAAAAAATAACATCTGCACAAAAAGGCAAAAAAGAAAACTAATGAGTTAATTCTCTGTACACAGGTTCATCATGTGAAGGGTGTCAGTTATTTTGTGGATGGGCATATTTTTAAAGTTTCAATTTAATTAGGATAATTTTCTAACAGTTTGGCTGTTCATCAGAACCTCATCAGGATAGAAATTGGGCAGAAGCCCTTCTAGAACAGACCTGATTGTGAGAGATCTTTCATTCCATGGTCCTAGCCAGCTGGAAAGACTGTGAATAGCCTCTTCAATGGTATTTCAGTCTCCTGCTTTTGGACCCAGATGAAACCAGGAAGTGCTGCAAAACCATAAATACCATTAAAAGACAGAGAGGGAGAAAGATTAACCAGATTTTGGCCAAGCTCCAAAACTCTGCATTTCAGTTTGGGGCAAAGGTTCAGGCTGGTTTTCACAGATCAGTTTGGCCACCTCAGTTATTTCCCACTCTTACATGATATAAAGTGCCTTTGTTTATCTTTTACTCCCTTATACACTAAGTGCTGGTCATATTCCTTATACATCAGGCAATGCATGTGCAGAAAGAGAAAGAGGACTGAAAGCATGGCAAGACTCCACGGCTAATTTAGGATCAGAAATAGTGGGTGGGAGAAGCTGATTCCAGCTGCAAGGGGTTATATGGAAATATCCCTCTCAATTTTTCAAAGGCTTGTCCCATGCAGCACTGTTGGTCATTAGATAGAAATAATAATATGTATTATTGATCACAAATGAATAAAGGAATTCATTGCATAGGTCAGCAGGGACAAAAAAAAAAGAAAAAAAGTTTTTTGTTCTGGTTGTTAACAGAGAGAGGAGTCTTTTCCTCCTTACCTAGTCCTGTGTCCCCAGTCAGACACATGGTAGGAGTTGGTAGGAGCAAGGAAGGAGGGCTGCTGACCCCTTAACCTCCTGGGTTTTAAAATAGCTACCCAAATTCCATTAAACACAAAGAGGTGTCCTAAGCAGAGATGGGTGCATTCCCTTAGATTTGGGAACACTCTTTTCAGGTGTCAAGTAGCTCCTGCACCCACAGGGTGCCTTCAGCACTCAGCCTCAACACCCCACAGTGTGGGGTGCTGCCTCGGGATTTGAAATTGTGTTGTAGGATCATCTGAAAGGGATAAACTGACTGCTTTAGTGCCCACAGGGCTGCTGTGAAAGCAGAGCCACAGATCCTGAACATACCACTTGCCACTGCTGAAACAATACAGAGAGGACAGACACATCTGGAGCAGAGCAAGGCAACATTAACAAAAAAGGCAGGTAGAAAGCAGCATATGGTTTTCCAGAAATGATTTTCAGACAAATATATTTACTTTTCCTTTTGGGGAGAGCGGAGGAAAAGAGAGCTGCATGTCCTTTACAAACAGTGCTGGTATTATTCACACTGCCAACCAAACCACTTAAGCTAAAGAACCTTTGCAGTACCACAAGTGTAATACAAAAAAACAACCAAAAACCACTTACTTCCTTTTTTTTCCCCCCTGAGTATTGACATTCTTGTGCAGTATTAGGAGAGCTAATTTAGCTTCCAGTTCTAAGAATTTTTGAATCTATAGCCAGTAATTATTTGCATTCAGGGGTACAAAAGAGGAAAACAAAGCCCACAAATTCTAGCACATTCATGTGGGATTGGGAGTTGAATTAGGATCCTCACACCCCATTGAATTATCGGCCCCCCTATTAGAGCCTTATTAAAATGGTAATGATTATAATGCCAGTCATAGGCAGGCTGTCGCACCTGTCAAAAAAAATACCCCGATTATCCTGTTCATTCAACTGTCTGGCATTCGAATCCGTGTCTCAGGTTTACTGCTCTGTGAAGTTTTTCTTTTTCTTTCTTTCTTTATGGTTTTTTTTTTCCCTTTTTATGAAGTAAAATAAAAGATACAAGAACAAACACTTCCACAGAGGTGATAAAAAAAAAAATCCCCTCTAATTTAGCACATCTACTATCCATGTGGTGTTAAGGTATCTAGGATAGCAGTGTGAGGAAATAGATACAATTTCACTGGATTTCTCTATAATGAGGAAGAATACAGAGGGCTACAGTAAAATCTCTTTATAAAAAGGAACACTGGTTTTTAAGAACAAAAAGAACAATTGGCCTTCCTCTTTCCACGCACACGCACACACCCAGCCCATTTCTACACACAGCCAGGATTATGTTGCTCAAAGCAGTAAAGTCTTTCTTCATACACAAAATAAACACCTTGCATGGTTTAAAGGGACAGTGCTGAAAAGACCAGCATTAGTCCACAGGCTTGGCTAAGGAATAAATTGCATAAATTCATTTTCTCCTTTAAAAGTAGTGAACGTAGAATTTGAAATAAGCGGCACAAACCTAGGGTCTAATCCTGAACACTTTTAGTAAAAGGATGCTGGGGCTCCAAGACTTCAGCCAGTTTTAAATTTAAAATCCTACAGGGATTATTCCAATAACCTGTTGTTAATAGCAAAAAAAAACCCCACCACATTAATTTTAATAAAGATATATGGATATTTGGCTTTTCCTAAAGTAGAAAAACGGCACAGACAAGTTCCTGAGAATTTAAGAGATAAATCAGGTAGAGAGAAGATTAAATATTTTCCACCCTATTCAAAGATGCCTTTTTCCTTTCCTCCAGCCCTGTTGTATGAGTTTTTCAAATACCACAGCATAAAAGAACGTCAGTGGAAGAGCATTTAGAGGCTGAATGCCTTCAATAGCATCTAAGGCAGATGCTGTGTCACTGAGTGCCCTGGACCCTTTTGGGAAGTGGAGGAACCAACAAAAGACCGGTTGGGTTTTGTTTGTTTTGGTTTGTTTCAGAAAAACATTTTTGATGAAACATGAAAAAAAAAAAAAAGCAAAAAAAAAGCTGGGGTTTTCTTAGCACTGGGAATAAAGAAATGTGTAAGAACTGCACTTAGCAGGCATCAGCTCCTGAGTGCATAAAGCACTAGGAAAAAATCCCTTTATTTCAGAAGCCCACATATAAGCTTGCAAGGATTCCCATTCTAGGATGATAAGGGTTGTATCTTAATGTTATTTAAGTGATTCATTGTGTTTCTAAATACAATTTTTCTGAGTTCACAAACCAAAAGAATATTTTTAAGAAGAAAGGGAACAGAATTAGAAGGATGTTGTTGTGAAAAACAAGAAGTAACCATAGAATTGTAGCAAATAAATGAGTGAGCAAACAGCATGCAGCTGCTGCCTATTACCTCCTTGGTATGAACATACACACATTTTTATTTTTGGATCTGATGCTCCTCAATATTCTGTTTTCTGCTTTTTTAGATGGTAAATTTTTAGCAGTAGGGATGGATGCTGCTTGTTTACTGCCTGCAAAAGGAACACTGGGTCTTAAAAGAGGACTTTGGAATGATGCAGTGATTCCTTCCTTTAAAACCTCAGTTATCTCCATGCAAGTAGAGCTGGGCCAAACTCAGAAATCCTGTCTATAAATAATCACAATCACTTAACCCAATCACTCACACAACCAGAGACATTTGAGCAATGTCTTTGAACAGTGAGAAATAAGCACCATTTCCATTCTTCACTCCTAAGCGCAATGGGTGACCAGAAAGCTGAAGCATCAAATTTAAGATGTATGAAGGTCAGCTGAGCTTTAGCAAAGGGTTAAGGATGCCCCGAGACTATACCACCAACCTCATAGCATATGTTTCCCCAACTCTGCATTTTCTTGACTTAACTGGCCTCTGCCATCTCAGAGCTTCTCATCCCCCATCTCTGTCTCCTTGCTGTCTGAATTGCTGGAATAAAGATCCTCACTTCTGCATGCTCGAGAGAGCTGCAGTACTCAAAGTGATAGCAGGGAGCTGCAAGTTCTTGAAGGAATGAGAGATACTACAGAGAATGGAGAGATTGGGACAGGATAGATTCAGGTGCTGCCTGAATATGTTTCTGTAGGTGGCACATTGCTTGGATCAGGTGAGGAGCAGCTGGAGCAGTGGGACCACAGGCTGCTTCCCACTATCTTAATGCATCTCATCGTAGAATCTTCAACCAAACAGCTGCAAGAAAATTCACCAATCTGTCTTCTGAGAGCATTACTGAGTGAAAGCTAGAACTGATTAAATGCTACCATAACAATGGTGACAAATGGTTTCACTAAGAAGGGTCTCAAGATCACTTCACCAATGACTCAGTTGCCCAGAATTTGCCTGCCAGCATCCAGAATGCAAATATTTGAGGTGGTGCCTCAGATTGCATCCTCCTGTTTGAGGCATTTTACTGCTTGAATTTCACCAACACTCATGTGGTTCTGTAGCTTTTAATCTTAAGTGAATGAGTGTTGCCACCCTTGTTGATGTGGTAGCTAGAGAAACTATCCATTCCTTCAAAAAAATCCTCACTCAGAAACAGACCACCTACCCATTATCAGCTGGGGTTACCAGTTAAAAACGTATGAAGGGGTCAGATGAATGGAGAGCTGTGTGCATGTTTTATTAGTTTGAACAACAAGGGAATAGATGGATGAAAGATAAGGTAATGATTTGTGACAGGAGCCCAAAATTTGATTTCAACAATTAAATTACCCTTCTAAGAGATCCCCAAGGAAATCTATTAAAATACCATCTTCCCCTATCCCCAAAGTATACAAAAGCTGCCTAGTAACTGTCCAGTATCACTGCCTTTGTGACATGTTGGATGATTCCCAAGACAAAAACCATATGCTGTCCGATGAATGGTAGAGCAATCAACAAGGAAAGGCTATTCTTTAAGATACTTGCCCTAAGAAAAAGAAAGAAAAAAGAGAAACTAACAACTAAAGCAGAAAGTTTGCGCTAGAACTTACGGTTTGGTTTTGCTCACTTGGTTTTTCACCAGATAATCAGAACTACTCTCAAGTCACAAAATCAGATCCCTAGAAAGTGGGAAGGATTTTCACTTTTGAAGCCGTAGAACTCTGCACCAATGGCAATCCCCCATGTTCAGAGGAGCATGCAGCAGTGAAAAGTGGATTGCCTAATGCTTGATCATTACATTAACCCTTTCATGAGCTCCCTGGGACTGTTGCTGAAGCCTAAGCTTTCCATCTCACAACTTTCCCTCTCCGGCTATCTTGTACTATTGTTGTATCTAAGGTTACCCCACTGCATAAATATCACTATTTAAACCCAGAAGTTTCAGACATGAAGCAAATAAACAAAAGAACATATTATGAAATTCTGCATTGTTACAGAGCTAAGGGAGATTTGACTCAAGCTAGATATAACTTTTTGGCCTAAAAATAACACTTGCAGGCAAATGCAGAATGCAAAGTAAGACTGAGCAACACTGGACTTGGGCTCTTACTTACCTATGTCACATATCAGGTGCTCAATTTTCTTACTCACCACTGAAAAATGTGATAAGAAATGCTGATGATAAGAAATGCTGATGATAAGAAGCCACAGTTCAGATGTGGCATTTTGAAATACCAGCGTGGTATCTGCTACAAGAAATCAATATCATTCACTGATGTGGTTGGTATCAGGAACAAAGCTTGCTTCTAGTCAGTTGCTCAGTATAGTTCAGAACATTTCCCTCCAAGCTACTTTCATTTCAAATTATACTTAAAAAACAACTTCCAGTCATCATCTCTCTATGCAGTGAAACACATGATTTTATAAGCCATAAATAAAGGCATTTTTAAGTGAGAAACCTCCATTTTTTGGAGGCAGGCATATATTTCAGTTTAGTTCTCTGTCCACACACTTTCTCCAAATCCATAAATTTAGGCATCCACATAAATTTCACTGAATTTCTCTTTCAGAATAACAAAACCTCATCAAAAAGTGCAGATTTTTAAGCAAAGGACTAGTTTATGTTTAGGCAGATGCATTCAGTTGAGTGTTTGAAGGACAAGGAGAGGTCTGGTATGCAGCAGTAGAGGGCTACATGCATCTCAGAGAGGAGCTTTGTGAAGATCACCAGAATGCTTTACCTACCCAGCCTGAAACATTTTCAAGTCCATTCAACTAATCAACAATCTCATAAAATTGCTGCAAAATTCAACAGCAACAAGAACAGCAGATTTTTTTTTTTTACACAGCTGATTTCCTTTCTCTTAGAGAAAATTTCCAACTCTTGGGATAACTAAAGAAACTTCAAAGTATGATATCTATAAATTTTCCAGATACACTTTCCCTTCCATGTTATTACTTATGATCCTGAAACCAAAAATCCAGATCTGAAAACCGCTCAACCCTTCTTCAGTCTGGCCCCAAGTCTAGTTAACATTCTGTTCAGAATATCCTGCTTTGACTGTGAAAAGGAGCAGTTACCTCTTTCCTAAGCAGCTTTAGAAAGGGAAAATAAAAAAAAAAAAAAAAAAAGAAAAAAAAAGGAAAGAAAGAAAGGAAAAAAGAAAAATTCTGTCTTTGAAAAGCTTGAATAGATGCATACCATTATGAGTCTGGTAGGATTGACTGGGACAAGTACCTGAAAATACACTGAGGCCAAAACCCCCTCTGATTACCACAGTCAGGGTTTTACTCCATTGCTCCACTACACACATCTACACATAAATTCTGCATAGCTGCTGCCTAACCCCATGGACAGGTTGGGTCCCTCTTCTAGTATTACTGAGGATCCCTAAAGATGTTGTGCTGACATGAGTATGCCCATTACAGTCCTGATGTCTGGAATGCACTTAGACTACATAAGATTCCTTGTTGTGATGTTCTCCTGCTTGTCTTGCCTGAAAGACATGACAACCAGTGATCCCTGTGCCCATCAGCAGCATGCAAAATGCAGCAAGGCAAGAAGAATCCCCTGCCCTGCTGCAGTATTGGTTGGGTGTAATTCTCCAATAGATGACTATGAATCTCATACACAGCCCGCTTTCCAAAGCCAGTCCTTTGTGACTGCAGATCTTAATGTGATAACAGGAAACACAATACTTACACAGTCAGTGGTTTGTGTCTGTTTTTGAACGGAAATGATCACAAAAAACACGGCCTAAAAATGCTCATAGTGTTTTCCATTACCTTTGATGTCAGAGACCACTTCAGCTTTACACCCAAAACTTTTGTCAGGAAACGTGTTTGATACACATGCAAGGTTTCTTGGTACTTTTATAATAATCCATAAAGTGGATATTGACCTGTTAGGAAAAAAGGGTAAAGGCAGTCAAATATTTTTTCTCATTCTGATTATTGCAACAGGTAAAAAGAGAGGCCTCTAGTTGATATACAGTATAAAATGGGAGACCATTTCTCAGTGCTTGCACTGAAAAGCATCTTTGACGATTGTGGTTTATGAAAAACTTAATTTTTCAGTGACAGACAACAAAAATCACCTTCACTTTTCTTATGAACACTTTTGAACTTCCTTGTGACTTCCTGGCATGTTAAAATGAGGAAGAGACTGTAGGATACTCACAAGGATTTCTGAATGATTCCAAAAATTTCCAAATCAAATTCTTTTGACTGGAATGTAGCCATTAGTCCTGACTCAGGAAAAAACAACACAATGTGAACTGACTGAAAGAGCACATGGTAAGGAAGAGGTGGAAGGGTGCAGCAAGTTCTGTGCCATGGGCTCAGCCAACATCCAATGGCACTGTGAAACACCATGACTGCAGAGCACTCTTTCTGCGTCATCCCAAGTGGATCATCTGGAGGATGTTTGGGGTGTATGCAGTATTCTGGGCAGCAGTCATGACACAATAAATGAATGTCTGACTTGCCGGGCAGTCAAGCAGGTGGGATTCAGCCCAGCCACTGGTGATATAGGGAAGAACACAACACCATGGAAGTAATACATAAAATAAACTGACAAACACACACACACACACACACACACACACACACACACACACACACACACATACACACATGTTTTAGCTTTGATTCTCATCTCTGACTTTAACAGTATGATGCTGTTACTACACTATAAATGCCACTACATTTTCAAATCTCATGTTTCCAGGTGTGAAACATCCATTCATTCTCCATTTACCACAACAAGGTCTAAATGCTAACCCAATACAATTAACAAGCATCAGGTATGTGCTTCCAGGGAGCTTTTTGCCAGTTGTGTTTCCAGCAACCAGGAAAACTGCTGGTTATTCTCATGAATGGAAGGAGGGGAGCTCACCCAGGGGCACCCTCTCCCCATACTTCGTGGATCCCAGCAACGTAAGAGCTGCCCATGCCTCCTTTCCAAAGCCAAAAGATTGTTTCCAAATCTGTGAGCCAAAAGTGTGATCGTAATTTTTTTGGACACACCTCCATTTCCCTGGTTGCTCCTTTCTACACCTCTTGTTCCAGCAGAAATCTCATTGTCTCTTATCTTCCCTCTACAGGATCTTGTCTATTTTTAGCCAGAGCAACGTTGGATTTTATTTCCTCTTCTTTCCCTCCATCTAGTCCTCTCACCACAGCCCCCCACTGCCATCCTATGCATTTGCAACAAAAGTGTAAACTTCAGAAAGTATTTGTATTTCATGGGCATTCACACATTATGCCAAAACGATGGCCCAAAAAGTTTGGCGGGTAATCTCAACCCCAGAATTCGTGAGCTGATGATGAATGGCTGTGAAGCCTTTGTGATTGCTCAGGCTCCATTGTGGCTGGAACAATGGAGGAGGACACAAGTCTGGCTCAGGAGAGCAACGGATAAAACTGTTGGGGAGAATGGCGGGCTCCTGCCGACATGACCACTTGTTGACATTGAAAGGATTCAAAAACAAGTGAGCAGAAACAGAAACGATTCTGTTCGCCGAGGCTATTAGTTGCAACGTGTGGCAGTGGAGCGGTCACTCCTGATGTGTTTCCTCGCTAATGAGCCCTGAATGCCCTATTAAACTGGGATGCTATAGGCCCAGCGCCACTGGGACAATGCTATGCATGAACGACTCCCCCAGCACCTATTGGCTGCCCGCATGAAGGAAGCAACTGGCAACACTCAGATTTAAACGGGGCTGACAGTACAGTTAAATGATCATTAATTAGAGTTGCTGGACAGATAGGGACTCAAAGCAATTCTTAATGACAAGATAACAGTCTAGTATTACTCAGCTTTGCACAAGTTCAAGCTCGGACCCCATCTTGGTCTTTGTACTGTACACGACGGGTGTCAAATCGATTTTGGTTTCATTCCTATATTCACAAACCATAAGAAATCCTGATTCTGTGTCGAGGAAGTAATAGAGATTTTTATACGTAAGGATGAAAATAAACCTGTGTTAAGAATAGATTTTGTGTAGAGAAGTTCTCATTAGAAAATGAAAAAGAGAACAGTAAAAAGAATCACTCTTCTATTAACATGTTTGTAAATGAATCCATAAGGAAGCCACTGCTCATCCACTTTCTGTGCTCCTTGATCAGCCTCTCTCCCCAGTACTTAACACGACCTATTAATCCAACTTCACTCCAACCTTGCTCAAACCCCTGGTTTGTTTGATTGGTCACTCAATACTAATTTGGGAAGAGAACCCAGAATCAAGCTATCGAGCATTAGAAGCAAAAAGTCACAATGAGACATGAGCTCTGGCTTGAGGGCATCATCCCCTTCCATGGATTTGGGAAGAGCCTTTCCCCAAAAGCACATTATATCCTAATTAGCAGCTCCTGGGCTGCCTGGATCATTCAGTGGAACAACATATATGGTCCTCCCTTGCATCAGGATACTGGATTAGCACGAGTCTGATTTCCCACAAGAAATCCTGTCCACTGAAGGTTATTATAGGCTATACACAGCATAGGATACAGTATAGTATTAACTGGTTCAAAAATACACAGTGTGGCTCCTAAAGCCTTACAGGCCCAGGGCACTTGCGAAAGTTCTCCCACCAGGGAATGAAGTGGTGAGACAAGCAATGTGCATTTGGGATTAGAAGAGTGAAGATCAGCGTCTGGCATTTGTATTTTCATTTGGCATTGTAGATTTTGTTAGAATGTCTTCTTAAATTGTGAAAAGTATACTGCAATAGCCACTTTAGTTCCACAATAAGTTATGTAGGACCACATGTACACGTCATACTGCAAACTAAGAAGTTTATTGATTGAAACATAAGATTACATAAACTCTTAATAGCCCATTATTTTGAAACTTTTTATAATTCTATTTGCACATTTTAACAAAGATGCTATAGAGAGGGAGGTAGATCATGGCTATGACAAGATTGCTGCAGATTGTTGAGCAACTCACTTTAGCAATTATTCATATTTCTTATGGAATTCTGTCATAGGATGCATACAATCTACCATCAGTACACTCTATGAATCTTAAAACACCTACACACAGCCCCTAATACAAGAAGTCCCTGGTCCAGAGGATTTCTGCGGCAGCACTGGACACAGCTGCCAAGTAAAGAATTTTTTTCTTTCATCTCTTCCCTCCTCACCTCTGCTGAAAGGAATAGCCTTTTTAAAGGAAATGACTATGTCATGGTAAATCGTATCATCAAGAAATGTGTCACATTCTTATCTGCTTTTAGTTTTTGTCATGGGAGATTTTTGGGGAGGGATTTTGTTGTTCTTTTCCTTTGCAAATCTGGCTGTGAAAGCTTTCCTCAGAACATGCAAGCTAGGTCCAGAGTATTAGTTTCTCCAAAGGGAAAAGAGGTAAGTGACAGTCAAGCCTGGGATTGTGGGAGGAACATGGTTTTCCCTTTAGCAGCAGGGCAGCAAGCATTGCTCTACAATAACTACTAAAGTGCAAAAGAACTTGTGAAATGACATTCTGTTTAGTAGGTTCTAAACCCCGATTTCTAAGTGTAAAATTTTCCCAGCTAAAGAGGAATCAGAAAGATATTTAATGCAGAGAATAGTATTACTTTTCAGGTAGTGGGAGTCTAGCTTCACTGACCAACAGGGTGAGTGGAGAGGAGGATGAGGCTGTCTGCCTTCCTCCCTCTTTACTTCCCCTTTCTCCCTCCACAGTGCTGCTAGCATCCTTACAGCACATACAGACTCAGCAGCAGAGGGTGATGGACTTACACATTTTGATCCATTAAATGCTGGGCCAGGACATGGCAAAACTCACTCTGACATCATGAGGTTGGGGGTCTATTTTACAGAGGCAGCAGGTGGTCAGGCTCTTTGTCTGGCAGGAAAGGCAGCCTATCTACATCAAATTCCAGCACTGAGACTCTCAATCACATCTGAATTTTCAGATGTCCCATGAAAATCTGTTCTTTAATTTCTGACTTCTAGGCATTAAACACAGCCTCAGGCAGTAAATCTCTATATTTGTAGAGTCTGGCATGATGGTTTTTTTTTCATGAATGAATTTTAGGCACCTCCCTAGAACTGTGAAATAACAGGATTGATTGGCAGAGTGAAAAAGTGAAAACAGAGCCTAAAACCTTGTATTCTTCTGAAGACACTCAGTGATTTTATAATTCCCTGGAGTTTAGCATGACATATTCTGTGGGACTATACACAAAGCAGGTGAAAAGATGAGGGGACACTGTGAGAAACAGAAGGGGAGGGAGTGACATAGATATGGACTTTACTGTTTGGGGGTTTATTTCTATTTAGAGTTTTACAGAAACAGAGACAACTGTGTTATTGAGTACTTGCCTCAGAGAATCTGTAAATCGGCTTGTTGTAGTAATGTTTGTTCAACAATCCCCATTTTATTTTTCTAATTCAGGCCTCTGTCATGCATGTGGTGGCTGCAATGTCCACAGGTCCCAGCAGAGAGGGGCCCCAGGATGCTGTGTGCAGGATGAACACATAGGCTTTATTATGTTAAAACCCACACAATAGTTACATCCTCCTCTTGGTAAAGGAATCATTGAGGAGTATTGTGCATTTGCTATTGTCTCTCCCTCCTTTGATGCCTGGGCTGAGCTCTCATTAGGCCTAATTGGACATTTGCAAGTGCCCTCAGTGGAGGATATACCTGTGTGTTCTCCATACACAGGGATTGATTGGAAAATGGGATGGCTCCTTCAGGGAGGCTCTGAGACCACGTTGTGCTGGCCAGATGATCTCTGAGGGCCAGCACTGCCAGAGCATGGCTGACAGGCCCCATGAGCAGTGCTTGGGGTTGAGACCTCAGCAACAGCAAGGCAGAGAACTGCAACATCCCAGAAACTCCCCTGCCTCATCTGGAGAAGGAGAGGGATGACTGATCTATGCACAGTTTGTCCCAGTGGGTTTAATTTCTTCACTTTTTCTCAAGCAATCTTACAGCTTTCAGGTCAGACTGTGCTTCTTCCATGGCACTCAGGCAGTCTGTTAGACTGAGCTTATTTATGACAAAAACAAGCAAACTGTGCTCTTTAGCATATGCTGGACTCTTTTTAGTTGTTAATATCAGGAAAAATAACATTTCATTAAAGGTAAGCTGGAGGAAATATGTAGCCAGCCTTCCTACCCACCTGATGTGTCTGTTACAAATCTCATCTGTTGATTTAAACCTCGGTGTTCATTTATACCCTGAGATGAAAACCAACACCAAAACAAACCCCACTTTTGTCAAGGAATATTCAAAGGAATGTCGTGTCAACAAAACTTCAATGAAAGCGAGGAGCATTGAGATGCATAAAACTATAATGTCTCCAGTCCCACATAGTTCTGTACCATATGGCCAGAGAGAAGCAGATGGGCCAGGTCACAGCGGGGGAAGAGAGGGAGAGACTCAGGATTGTTTATCTGACCCAGTGGGCCAACACTAACAGACTGTCCCCAGTGACCAGGCTATTATTAACAGAAAGAGTTGATAAGAACGTGATCGCCACATTTATTTGCCCTCAGGTATTTTTCACATGTGATGGCAAATGAAAATGACCTTTTATTTTGCAGGTGTTTATTTTGGGGCTGGAACATTTGTCTCACAAAGAAGCCATGAATTGCACTCCACTTGTCTTTTATTCATTTTAGATGCCAGCTATCTCTGTTTACTTAACTAAAGTTCAGAAACTTGCTTGACTAACAAGACAAAGTCAACAATAAATAATGCAAAAAGATTTTTTAAAATTATCATTATTATTGCTGTTACATGGTTGTGTAAACATCAGTCCAGCAAAAATAAAGCAGAATAGCATGGGTACTATCTGAGAAATCCTGGGATGTCCTGGATGAATCCTGGATGAAATCCTGATATTGATTTCAGCAGGAGAGTTCTATCTTACTGTGTTTCTCAGTGAGCTGGTAAGTATTAGCAATAAGAAAAGTTCCTCAAAATATTAAAGTTCAAGGCAGAGTTACCTAAACATTACATGGAAAGATTTTTGGAGGAATTATTGCAAGAAAAACCCTCAAAACCAAAAAGGTACAAAATAGCATGAAAAATACTTGCATAGAAAAGACAGAGACAGAAGTCAGCTATTTTTGGTTATGATTCAAAGATGCCAAATATCTCACCTGAGATGCAGAATGGACCCATTATGGGCAGCAACACTGCAAGTTTCACTCATAAGCTTATCTCTGTTGGATTTTATGGCTTTTCCTCTCAAGCCCATTACAGCTCCCAGCTGCTGTCTTCCAGAAGGACTAAGTACCCCTACTCTCAACTTTGCATCTAAGAGACCTCACCAGGGGAGAGCTCAGCATCTGCCCCATCGTGGGTGCAGAGCTCCTGACCTCCTGGATTCTGGGCCCCCAAATCACAGCCATCCTTGTTCCTGCTGCTGAAGGAGGGACCTCAGCCATGAGCATGGGGGATCACTGCTCTTGCTAGAGCCAGGTTTCCCTGTGCTTGCAGCAGTGGGGATCATGTCCCTGTTTGGTACCTCCAACCAGCTGGAACATTTACCAAGGTTTCTTTTTCCCCAAGACTGGATGCTGATGCTCCTTTTTAGGGGAGTTATTTCTCAGCTGTGCCACTTGGATAAATAATAGACAGAGATGGAGAAGCCAGTTTTACAACAAATATATAATTTGCTCATCCCATTCTAAGCTATTTTGTAAAATGAAGACTTTGCTGACCAGATATTGTTGTTGGACCTTATGCACAACTAACTAGTTATTATTGCCTGCAAAAGCAGGAAAGCTCTGTGTCCAGAATCTCTAAACCTTATTAAAATGGCCATTTTGGACAGTGTCACTCTAATTAAAACAGAGACTTATTGCTGCTAAATGACATTACTAGAGCTCATATAATTTGGGCAGATCGTTACCTCTTGCTGAGTTTGGAGCCTCTGGCTGACCTCTATGTGCATCCTTCCCTCGATACACCATCCTTGGGAAACTCAGCACTTGCACAGAGCTAGAGGTTTGGCATGGACAGGGGTGATTTTCTGTGTCCCAAAGGTGCAGTGGAAGGTCTCTTGGGCCTCTCTCTCTTACAGCATTTATTTGAGGCTGGAGATGTGCTGAGGGAAGAGGGGTTTGTCTGTGTGTGTGCATCTGCGTACGGGTAGGGGCCGTGGAAAAGGGGTAATCAAGCCCTTCAATGAGAATTTTGTCCCTACAAGGTCGTCTGAACCAGTGTTTGGGGCTGTGGACTAGCTCCAGATTAGGATCCAATGCAAACTGGCTGAGCACACATCTTGCTGAGTGATATATACTGTAACTACTCTTTGCAGTCTTTGCAGGCTGGAATTAAACTTTTCCACTATTAACTTCCAACGGGACAAGTATTCCCAAACTACAGGAGCTTGTAAGGAAAGCCCATTCCTCATGTGTGGAGGTGTCAGAGCACATCTAAGAGAGGAAATGGGACAACATTTGTCGGTTTACCACTCCTGGATTTTGCCCTCTGCTGAAAATAGTAAGGTTGCTACTGAAAATTAAGGTTATTCAAGGTAATTCAAACATTTCTGGGTAAAAGAAGTCCTGGAGCTCCTGCTGTGAGCATGGGTGTGAGGACACAGTACCTCTGGATGTGCCCTACTGGATATGATAACCCTGTTGTGGGAGGCACACAGCCCCGACCTCAGCCATTACACAGAGGGACAGAGATACAGCAGAGCCACAACAGACTACCTTTATTTTCAGTTCCACAGAGACCTCAACTCTATTTTTCTAAAGTATTTTGCTCGTGTACCTCTGAAGTAACTTAATCCAGTTAATTTTAATTACTTTAATCTTAAAAGTACTATAAACCAGCTCTGGTTTGAATACCTGATAGATTTGCTTTAAAGATTTTCTCTTTGCTCTTCTGAACTGTCTTTTCTCCCCACTTCACCCACTTTCAGAGAAAGCTTCCATTGATTGGTCAGACACAGAAATGTTTCTGAAAGGCAAGCAGCTACACTTCTGGGAAAGGGAATGATATATTCAGAAACTTCCTAGAAATGACAAAAAAGCTATATGAGGGTGCCAAAATTCTGGTCACTTACAAGAACTCTTTTAACACTCTTACATACAGAAGCAAGAATGACAAAACCCAAAGAAAATAGAAGATGTAAAGAGGGCAAGAAAATTAATTCCTCAAGTATTAAATGTCTAGAGACAGAATATTGGTCATTTAGTGCAAGTCATTTCACCTGCTCACCAGGAATGCAATAGAAACAAAAATCAAAGTGTAACTAACTCTGTTCAATATACATTGTCCCTGCTTGATGCTGCAAAGTACATTTCATTACAAGCCAAAAGAACAGCCCTCACTGATGCTTGCTCAAATGTCTCAATTTCTGGATTAAGCTGTCCCATTGTTTTGAAGCATAGTTATGGTTTAGAGATCAATGGGACATGGACTATCCTAATCTACTATGAACAGCCCATAGCAGGGAAGGGATACTCTGCACTAGAGAGCCATCTAAGTCTTCTAATTACTTTGGCTACTGATAGATTGGCTCTTACCCCCTTGAATTCCTTTGTCACTGAGGAGTTAAAATTCATGAGCGTCTATGCTGCTGAATGCTTACTCCAGTGCTGCTATTTTCTGCGCCAAGCTAGCCATCACCGCAAAGAGTCGGAGGTCTGTCAGGCCATCTGTTACATAATAGTCAACAATCTCTAAAATCTGGGGAAACTGAGATGGAGAGAGCAAAGATGATGAAGGGTTTAAAAAGAACAGATTGCTGCATTGCTTGGAAGGGAGGGAGGCAGGGGGAAGGGGGAAAGGCTGGATAAAAAGCCCTGATGGAAGCAGAGACAAACCCGATTAGCACAGCCAGCAAAACAATCCCCCCAAAATATTAATGCTTTCTCCAAAGAAGTTGACAAGGACACCAGATTGGTGGGGAAAAAAAAGCTTTAGGGCAGGAAAGCT
This sequence comes from Motacilla alba alba, assembly GCF_015832195.1. Lineage (NCBI taxonomy): Eukaryota > Metazoa > Chordata > Aves > Passeriformes > Motacillidae > Motacilla > Motacilla alba. Next base: position 62,711,199 of record NC_052031.1, read on the forward strand.
GAAGGAGGCCACGAAAAATTACAGCTGTAATTTAGGCATTGCTGCACACAAGTAGACACTGAAGACAAAATTTAAGAACATCCTCTAAATCAGTAAAGAAGACCACCACAAATAATTTTTGTCTCTGTGTTATACAACACACTGTTACTGTACCACATACCAGGGAAGTATGTGTAATATTTTCATTCCACTCTTTCCTCCTTTCCTCCTCCCTTTGCAAAGGAGGCGTTTGCTGATTTTAAGGCATCAGAACAGTAATGACTTGCAAGTAGGGCTCAGCCACCTTGTATTTGTCTTGCTTTGTGTCCACATTTTAAAAAAGACTGACTATATCAGGTGCAAAATGTTCTCAGGAGACATAATATCCATTTAACTGCCTCTGCAGGCACTGAAATTGTACCAGCAGTAATACTGGTTGGGTGAGCCACCTAGCTGCATTTAAACTCTCCTAACATGAGCTGACTTTTAGTCTGCTCTGTCCAATTCTTATTCTTGCTGCCCTGGCTAAAAGTTTGCAGAGCTTACTCTACCAGCAATGACCATAATGCTGGTGTCTTCTCGAGTTCCTTGTCACATGGGAGTGTGCCAGACTAAGCACACTGAAGGTCTGGCCACCAGACTCCTTGAAGCTTCCTCCAAATGGATGTCCCTTCCACATCAAGTTACAAATTTTACCCCCAGACTCTCTTGACATGAAAAACCACTGAAAATCAGAAGTCTTATGGCAGTATTGGGAAATCCTTTCTGCTCAAAGAGAAATGGGAAGCAACAAGCAGCCTTTAGGTTTTGATTTTGTCAGCCCTCTGCCTTTCAGGGACTAGTTCCTCTCCACAGGACCAGAAGCCTCTCACAACATATAAACACATGATCTTCACTCCTGTAAAGTTCAGGTGCTTCAGAGCATTTCCTCAGACCACACTGAAGTTTTATGTGCTCGCTTGCTCAAGTGCTTTGCTTTATTATCCATTTGAGCAAATAATTTTTAAACTACAACAGAATACATGTGGCAGTTGAGGAAGGAAGAGAAATAAATGCATTTTCTGAATGCACATATACAAACAACTAAAGATGCAGGGAAAACTTTGCTGGCTAACTTTTCTTATGACAGTAACCACTCCCAAAGCAAACGCATCATAATGGAAGCAATTAAAATCTGTGTTCATTCACTCATTGTTGTTGCTCCAGGTTAAGGTGGTTCATTAACGGATATGCAAGTGCATAGTGTAATGCATCCCTCCTAGCTGTATTAATGGATCACATAAAATAATGCTGACAAATGGAAAAGATGAGCTTTTATAGGTCTGATAAAAATACACAATAAATGCAGGCAGTGCTGAACTGGATTACCATAGTGCCACATGAGTTGTGTAATGATGTTAGCACTGGCGCCTGCCTTAGAGCTGATGCTTCAGAATACTAACATTGAGCCACTTGATACGTGTTTGATGTCTAAACAAGTCACATCCTTTGCTGAGAGGAACAAATTGTGATGGAGACTGGCTGCGGGGCTTCAAGTTTCAGATAAAAATCTGTCCAGAAGAATTCCATACAAATAATTGTCCAAAAAACTTTCTACTTTTAATCATATGAAATATGTGTTTGGACTTTTTATTTCTTTTGTTGGCTTTTTTATAAACATCCAAATAACTTGGTCCCTGCTCTAGTGCTAAAGCCTTGTCTAACATTTCGTGCTGGGAATGCAAAGCAGGGCACCAAGTACAGTAGTACAAATAACACTTTATTTACAGTTTCATGGCTTTGAGATTTCCTGTCTCCATGATCACTTCCTACTAATTTCCTTCTGTTTTGTTTGAAATGGTAGTCTTTTCAAAGAAAGTGCCCAAAGAAACAACGCCTTTGTAAGGTTTGGATTAAATCACGGAGGTTTTTATACTTCTTTTTCTGTATTTCCCAGTACCGTTTTTCTGCATTAACAGAGTTTGTGCTGTATGTCTGGATGGTTCAAACAGCATCGTGATAAGAGAACTGCAAAAAGGCCAGCACTGAAGGGCCAAAGTCTCAGCTGGAGGAAGCTGGCACAGCTCCACTGATGTGCATCAGCTACAAACCAGCATCATTTGAAGAGCCAAATAAATGTTTAAATGCTGGACATGAAAAACTTCCAAGCACTACCACGACACTTGGAAAATTTCCTAATGCTTGAGCACATACAAAACATTAAGATAAAATCAAACATTGTTGTGTTGTAGGAAGTAAATAAAAGCAACTACCACAGAAGCAGAGTTTCTATACAGGGAGAGTAGCTCAATCTAAAATTAAATCCACAGAGTATTTGACATATTTTTATCTTGTCTAGTGGTTTGAGTTGCCTAATGAGCAACATCTCCTACAGCTATATTTAGACTCCTCTACATTATGCCAAGTTGGCTGACCAAAATGGGACAGATCCCAAATCCTCTGCCACTTTTCAAAATGAAGCTAACAATTGAAAAAAGAAAAAAATCTGTGCAAAGACATAACATTGAGTAGCATGAGTAGACTTTACACTTAGTGTTATCTGCTTGTTCTATCCCTGGCCAAAATTACCTGTCCAAAAATGAAGGCATACACCCCATTTCCACTGCTGACCTCTGACCTTCCCCTTCCTTCGGAGCTCTGATTTCTTTTCAGGCCTTTCAGACCTTGAACACTACTCTTACTTCCAAAAACTGACAGAAAAGGAAAGTTTATTATTTAATTTATTCGTGGGTTATGCATAGAATTGTTTAGTAAAAAAATACCTCACACATGCCAGTGCTGCTGCTGAGGCTGCTTTCCTTTATATAAGTGGAGTGTTGGCCAACCAAATATCATGGCAAACAATGAAGGTATGGATACTGGAAATGTTTGCCACCCTTCTCACAATTTTTCAGGCATGGATCTGTTGACTTTACTTGCACTGTAAGTCAATAAAGAGGCAACTTCTTTCAAGACCATCAAAACTTTCTAGCGGTTCAAGTACCCATCTCCTCAGCATCCTCCTGCAAGAACACTCACAATATTAGTTTTCAGAAAATGAGACTGTTGCCTCTGGGCAGAACTCCAGTGTCTCAGAGTGTGGCTTTTACAATGTGTAGTTAAGCTCTGCTTTCATTTTTCAAGTTGAAGGAAACCCTCAAAACCTCTTACTCTTTCCCTTCACTGAACACAAAAGCACAGTAGTTTAGCTTCTTTTGGCTCCACACCACCTTCTTCACCAATTAGTCATTTCTTAGTACACAATACAAGAGGAGTAGTAGTAGTAGTAGTAGTAGTAGTAGAAGAAGAAGAAGAAGAAGAAGAAGAACTTTGAAAATTCAAAAATTTTATGAATATACAGAAATTCTGAATGAAAGGAGGGATTTTATAACTGTCTATGGCTTTCCATTATATTGAGCTAAAATACACTACAGCCTTTGTACAGAGATACTAATATTCATTATTTTTCTCAGTGAGATGATACACCAAATATTTACAAGTACTGCACAACCGAAATGGCTTTCTGATCTTCTGGAGGGGACATAGAGACAGAGAAGAAAAGATTTTAACAGGCAAGAATTGATGTTTTTTAGCTTCTTTTACACAGACCAATCCTTTTTACTTTAACAAGCCTATTACTTTTTTTTTTTCTTTTTTTTTTTTCCCCCAGCTGTCTCTCATAGAGGTTAACTGCTTACCTGGCTAATTATAAGGAGCACCCAGCTTTTGACTGAAAAAGTCCTTACCATAATCTATAGCACATTTACTAGATTTGAAAGATCCAAGTCACGTGGGAGATGACGGTCATGTCTGCATCATAAACTGGAGGTCAGTGCAGAGATTCCACAGCTGATGGAGCCCTGAACAGCAATACTCACATGTTTTAGTGCTCCACAGCCTACAACAACTAGCATGGGTTTGGGAACAACTTATCCACAGTCAGGGCAGTGCTACTGCTGAATCCACACACATCCTCCTCCACAGAGAACCTTCTAACACAGCTGATGAGTGTCTGGGCCTGCTTTGCCTCACACTCACCTGGGATGGCTCCCTCTAGACCATAGATCCTTACACATCCACTTTGACGTTTACATGGATGTAAATAAATGTGATCAGTGGAGAAAATCTGGTCATATTGTTCTCTTATTACACTTGAGGTTTTACCAGTATTGTCAGACTGGCCTACTGAAAATATATGTTCCTCAAAGGCTCATTATAAAATATTCCCTCTTCAGATGCATCACTCCATATAGGACAGGGTGTAGGATTGTGAGCTCACTTAAAAGTTTGTCTTCAATCTTCTGTTTACTGTCTCCAGGAGTTAGAACAAAAGCGAGATCAATTCTTTCTCATTGTAGTGATAGACAGGAAGATTTTTCTGGAGAAGAGCTTGAATAGTGAGAGAACTGATCTCTTAGAGACTTTTATCAGCCTCTGATGATGCCTAGAACCTCCAAAAAGGATTAGCAATGGCAATTTAAAAAACCCAAACAATACCCAAACTCCATGCTAAAGTAGGTCTTGGTTAGAACCCAGGAATGTCTTTTCTAGGAAAAGGACATAAAAACAGAAGTTGTAATGCTGACATTGGGCAAAAAGAGAATAGTTTGTGTTTTATGGGGAGAGAGAGCAAATATGAAGCCATTCCCTACCTCTTATAACCACAAAGTTGTGGATCCCCTCCTCTGCCCTCAAATTCAACAGCTACACTGGTTTACACTTGCAGTTCCATCAAGATGATAATGGCATATGAATAGCACATATAGAAATGACACACAGAAAGGAAGAATCAAGTGGAAAAGCAACATCCAGCATAACCTGAAACTTGAACATCCTACTTCAATCAACTTTATATCCCAAGTAAGGGTGAGAGCTTAGCCAAACTCTTTAAGTATGTCTTTGATCTGTTCAGATGTTCAAGACAGAATCCAAGACCAAAAACCTGGCACCCAGGGGAGCTTTTGTCAAGAGAAAGGTGCTCTTCAGGTCCCCACTGAATGAGGAAAGGGGCAGAAGCTGTGTGGGGGGTGCTCTCCAGCTGTGGAGAGATGCAAACGCTTTGCTGCTGTCCTAATATTTCACACCCCAGACCAGGCCACAAGACAAACAACCCGGGTGTTGTTTCAACAGTCTCATTTGCCATGGTCTAACACTACAAGAAGGGAAAGAAAACCTTAGCACCCCTCCCACCCCTCTCCTTGGACCAATTGAGCTGTCATTGTCTGCACAGAAAGTGATTGTTCAGTTGAAAACACATTTTGGCCTGATGCAAACGGAACAGTCTTGAAAAGTGGAGTTTCCTTTTGTGCCTCCCTTCCAAGGAGAGTGAAAGACAGCAAGAAGAGAGTCAGGAGGGAGGGAGGTGAGCACTGTGCACCATCAGCACCCCATGCTGCCTGCTCTGCAGCTCACTCTCAGCAGGCAGCCCCAAAGGCAGCCTGTGGCCTTGCCAGAGGGGTGAACTGCCTTGTTCAGGCAGTGACAGATATTTTCAGGGGGAAATGCCCTGAGGGACCTGGAAGAAAGTGTTGGGGTAATGGAGTTTCAAAACCAGAGCTTTGCTATGCAGCAGGTTGCAACCCTTGGTTAAAGTTTCTCTTGCAGAGGTTGGTAGCTTAGCAACAATGAGGTTTTTTGGTTTGTTTTGTACAAACAGAAGAAGCAGCATCGGGCATGTCAGAGTACAGATGTGTCAAGGCATCAGGGGAGAATCACTGAGGAACAGTGATTTGCAGCAGAGATGAGCAGGGATACCCATCTCCAGCAACACGGGACTCTTCACACATGAGAATGAGATGGTCAGGACATGGAAAGGATTTGCAAGGTCCCATCCAGAGTAAAGCCACTCCCGTTCAATTTTACTTCTATATGCTAAGAGTTTATTTTCAGTTTTAAAGGTGATCATGAAGTAAATGTCACAGAGTTGACTTCCTATTTTGAAGAGTATCTCCGACTACTAAAGCTCACTTGAATTTGAATTTGGGTACAGAATAATGTAATATATAATCAAAAAAAAGGCAAGTCATATATCCAAGTAGCAAATAGCTGTTCTGCCATCAAGCAAACTGGGAATTTGTATCTTGGGGAGTTTTTGTAGGCTAACTGAACTACTGATCTCTGTTCCCATTCAGCATCTTCCCAGGCAGCAGTTTTCACTTTCAGCTCAGTACTGAAAATCAACAGTGAAGAAGCTGCCACATCACCACATCACGCCCCTCATCCACTCCCTTGAGAACTTGCATACACAGCCGGTATCTCTTTCTGTTCAAGTCAATATATATTTTGATGGTTAATACCAGTGCATTTCACAAACTCTCAACAGAGAAAATACAGAAGGAGAAAGGAAAAGATGCCCTAATTACTCACAGGTAACGATGTCAGGTTCTCACTATACATTTATACCCCTACCTTCCACTAATGGATTCATTATTTAATAAGAGTTGAGCAACAGCAGAAGGCACAGGTTACACAGCCAGTCTGATGTATAGCTCTAAAGCACAAAAGAAGTGACCCTCTGTTCCAGTAAGTTTTCACCTTAAAAAGGTGAGAAGCCAAATTCTTCCAGAGCTTTCCATTCAGCAGAACTAAAGGCAAGCAAAGCAGGAGTACCCTACACCAGCAGGTGCCTGGAGGTCAACTCAGTGCCCCCATGGGACACTGCCTGCTCTCCATGTACCTGCCAGACATGCAGTGAACAAGGCAGAGCTCCAAAGAACAGGGGAGCTTTCACCATTAACACAAGGACATTCCTCTTAGTCACTTTGAAAGAGAAGCAAACTGTGCAGAAATGCCCTCTGCAGCCAGACAAATTTGTGCAAACAGCCCTCAGACCACAGGTTGACACAGGTCTTACTGACACTGGCAGCACCACGGGGTCATTTGCACACAGACAGCTTGGGTCTGGCAGCACATTAAGGACTAAGGCTTTTGTTACACTCTGCCACAAAGCTCTGGTTGTTTGGAAGTGTGCTTGAGCAAGATCAGTTATTGATGTGGAAACTGATGTAACTGAGGGACTAGAAAACGTGGTCCCTTCATCCTGTCCACTCACTAAACCACCTTTCACTGTCTTGGAAAATACTGTTTGTTCTGCAAAAGATTGTGGAAAGAGAGTAAAGTGGACTTAGGACACCCCTAGGATCAGCTTGCCAACTCCTAACATTTAAACATCTTGAAATGGAGCATTCTGTTCCAGAAGTTTGGTGAGCCTGTTCTGGGTTGGAAGCGCTGGAGGGCAGGGGAAGGTGAAGTGTTGATGTGTTGCTGGTTTTAGTTTTATGACGACAACTTCTCTCTCTTTTAGACACAAACACACATACATATCTTTCACAATTTATTTGATGTGCAACAAGATTAATTTTGTCAGGTTGCACAAACATTTATCCTAAGAAACCAAGTATTTCTACTACTTGCACGAGCTCCCAATAAACAGAAGGTTCCAGCAGATCTACAGTGGCACCTCACCTGAAAAAAATTTAATTGTCCAACTTCATCTCACCCAAAGCTTTCAAAGGATAATAACATGGAAGCAAATATTCACACCTTAAGAATTCCATTGGATTTAACACTTATTACCTGCCAGATGAAAATCTTCCATAGCAATGATCCATGCCATCAACAACTGAAAGTTTAGGACCAACCTTTTTTCTTGAATGAAAAACTTGTATTCTTATACCCATAAGTGATTGTTCCACTTCTGCAGCAGGGCCAACACACCTTCATTATGCGAAGCACAACCCAATAAAGTGTGCCCACCATGATGCAAGAGAGAGAACTCTCACTAATCAGCACACATTCTGAAAAACACAGCCCAAGTTACACAAATCAAAATCTAAATGCAATTCCAGACTCAATATTCTAAATTGAAAGTGACTCCTACAATTATAACTATATTATAACTATAACTATCCATATTTAAAATTATAGGTTGAGTGAACAAGACAAAAGAGGGGCATGGAATGACATAGAAACAGAAGGACCTCTGTGTCATAGTAAGTCACAGATTGTTGAATTCAGTAATATTCACAGGATGAAAGAATCATTCCTCTTCCTGACCAGAAGCACTAAGCTCAGGGGAGGAAATATCTAGCAGGAGAAGCAGTTGTTCAATTAGCAAAAGTTTAAAAAATAGAAGAATCAGAGTCTCTCACAGAATTGGAAGCTAAGGAGGACTGTAAGGGCAAAGTTTAGGTCAATGTCCAAAGGCTCATAATTCAGGATTAAGAACAGGATTTTCTGCTGTTAGACAGGGATGTGACAAACGACAGAGGAGATAGAAGTTCATGTGAGACTGGTCAAGCAAGAGGGGAATTTGAGCTAGAATTATGATGCAGATGTGAGAAATGTGATGTAAGGTCTGTTGAGGAAACTTCCAGTAGAGAATTATCAGTAAGTAGCAGTTGAAAGACTTTTTTTGTACTGATGGCTGGAGGTCTACTTGCCCCGTTCCATACTGCCAGAGACCCCTCTCTGATCACCCCAAAAGGCTCTGCTGCCACTCCCCTGCTCTGGGCTGAGCTGCAGAGTCAGCCCTGACATGGCACCGCTGGCCAGCCGGGCTGACTGGACAGTGTGGAGCCTCACTGGGGCCTGGAGCAGGAGCTTGGGAGCTGAGTTTGAGCTTCTGAGCTGTGTTTGAACTCCTGAGCTGTGTTTGAGCTCCCACACTTGCCCTTGGACCCCACATGAGCCACATTGTTGACCCTGACCTGTGGTCTGACTTCTTGGCTTGACCTCAGACCTGCCTCATTGCTATGGATGCGTCTCGAGCCATTGGGCTGCCTTTGACCCTGGTGACTGCCACTGGATGTGCCCTGCTCTCATCTTCTCATCTCTTCAGTGCTGTGGGGCTGGGAGCCCCCTGCCCTGTGCATCCTGCTGCCCTGCCTCACCCTTGATCCCCAGCTCTCCTGCCCTTGCTGTGCCCAGATGCAGGAGCAGAGAGCCAACCTGGAGCAGTTTCAGGGTGATGAGAAGAGCCCAAGGGAGACTGACAGGCTCTGCTTTGGTCAGCCTGGCAATACCGCAGCTGAGCTGGAGCACAACCACCTCACTAAATATCTCTAAGGTAAGCAGGCAGAAAAAGGAACACACTAAAAATGCGTGTTAGCATGAAAACAAACGTCTTTTGGAAATTAGACACAGATTTCTTACACCAAAGCAGCCTGCATCTTGAAGGGCTTGCTAATAATCATTGCAGAGGGAGCAGGAATGACAGCTTTTAGATGGAGCTTGAGCAGCTCACAGAAGAGATTATATGACAGGGAGAGCAAGGGCCAGAGCCAAGCTCTTTTTTTTTTTTTTGTGCAATTAACACAGCAATGCTCAGCACATCCCTGGGGCTGGCTGGGGAATGGGGGATACCTGAGGAAGCCAAACTTTTTTTTCTCACTTATCTTTTCACTACAACCTTTGTGCCCTGTCTCCCTGCTTCCTTCTCTACACTGTATATTCCTGGCATTGTGACTCCACCACAGCTGGCTAAGGGAAAGGAGATAGAAGTCCTCATTCATCTTTTTGGTAAATTCCCCCTTGTTTTAAACAATTATTTTTTTTTTTAATATTAGCACTACCATGCTAATTTTAGGTGTGCTGATTACTTCTTTGGTGTTTTACCTGGTGAATACTGAAGTTAATTACAGTCAGTGTGCTAACTGCAATGGACCCTTTTCTCTGCGCTGTTCTCTCACAGTGAGCTAAAGAGAAAGCCCGAGCCCATATATGAAATCCTCATTCAAGTACTGCATTCAGTCAAGCAGTTTAAAATTGCTTTGAGGGAGGGAGGGAGGGAGGAGAGAGGGAGGAGGCCTGGGGGGAGTGTGGTCTTGTACTTGGTGACTGCTGCAAGCTGGAACAGCACAGAGAAGGAAGGGCCTGTTTTCTGATATTCAGAGCAGGGAATTTAATTTAAGGCTGGTGTGTTGCTGGTTGGAAATATGTATTAAATACCCAGATGCAAGAGAAACGGGTACAGAAAACAGCAAAATAAATACAGGATATTGGCTCATCTATGCAGAGCACTGATTTCCTAAACCTGGCACATTGGGGATTCACAGCCTGCCCTGATTTTGTGTGTCACTGATTTGGCTAGGATCTAAACACAGAGCTTCACAGTTACTGAACCACCGTCCCAGACCCAGCCAAGGCTGAGCACAAAGCTGGCCTGAACAAACCAGCAGGCAGACTACAAAGGGAGAGTGATTGTTCTGCTTAGCAGCAGCACTGTTTCTGCTAGGCTTAGCATAGGAACAAGTTAATTTGGGAGCACAGTCTTCTTAAAAGGAAGCTCTCCTCAGCACAGCATCTCCAGGTTTCATGCAGTGTGCTGCCCTTTTTACCATGCATGAGCCATGGATGTTACCCACAGTGTACTTTTACTACTCAAGTAGTATGAAAGCTTCTGATAAAAATCAGCTCTCTTAAACCTCTGCCTTGCATCTTGTTAAAAACTGACATCATGTTTGCCTGTCATCATTGGGTCACAAGGAACTTTCTGCCATGATTTAATAAGCAAGAAGAAGGATTTTACTGTTAAGACAAAACAAGAAACTGCAATATCAAAACAATCATACAATTTTTCTCCAGTGCCCTTGGTCCAAAATACTTGGTTTTAACTGACTCTCCACAGAGGTAAAGATAGACTGTAAGTAAAAAAACATGCCTAAAAATACAGACCCTCTAAATGCACATAAGCTGTCCACAGCTCCATCCATGTTAACAGAGGTGTAGAGATCATCAGTGTCCAGAAACATGCCCCAAAACAAAACAGTTAAGCAGCTCAAGAGCCCAGAGCAGAGCAAGGAGGGGGCACCTGAGCACACTCACCATGCTGAGACCTGCAGTGTCCAGTGGGACCTGAGGAGCTTCAGGGGAACAAACTCCCTTGGCATAGGGGATGCAGGGAATTGACCAGCCAGCAGCGCAGCACAGGCACCCAGGGTGTCCTCTCCCCAGGGTGTGCAGGCAGTTCTGTTAGGAAGGAAGAGATACAACCTTGTCTCTGCTTTGCTGCAGTGACCACCCTCAGAAGCTTTCACATTTCCTGGGGGCAGCTAACATAAATTACAGCAATTTTCAACCCCCTCTAAGACATTCAGGGCACCCAGCACTGGGCTGCCAGAGATGCAGCCTGCACTCTTCTCTTACTGCTGGCTTAAGCAGTGCTCTCCTCAGCATGAGATGCTTCTTTGCTGCCCATGGCAAGCTATGCCATAGCTGTGAACCACCATACTTTGTTCTCCTACATTTTTGTGTAACAGCCTGCAAAATGCCACAAAAGGAGGACAAGCAGCCCCTTGGAGCCCCCCGTTTCTCACCTGCCAGGGAGCAGGGAGCAGGGGACACTGGGGTGAACACGGGGCGAGAGGGGGAGAGCTCCTTCCCTCCTCTGTGCAGCAGCAGAGCTCTGAACTCCACTCTGGCCTCATTCACCAGAGCCAGCAGCTGCACAAGGGCTGAATGAAGACCCAGAAGCCCGGCCCCACATTCGGTGTTGTGCAGGCAGTGGGGCAGCGCTGCCCTTCAGCTGCCCCAGGGGCCATTCCAGAGCCATCAGCTGCAATGGATGGAGCAGAGGCACCGAGCCCTGCCTGCTCGGGCACTCAGGGCATGAACAAAATGAGTGCTGGATATAGCACCCTCATTCAAATAGCACAGCATTTTAGCACCAGAAATAGTATCTTTCTCTTTTTCTTTTTCTTTTTTTCTAGTGAAACTACTGGCAGAGAAAGATGCAACTTAGCATGAAAATAAGTATCAGAATAAGGCCCTAGCTGAATAGTCAGTACTCTGCATAATTCTCTCTTTTCATTCCCTAAGCCTAGATCCTCTCCAAATATTCAGATCAAAATTTGCAAAGTAGCTCCAGCATTTTGGCCATCAAAGTAAAAGCTGGAAAATTTAGATTCTGCATTCATCATATCCCTCTACTTTGAATAAAATCAGCTCTCTGATTTTGCCATCAGGCTATTCATGAAGTCTCTGTCCCTTTCTTTCTCTCTCTCTGTCAAAGATCAAAGATCAAAGAGCCACAAGAGGTATACTTACTAGGAAAAAAAAGAAATATGCCATTTCAAGGAATGCATTCAATTCCCCTCTCTACTTAAATATTTTTTACATGCAACATCTTCACCTTCAGTATATGAAAAAACATGTAAGAAAAAGGATGGAGATAAAACCACAGGTCAGGATAAACTGTGGAATGATATTCCTGCCATTTAATGGCAAAAGTCTGTTTCAAAGATCCCTGCATGCTTTACACAGAGTCTACATTTGATTGATGCATTGCTAGACAATAGAGAAGACCATCAGAGGGGCGTAGTCTAAAATTATAAGTGAAAATCAAAAATTACAAGCAAAAATACAGTACAGGAGACAAATCCAACCACACAATTTTCATGTTAACTTTCTGGGCAGTACAGTAAGAAGGCCAGAATACACTCCTACCAAAAGCAGTGGGAATGACCCTTAGAGCCATCTTTCTCAAATCACAGATGAATTCAAATGGGAAGAGGCATGCAACAACAAAAAAAATAGTTGTTAATGCATAAAACTACTGTATGACTTCCAATAGCTGGACTCAAGAACCCTGGTTAAATACTGACTTTCTTTCAGAGTCAATCAGATAATAAGACCCCTTTAGAAGCACAGAATAGTTAAATTCATCACCATAATTTAATTGTAGAAGGTTATTAAAGAGCACTTCGACTCCCCTCCTGCTTCGGCGCTGCTTTTGTGTATTAAACTCAGACTAATCAAATTGCAGATTCCAAGAGTACTGTATTAGTCATCCCCATCCCTTTTAATTTGTTTAATGGCCTCCTTTTTTCTCCCCCCTCTTGTGTGTGTGTTCTGACTGGCTGTGCAGCGCTTAGGCTCACGACATGTAAATAAAGAATGGATAGGGGAACAGTTCGTCGAAAAGAATAAAGCGTGCCTCCATTCTAAAGTTACATTTGATGTCAGTGTAATTCATGGGACGTGTACTGCAAGCAATGGTGCTTATTATTTCTGCTTAGCTGTCTACAGACACAGGAGGAGAAGGAGAGGGGAAAAAAAAGGAAGAAAGGAAAAGAAAAGAAGTCTGAATTTACACTTACTGCTTCAAAAGCCCTTTTGTGCATCGCCAACTTCTCCTGGCTGAAGATGCAGTATTTTGCCAAAAAGTCGACTGCAAGAGCAGACAAAAAAAGGATAAAATAACCCATAAAAGAACTCCTTTCCCTACTTTTCCTTAAGAATTTCTGTGAATTGCCATAAAGAGAACCATTTTTTTAGATGCACAACAACACTGGCCACAGACATCTCTTCTTGCAGAAATTTCACTTTATGGATTGCTTCTTGTGTTTTGGTTGTTTTTGTTGTGGGTTTTATTTTTCCCCCCCCCTTCTCTTTCTTATTTGGAAATGTCTTTTCACCTGGCCCAGGGCACAAAGTCAAATTTAGCCATGAATAGGAGATGTTTAACATGTATAAAGCATAAGAGCTTCATCCTGGGCAGGCAGTAGTCTGGGAGTGTGGCGAGGGCTTGTTATTTGTTTTAAATGTTAAAGAAAAGAACCTCTTCAGACTTGAGATCTGCAGAGCAGCATTCTCCATAGGTTCTCCCAAATATGCCACTAGAAATCAAATTCCTTTGGTTTGTTCCAGTCAGAAGAGACAGGTATACAAAAAAAAACTTGTCTTTCAGTATTAAGCAACTGTATCACAGAAAAGAAACCTTTTCCTATTTCTGTCTCTTACTGAGATCAAGTAGGATGTCATTAAAAAACAGCACATAGGATTCCCTATCCTCAAGGTTTTTGCTTGTTTCCAGGCCTGTCATCCAAGAAGACAAAGTATGAAGCTGGCCTTGCTTCCTCACACCTAACATAGCATGAAAAACTGCTGGGAGTAGGATGAGAAAATTGTAGGGGGAAGTCAGGTCATGCCACAATCATAGGCTGAGCTCATGAGTTTTGTGGATGGTACCAACTCCATCACCTCTGCATTCAAACTTGTCCTAATACTTATTGGTTCTTTTTCAACCTCTTTCTCTGTGTCCCAAAACTGCAATTTCTATCACCTCATCATCACATTCATAGGAAAGAAATCGTATTTTCACATCAAGGGAAATCAATAGGAAATTCAGGACCTGATGGGGAAAAAGTGTTGGGTCTCAGGTTTTCCAATTTCTTGTTAATTTAGAATGAGAACTGGAAAACAGGATAATCATTTGCAAAATTGTGCCAGAAAAAAAAATCTGAATTATTATCATCATCACTATCAGTATAATTATTTTGCTGTAAAGAGAGAAGGAGTGATTCACAATGGGGTGGCAATGTGGTATTCTGGCTGATATCTAAACAAGCTTACAACATAAATCTCTTGTTTCCTTTTAAAAGAGTACATTTGTGTTCAGGTTGTGTTTTGGGGCATGTGCAAGGAAGGTTCCTATTGGGAGGGAATGTTCATTGTTTGTTTATTGCTGTGTCCTAAAGGGTACAAACAGACAAATAAAGATGCCTGAATGGCATTGTTTCTTATCCTATATACTCCAGATGAACAAAATCTGTGTGATAAAAACAACAAAAATGTCTTGGCTTTCCATGTCAAAACAGCAGCAGAGATTTCTATTTCAAGCACAAATTGACAGATGCTGCAAGATTGTTGTTATCATGTGGTGTTCTTTCTAATTCCAAACTTAACTGTGATGCTGAAAGGAATGAGAAAACTAATTTCTGACCAAACTGGTTTTGCACAGGTCTATCTTACTGTCAGCATCTAAGAAAAATTTAAGTCAAAGACAACCAATGCACTAATGGCTTAGGTTCCAAAACATATTTGTACTGTGCTTAGTATTGAGCATTTCCCCAGGACCTAATACCTGTTTTCAACACAAAAAAAATCAGAAGTTGCCCTTTTTTTTGTTTGCACACCGACATGGGCTTGGGAGATGTAGATGCTCCAACCCTCTGGGAAGCATCACTTCTGGGAAGATCTGCATTGGCGCCCTCTGGTGATTCTGGAAAACAGCAAACCATAAAAGAAAAGCTGTCATTTCACTTGGAATAAAACCTTGACGTTTCTTCTCACCTAAGTATTATTTAAAGTACAACTTCCCTTGCATCCGAGTGGTTAATCAAATTCAGGAAACAATTAACAATTCAGGAAGCAATTAACAATTTCAGGAAGTGAAAGATCCTCCCAGAAAAGAAAACTTCAGTAATTATTTAACCAAGTTTTAAGGTCAGATTAGGCTCTTAAACCATCTGCTTTGGTGAATCACAAGGGCCAAAGGATGTCATATATTCCTGTTTAACTGGTCCAATTATTTGTACCTAGCCAAAGCACAGATTTCAGGAAAACTTTCCTGTTTTCATCTGAAACTGGCAGAATATGGAGAATCCCATGTGGATGTACAGTTCATTATTTCTAAAACCAGTGTTTGGCTTACATGACACTTGAATTTGTTTTAAATCTCAACAAAATCAGTTTTTGCGAGGTTAAAGAACCCTTTGTGTATTATATCCTCCCTGTAAAATGACTTACATGCTGTAGTAAACATTATGCTCAGAGGAAATTAAATTCAGTATTTCTCTCAAACATTCCTTAAAAGATTTTTCAGTGATTCTTGCCCCCTCCCAAAAAGACTGGACACTTTTTAAGACATGGACACCAACACTGTATGGACAGCCTTACCAGCACCACTGATCTCCTCTTACTTGTTCTTTTCCTTCAGTATGACCACAGGGGCAAACAAAGAGCAATTTTCCATTCTAATCTTGGGCAATAATTTCAACTTTAGGAAACGGATTTTCTCCAGCCACGTTCCTCATGCATCTGTTTCTCTCCCTTTGTTTAGTCTCCCCATCCCCAGGAAGTTTTAAAATCGTTGATCAATTTTGACCAAGTGAGACAGAGGTGTAGAGGGTTGACAGGAATTAAGTACCTACAAGTTTCATGAAAATAGGCAGCAGAGTAGAGGGAGGGAGGGAGGCCCTATTAATTCCCTCATTGAGGGAAAGACCTCAGCATGAGCTCAACCTTTGTTACAGCCTGGAAATCCACACGAGAGAGAAATCCTGGAAGGCAGCCATCATTAGTAGCACTGCTCATGGAACCACCTGTTTAATTAATTATTCTCTGCTGTAAAGAACCATTTAAAAAACAGCTCCATAGCTTCCAATATAAGCTTGCTTGCAGTGCCCCCAGTAGGACTGAGGGCAGGGGGAGCTGGGCCCCGTGTGCATTGTACCTCTCCTAGTATATACCCTAAAAGGCTGCTAGAGGTCTTTGGGCTTGGGCAGACCCACGTTTGGGTCTGTCATATTCTTCCTGCTGTTGCTCAGCACTTTACAGCCAGGAACATTCTTCTGCCTTCCCACCATCACGCTCTGTCTCCTCTCACTGCCTTTACCAGCAAGGGAGGCCAGAGTGACTGCTTGCTAAGTACTGCTCAGGCCCTCACTCTGCAGCCACACAGTTTGCACAGAGGAGGAAAGCCTAAGAAAAAACAGCTGCTAAACTCAAAATAAATCCATCTGAGCATGCCTGTGGTGAAACAGCATCGTGTACAGATGAGATTTATGAGACTTATGAGATAGAGAGAGCATCCACCCTTCAGGCTGGGCTAATTAGTCACCCTGTACCAAATGTGAAGTCATAGAATCATAGAACATCCTGAGTTGAAAGGGATCCACAGGGACCCTTGTGTCCAACTCCTGCCCCTGCACAAGACAAGCCCAAATCTTGATTCCATAGCAGGTAAGTATCCCAGCTTTGCAGAAACACAGTAGCAAGGCTATTAGTTCCTTAGGTACAAATAGAATAATGTACTTTCACCCAAGGCTGAGAATTAAAAGGTTGGTTTTATTGAAACCAGAAAGAATTCTAACAAAATATTTCAAAGAGCATTGCAAAACTAAAATTTAATCCCTTCAAAGAAAAAAATAAGTAACTGGTACTAGAATACTTTTTAGTCCAATATTTCTAAGATCATACTGAAGAAGGAACTTTAGAGAAAAACAAGCTTTATTAGTAGTGCAAAGAAAAGGAAAATTAGTGTTTGGTTCTTTGTTCCTAAGCTGACCACCACCTGTAGCATTTGCTCCATGCACTCAGTTGTTCCTGTATATCTGCTTTCTGATCTCCTGTGTGTTTCTCAGGGTGCACAGGGTGCACCCATGAAAAGAGTCATAAATTTGCATAGAAGAGGGCCCAGCAAGTGGGTATGAACAAGGGTAGTGAAGGAAAAGGCCAGGCAAATACAGAAGGGTTCCAGACACACTCAGGGGAACACCCAGGCGTGGGGGACACTTGCCTGGGGACCTTGTGGCCATGCAGAGCTCACGGGCCACGTCAGCTTTGGCAGCACACCCCGTTCCTGAGGAGGGGAAAGTGGCTTACTTTGCTTTTGTAAACTAGAACTCTCATACTTGCAGTAAGCTTCTCATAGTAAAAGAATATTAAAATTGAAAAGTCAAGTACTTAAAGGCCAGGAAATGATGAAAAATACTACAGTATTACATGATTAAAGGCAGCATCATGATGCAAGAAAGAGGGTAAAAGTCAAACTATACAGGAAACCTTAGCCTTGTAATTTCAAAATATTTCAAAGCAAGAGAAAAACTGAGGTAGCCATATCATGAAATCAGTACCAACCTCTATTCCTACCCTGCTCTATAACTTCCATTTACTTTTTAATTACATTTGTTGTCTGTTCTTTAAACTATAAAGAAGATCTTGTAACATTTTATGAACATCAAAAGATGAACCCTCTTAACCTTTTCTGAATAACACATTTTTTCCCATTTTACAGATAGGGAAAACGAAAGATTAAGTAACATTTCCAAAGCCAGTGAACACAGTGGTAGCAGACACAGAAATCACTGCTCTTCAGCACTGTGCTTTAACTGGAGACAATGGTCTCCCGTGGGATATCTGTGTCAGAGCTTTGAAGGACATCAAAGTACACCAGGCTGTCAATAGAGATAATGGAATAATTGGCAACTGTGTCCAGGATGCTTTTCCTTTCAGGAAAGCTGGATTAGGATCTTCAGCCAATTAAGTGATGCTGTTGACTGGGCAATCATAGATGTTTATAGACACTTGGAAAGGAAACTACAAGGGAAAGAATAACCAGGGGCTCAATTAAATTATAAAACCAATATACTACTTACAAGAAGCTGAGGAAACTTTGCTGGAGTAGAAACTAACTTATGTTGGGACCTGACCATTAAAACATCAGGGCTGGGAACCCAAACCTTCAGGCTCCTGGCAATAATTCCAAATCAACATACTTGCTTTCCAGAGCCAACCATTTCATACGGAACCAGGGATCAGACTAATATTGTGTAAAAGATATAAACTGAATGTCAAAAGTATATGCA
This sequence comes from Motacilla alba alba, assembly GCF_015832195.1. NCBI lineage: Eukaryota > Metazoa > Chordata > Aves > Passeriformes > Motacillidae > Motacilla > Motacilla alba. The sequence goes on from NC_052031.1 coordinate 62,729,525, forward strand.
AAGGCACACACCTCTCTTCCCAAAAATCAGCCCCTTTTAAAATCCATCAATATTTTGTAAATGCAAAGGGATTCATTTCTCATCTGCATTTGAAATACTTTAAAATTTCATGTTTTTAACCAAAATAAATCCTTTTAATGTACCCTATTGCAAGAAAAATATGACAATACATTCAATCAAAAATGTTTGCTAAATGGGGCTGTCCAACACTTTTACAGGTTCTCAATGTTTGCAATGAGCTATGGGCAGAGATAGATTTAACACACCACTACTGGCAGATAAAAGCACAGAATAGGTTCAAGAGCCTGTAAAGTTTGTACTCCCACGTTAAACAAGTAAAAGCAAATTGAGGTACACAGCAAAACTTTCATATGAAAGAGGAGACCTCTTTTCTAGGTTAAGGGTGTCCAAAGGGCACCTCATTTTACAGGCATCCCCAACAAGCAGTCCTGTAACTTTCAGGTGTGGAATCCATGAGGCATTGTAAATAACTCACTTTATTCCCCCCTTAAAAAGAAATACACCCTATAAATTTAAGATTCAGACTTTGATCTGAAACTAGTTTCTCCACTCTTCTTCCCCCTCCTTCTTTCTCTCACCCATACACATAAACATAGAAATCCTAATATTTTGGATGCCTCTTGCTAGGTTACACAAATGTTACCAGGTCTCGGCAAATAAGGGTGTGGATGCCATTGTAACAGCAAGGGGCAGCTAGTCCACCATTCCCAAAGCTCTGCCATGAAATAGGAAAGGCCAGGAGGGGAAAAATTCAACTGTATATCATCAAACTCAAGCATCCCTGGGCACTAAATATATAAGCAAAACTCTTCAATAAAGATTGTGCAGGAAAGAGAAGACTCAGTAAAGCATGATGCAACTGAAAAAGGTGTGTTCTCCTCCCACATGCCCCAAAGATTGGCACGACAATCTATTTCCCAGCACTTTGATAAAACTTGCACATTACCATATTGTATAGCTCAAACAATGATACCTGTTATGAAAAAATGCATTTCTCTCAAGACCCCATTCTTTTGGACAGCTTTAATTTTTTAACACGAGTTTTTCCTTTGCTGGCTCAGCTGCCAAGGGTGGTCATGCTTTCCTTTTATAATTTGTCTTCACTTCTGCCAAACTAGAAGTAGACCTGTACCTTTCTACACCCTCCTAAAGACTTTTTTGCTGACTTTTGAAAATGTCTGGCTCTATAATATCAGGCAGGCATTCTGATTCACGCTACCCCTGTCTCATGCTTCCCTGGGTAGGCACAAGTTCAAGAAGGATTTACAGAAAGTTATTATGTTTTACCTCATTAGATCTTACCCTTTCAGAGTGTATTAAAGTTCAATAGCATTGTAGCTTGATGCCTGGCTTTGCAACTAAGGTTTCTTTCAAGATGCTCTGTCCACAGAGCTGTGGGTCATTAGACACTTTTCAGTTTCTTACCATCAAAAATACGTCAGCAGGAAAAGCCTCAGTGATCCTGCTTTATAAAAACAAACAGGCAACAAAACTCACAACAGATACTCTCATCTTTGGCACTGATGTGAAGGTTTTCTAGTGAGTGAGAGAGAGCTTGGGGGCTTAATTCTTCACTTGCATGAACTTTTGGGGTCAGCTGGCAAAATCTTGATCAAATCAAATCAATTCCAAGGCAGCGCCTGTCTTGTCAGGACAAAATGGGAAGCCTTTTGTTTCTGTGGGACTCAGGCCTTATCAGCTCATTCTGTCACTCATACTTCCTCAACCCACTTGCAAATCCTCCTGGATTTACTGCAGATGTATGAAGCTTGCTGGAAATAATAGTACAAGCAAAGAGGCTAGTCCAGCTATCGACTCCAAGCTCTGGGTAATACCAATGGGAAATTATTCACACAAAAGGTGCGCTGGGGTGACAAATGAAGAGTGTGCTTTGGCCCTTTGGAGATGCTGGCAGCTTGGACAAAGCTAACACACTAATGCCAAACAGCTCGCTTTATCTGATTGCACGCTGAGCATTTGCCTCCCCTTCCTGATACCAGCACCCTGCCCACCCCTCACACCAGCCTTTCATGCACACAGGTTGCTTTCTTCTATGCAGTTTAGCATGAAATGGAAATCTACAGCAAGAACTTGTCTAAAAAAGCATTACCTTCTCTTTGCTTTTTCCAATAGACATCTATAATGTTTAAATGCAGCAAAACTGAATATTCCTCAACAAAACAAGGAGAAATGTGAGGAGAAATTCATGCCATGTTTTGTCACATCTGGCACCCACAATACTGAGAAAAGAAAATAATTCTTTTTCCCCCTTTTTAATATCTGAGTTTCTTCCACCCTATTACTGCATGCCCTTTCTTTCTTTCTTTCTTTCTTTCTTTCTTTCTTTCTTTCTTTCTTTCTTTCTTTCTTTCTTTCTTTCTTTCTTTCTTTCTTTCTTTCTTTCTTTCTTTCTTTCTTTCTTTCTTTTTAAGGTCATAAATATATTTCTAATGGGTACCCTGCAGACACTGCATGGAAAGACCAGTTTGCTCCTTGGGTCAGTTAGGAAGCAGTAAAGTACACTAATTACCCCCACTACCTCTGTTTTGCCACAAGGAAAGGATGCACAATGAAACCAGGAGGGGCTGAGCCTCCAAAGGTCTGAGTGCTCTGGCTCTTCTGTGTGAATCACACAATACTACATTGGGCATGGCAGCAATGTCTAGGTGTGCTGTGAAGGACTCTGGAAACTTGCTGAGCTTCATGAGGCTGAAATCCCCAGTCAAATTGTGGAGAATTTCAGTACTTTCAGGATTTCAAGGACTCTTATTAAAAAAATGGCAAGCAACTTTTTACATGGGCAAATAGTGATAGGACAAGGGGAAAATATTCTAAACTAAAAGAGGGGAGGTTTAGGTCAGATTTTAGGATAAATTTCTTTACTTGGAAGTGGTACAGCATTGGAACAGGCTGTCTGGAGAAGCTGTGGATGTTCTCTCCCTAGAAGTGTTCAAGGCCAGATCAAATGAGGCTTTGACTAACCTCATCTAGCAGGCAGCACCCCTGTCTATGGCATGGGTGTGGAACTAGATGATACTTAAGGTCCCTTCCAACCCAACCCAATCCAACCCAACCCAGCCCAACCCAACCCAACCCAAACCAAACCAATCCAATCCATTTCTATTCTATTCTATTCTATTCTATTCTATTCTATTCTATTCTATTCTATTCTATTCTATTCTATTCTATTCTATTCTATTCTATTCTATTCTATTCTTTGGAATCCTGTCTGTTTATCTGAAGTGCATAAAGTGCTTTGAGGTAAATTTCCATACTGGAAGACTTTAACTATATCAGAAGCAAATGCTCCTAACAATGGCTTTACAATACTGATTTTATGAAGGGACACAAATGCCACTAACAGCAATAAGGAAAAAGCAGACATGCTCAAGATATAGCACTTTGGTGTAGTTAGGAAAACCCACCAAAATGCTATACTGAGCTTTTGTTTCATTTACTGATGTAAACAAAATCAGAGGGTGATTATGACACGTCCTCCACTGCAATAGCAGCTAATAGAGGTAATAAAAAGCAAGTACAAAAGTAAGACATCAGCCAACCTGAAAAATTATTTCCAAGAGTTTTAACAGAAACTGAAGCAGTTCTTTGGCTTCTCATTTCCCAAACACTGAGGAGGAGAGCTGAGAGGAGAGCTAATATTGTGCCACTGTTTAAAAAGGGTAAATGGCACGACCCAGGTAATTATAGACCTGTCAGCTTGACATCAAACCCAGGCAAAACAGTGCAGCAGCTGATAAGGGATTTGATTAATAAAGAATGGAAGGAGGGAAATATAATTAATGCCAGTCAACACGGGTTTATGAAAATAGATCTTGTCAAACTAACTTGATTTGTTTTCTGGATAAGATTACTGGTTTGGTTGGTATAGGTAATAGACTGAGGACTTCTACTGCGTATTTCACTTGGTATCACATGAAACTTTGATTAAAACACTGGAATAACACCAAACTATCATGCTACCTATTCAGTGGGTTAAAAGCTGGCTGACAGGTCTAAAAATATCATTACAAATGAACAACATTTACTGAGACGTATTTTCGTCCACTCCTATTTAACATCTTTGCAATAATGCAGAAGAAAAACTTGTCTCTAAAGACCACAGAGGGTCAGTTGATCAGGAGGATGATGTATTATTAAGCAGCCTTGCTGCTGATGCAGAGTAATTAGGATCATTTAGCTAAAATGTACTCAACAGACTCAAGTACTATCCCTTAAAGTCCTGTCAGACGGCCTGGAAGGCAGGGCTACAAGGATGGTGTCTCCTCCTTATTGCATTATTCAACACATCTACTCAACAAGGATTTCTTCTATCTAAAGCTGCCCAAGCTAGCTAAAACACCTACATCATGGCCAACTCACTTCCACCCACATTGCTCCACAGCTTGTGCCGTTTTCCATTAACACCGTCCAGGTTTTGTTAACCCCTACACTAAGATTTTCAGGAGCTCATGACCTGGGTTTCCTCCTGTTCCAAAAGGAGGCCCAGGACTTTTTCTCTCTATGGATGAAATACAATATCAACAGGTGACATAACAAATTCGTCAAGGTCTTGCAAAATCAGAACCTGCAGGAGGCCTGGATCAGTCTGGGGCACATTAAGGGTCTCTTATGGAGATGACACTCCATGTGATGACATGCTCACAGAGGCTGACCTCAGAAGTGAGCAGTGCCCACATAGCCATAATATGACATGTCAATGTCACAGAATAACTGTCCAAGTCCCTCTCTGCAGCCCACACTCTGGTCCCCCCCCACTGGTGACAAGAGAAAAGCCACGCCATGCTCAGCAGAGCAATTCTCATAACTACATAATTGTTAGAGTCTCTCTTTGTGACCCTAAGTGATGATTACATGAGACATGCTCTGCGAAGCAAAAGAGCAAGAGGTCACCCTCCCGGCATGAAGTGAGGAAGCTGCTCCAAGGGTCTTCATTTAGTGATATTTTTCACTAGGGCAAGGATTAGGACAGGGCATTCACTGACGTTCACAATTCCCAGAAAGACAACAAGTCTGAACAAGTGACATCTGAGAGGACAACTTGGAATTTGCCCATCAAATTGAACTGCTTTCAGTTCTGTGTAAGGCAAAAAGGGGTTCATGACAACATAGAAGTAATGATGCACTCTAACTTGTAAATTCTGTATGGCACCCCACATGCCTCACTGTGGAAACAAATTTTTAAGCAGTTTCTAAATTTCTGATTTGGACTTCATGCAGAAAAAAGAAAAATAAAGTAACTTTTCTGGTTTATTTTAGGATTCTGTTAGGTATAGTTCTATTTTAGACTTGATGCAAGAACTTCTTCCTATCAACACTTTTGGCACTGAACAAAACCTCAGCCTTTGTTATATTTTTATGGGGCCTGTTGTTCTTTGAGAAGTATTTTAATGCATATTGTTGTTTCCCTTATAGCAAGTGTTGCTCATTTTTTCAGAAGCAGATGGTGTTTACTGAATGTTGTTTGTTCCAAAAATAAGCAACATCCAACTGTTCACTTTGGAGGTGTGAAAGAGGGAAGGCCTGATGCATAAACACAGCTTCTCCCTTTTACTTGCCCTTGTTTTTCTTCTGGTGAAAGGACCTGCCAGTGTCTCCTTAGAAGCCTCTCAAACGGAGGAGTTTGTGCTGTCACTCTAGCAGAGAGGGCACACAGCTCCAACCAGCGTTGCTGCCAGAGCAAAGCAGCAGCTAACAGCTCCTGGGGTGCCAGCTCAGAGGGCTTTGTCACAGCTCCTTTGCAGCCCACCAAAGGAAGAAAACACTTCTTAGTAGCTGGTGTTTGCAGTCAGCCTAAATGAGGGCACATCATATTCCCTCTCTGGCCACTAGAGAGAAGCAGGCTTTTCTTGGGTAGCACAAGTAAAATGTCTCTGTTGAATAAAGAGACAACCTGTAAAGATTCACTTCCATCTTAAGGGTTCCACAGACAAATGAGGTCTCCATTCTGCTGAACTCCCACTGTGTGTACTGGGCAGGAACAGCTGTGCAGAGGCTGCTCTAAGTCCCAAGGGATGGATATTTCTGTGCATCTTCAGAGCACCCACTGTTTTTCAGAATGGGGTTCTACCAGAAGGAGGGACATGGGTCAGAGGTGAGAGGACAGATATATTCTGACTCTCATCTAGAAGCTTGGAACAGCACACAGGCGTCACAAGGAGACAGTTCTAGAGTCAGCATTATAAAAATGATCTGTAACAACCTGAGCAGGGAGAGAACTTTGCTAGGATCCCAGGGAGCAGCTCCACACCTGAGGTTTACTCTGCAGGGTCAGGCACAGAGGTCCAGGAGTACCAGCTTATTGGGGCTTGGAGCTGCACTGTGCTATCCACATGCACCTGAAAACACCAGCATCAAGCCCTGCCTCGGTATTTGCACCTCTGCTGTGGGCTCCCCCTCATTAATCCTCCTCCTGACCTGAATGAGCCAAGGCCAGTTATTTTGCTTTGATTAGACAGCTAAAAAGTGTCAATTTTGCCAAACTATCTGGCAGCACACCCTAACATCCTTTGCTAGATAAAGCTTCTTAATGACTCCTGAGGGCAGCTGCTTGCCAGCAGACAAGGCTGAGAAAGGATCTAGGAACACCAGCTACTAAACATTGTCAGACAGGAGAACATGTGGCATCCTGGAATATCTTTTCTGACTAAAGTATTAGAGAAACACTGCAGGGTGCCCTATTATGTTTTTAAAACACTCCAAGTTTGCTTAGTGTTTATCCAAAAAAGCTAATTATACTTGCGGCTTAACGTAAATTGCTCGATAAATAAACACAGAAATAGGAGCTCAGTGACTGCTATGCTTTCTTTAAAATGCTGTCTTGAAGGCTCATTATGCTAAACACAAATGAGAAGGGAATTTCTTGCAATGCACTTATTAAAAGCACATTTTCTATAGAAATGATTATAACATGATTGCGCAATAGCATATAATTTGCTTTGTTGGCATTTTCAGTGGGAATCTTGCCGACAGCAAGCGTGGATTGGAAAAGTGGCTGCAGGGCCACCACTTGTGTTGTTAGGAGCTGCCAGCAGTGATTCAGGAGGAGGATGCCCCGGCCCAGAAGAGGAGCACTGGCACAACAAGCACAGCTGACAACAGGGCAAGAAACCCCAAAGCTCATTTTTTGCACACACACCTATCGCCGTGGTAGTGGAAAAGTTTGAATTCCTGATGGCACCTCAGAAGACTTAGATGGCACTGTTATGGTCACTAACAGCAGAACATCCTGTGGTAAGTCTCCAGGTCAACAAATGGGATCCAAACTTGGTATATCTACATAGTTGTGTTTTTGTCAAGGCAGCCAGAAAGGTACAATGTGGAGTTATGTGACGCTAGTGTCCTCATGCTTTCTTAATGCCACAAAAAATAGTGTAAAGCAGACCTGATACAGGGAGAGAAAACAAAGTGGCTCAGATGATAATGGCATTGCATGATATTACAACTGGCAAGTACAAAATGGACCAATTTAGAACAAAACATGACTGCATCACAGCCATGGTACTTCTGCACAGCAAGGAGGCCTGAAGTCAGTGACACCTTGTCATCCACCCACCATCTTGGGAAAGAGTTTCCAGAGAAGCAATAGGGAGCACATCTCAGAGGGGTTTGAGTTGCAGGGCTTTTTCTTGTCGAGATGAAACCAAATAAAAGGAACAGCTACCAGAAGAGATAAACATAAGAATGATAAACCTGAGATTGACCCCTGAAATACCTATTGACTCTAAACAGCAAACAGTTGGATATGAGTTTGTCCCCTGTAGTAATTACATATCCTCTGAACAGAGAGAGACACAGTTCTCCCAGGAAAATCCTGGGAAGCTGTGTAGCAGCTGTGGCAAACTTAGACGAAAGAATTCAATTATTATCTCTCTTTCTGTAACCATTGTTTATAGATATAGTTCTCTAGAGTGTGCTATTCATAGTCATATGAGATGTTTCTACTTTAAGACCAATCAAGCATCACCTTAACAAGTCACATTATAAAAAACCCCGCTACTTTAATTAAATACTTTACCTTCTGATCCACCTGAAGACTAGAGTCCTCTTTCCATCCCTGACTTAACAATATCAATCCCCAATTAAGTTAAACATCCACAGGACACAGATGAATTTTCCCTGCAAGGCACCAAAAGAGCTCCAGAGCTGCCCAAGCCTTGGCATACACAGCAAGGAAATGGGGCTGCTGAGGTCAGGAACTGCTCTGGGCAGGCTGTGGTTTTCATGCCTGGCCATGGCCAGGCTGAAGGTCACCGGGTAGATTGAAACAATCACAAAAGAAATTTGTCTTTCACCTTTCTAGTCCCTTGAGAGACAATTTTTTGCCACCAGTTTCAGTCTGATGGATGTTTTAACTTTGTCAAACTGTTCTTAGGAATTGTATATTAGTTTGCATTGCCTTTGAAACTCAGTTGTTATCCTGAAAAGGCAGGAAGTGGGGATTAAGTCCATTAGATGTTGTTTGAACAACTTTCTTTTCATTCAGCATTGTGACTCTGCAGCTTGCCAGAACATTTCAGCCTCTTTCCAGGAACTGGCACTGCAAGATGAAGCATGGCTGTCTGAAGACCTGGCATCTGTGCTGACTTTCATAGGTATCACACTTGAAAAACTGGAGAAGAAAAACTCGATGGCAGAGGAGAAAGAAACATCCCTGGCACCATCGCATGCAAGTGGAACATAGAGGACCTGGGTTTCAAAGAAGCCTCTGCTGCTTGTGGGATTCAGGAGCAAAGTACATTATTCAGCTGGAAAACATGACAACCTAATCATCCTGAAGGGTACTATTATTGTGTGCTTAATATGCCTTACAGTCCTGATGAACAGGAAAGGCTGGCTGACAAGTGTAGGATGATGTATCTCATGGCTCCATACTACTGTGATGGATCCATAAAAGGACTCTAATTTCACAGTTTGGGGAAAATACAGACCATACAGACTGCTTTTTAGGGCCACAGATTTCAGCAACCTGGACAAATAATTCCAGTTTAGGATATTCTGATCGTTGAATATTTTGCTTTAGTTGTTGCTGCCTAATTTAAATTTGGGACGTAATTCTGGAATCTGTGAAGACTTACACATTACAGAATGCAAATCATGTTTGCTAGTCATTGGGTAAAATCAACAAAAATGTTTTCAGTCCTAATCAGATGAAACAGTGCATTTGAAAAATTTGAAAATTTGGGTCAAGATTATACAGCAAAGCAGCTTAAACTGCGCATGCAAAAAAATTATAACTCCTGGTGCAGAATCTGAATTTCTTTTGGGCAACTGTACATGACAATCTAATTCTTTTATAGACACACATGGATTCAATTGTGTAAAAGGAAGGCTTGCTCAGGTTTTGAGTGTATTATTTAGTTTTAAAAATAGACCCCCTGTCTCTTCTGCTATCATGAAAGATATCACTTTACAGAGAATATAACCTTCAGAAGTGTATTTGGGATGATTAAGGATTATTTGGTAATCACAATCACATCTGAAGTATGGCAACAGAATAGGAAATGGTGCAGGCAGGAGTTTGATTCTGGTGGTGCAGCTACCCTCTTCTCCTTTGATCTGGGGAATCAAATACAAGCTTAAAATTAAAGCTCACCATCTTGGAAAGTGGAGTTGGTCTGAGCCTTCTTGACTTATGAATTAATATGAATCATAGAAAATAGCATATGCTGAGTTGGAAGGGATCCATCAGGATCATTGAGTCCAACTCCTGGCCCAACACAGGACAGTGAAAGACTTGTGCTTCTTCTTCCTCTCACTGCTCTGCACATTGGAGGTTTCTGCAATCCTGGTTGGCAAGCCTACCAAAGTCCACACAAAGTCATGAAGGCCTTCTGCAGAGTTCAGAACTCCTATCCACAACAAAAAACTCTTTCTCTTCATGTGAGTCTTAACTGGCTCTTTTACCATTAGGTAACAAAAGGTAAATCATACATAAAGATACAGAACTGTTTCAAATTTTAGAGACTAGGGCTCTTCCCTGCTTAGTAGTTAAGAAAATCAAGATGTTAATAATTCAAAGTGCTGAGTGTTCATACTTTTCTTTTCAAGTTAAAAAGTTGTCTACCTCACATTCCCAGCATTGTGGCTACTCTCATTACAGTTGTCTCCCCAGAAATTTTGTACAATTACCTTGATGTATGTTATTAGAATAATGAATGTGCATGTTTTGTTCATAAAAGTCTAGAAGATTCATCTTAGAAGCTGACCTGGCTACCAGGAAAAAAAAACAAACCACCAGGCAAATCTGTCTAGAATTCAGCCCTATCTCATTAAAAGTTGTGTCTATCTAATGAGTTTCATTTAGCACTTTAATTGGTCCATTAGGAGGCCTTCAGCTTGGTGACCATTGTTGGGCGGGGATGAAAGACCTCTGAAACACCCTGGGCACTGTACGTGCAAAGAGTCGGCCCAATGTAGTTGTTCTTTTTGGAAAACCAAAGATTTTCTTCAGGAGGAGTTTAAAAAATGAGCCAAACAATGAAGGCTGTTGGTTGATTTTCTAGCAGCTTGAAGCAAGTACATCAATACAAGGGCCAAGATGATATTTTCCCTTATAGCTACAGCCGAGTGCAATGGTTGTAACAGTGTGGGAATCATGGGCTTTGCTGAATGATTTTAAGAAGTTAAGCACAGAATGCCACTGGACATCTAATCCTTCTAATCCAAAATTTATGCAATTATTTATTTCAGTGGGTGATTCCTGTGAATAAAGTGAGCAGGATGTGGCTCTGCTTATGGATAAGCGAAGAGGACACCAAAGCATAAAATGGCAGCTTAGAATGACAGAGGAGCTCCTAACCCTGGGGAGCCCATTTAAGCCAGCCAGCATGGTTCAGACAAAGCACTCAGAGGGGACACGGTCCCTTTCTGAAAAGAAAGAAAGGAAATTGCCCCTAAAAGAAAAATCCATAATCAGGATGACCATCAATGGAAGAGATTCCCTGTTGGTGAGGTATCTTCTTTCGACTGAGAAAATTCCCCACGTTTGTTGATTCTGATCCAGCTGGCCTGACTTGGATTTGTAACCACCAGATGCATTGCAAACAACTATGGATATTCTAAAGAAAATCAAATAAAGCCTTTTTTAGACCAATAAGTAGCATTCTTGCAGATGGATGTGGAAGACAATCAGTCACAAAATGGATAAAATTGCTGCCCCCCTTCCAAAATATTTAAGACGCCTGCATCAAGCTGCCTTTGGTTTGTATACATATCAGATTATAGAAGATCTGCCTCTTTATAATTTTTCTTAAAAAGGATGGCAGCCTTAGTTCAATAGAGTTAGTGAGACAATCCTTTAAGCTGTGTCAAAATGCCAGTTATCCTAAGATGCCACCCAGATTTGAATAATTTAGAAAGAGACAAAACCACAGAAAAGAGGAATCGTCCTTTGACTACTTCTGCTTTTGACACGGCTGCCTCCCTCTCCTTTTTACCAAAGCATCTTCGTCTCTCTATCAGTCATGACAAGTGCCAATCAAACCTTCTCTTTCTAAGGTTCTGGAGGGAAAGTGAAACATGAAACATTTTCTAACAATCGGTGACCAAAAGTCCACTATCAGTGTGTGGTCTGGGGGAAGCCAGCCTTTTCCTTTTTCACTTCTAATCTCTGACCCACTATTTACCTCTTCTTTTTTTATATACTTTAATCTCTTTGTTGCTCCAAAGGATCCTAAACAAATTGTAGGTCAGCGTGGATTAGTCTGCTTTGTTACCCATGATTAGTACATTTACTTTTGCTTTAACATCTTCAGCAACAGCTGAATGTCAAAAAGATCCAGCAAGAGTTTGTTTAATCACAACAAAAACTATACCCACATAGTCTTACAATTGCATTGTCAGTCTCAGCATAAAAAAATCTGGGATACAATGGGAGACAGTGACCGTGGACCTGCATTGTTAACATGTTTTTTCAGAGGTAGTACCTCCCAGTAATTCAATATTACTGCAACCAGATTCACAATAACCTTCATCAGATCAGGATAAAAATCGAGTTTCAGATATTTGCCTAAGAGGCTGAATTCTTCTCCCATTTGCACAGTAGTTGCACTGGATTCAGAAACATTTTATGCAGCTTGTAGTTGTATAAATGTATTCAATAGAAAAGTTATATAAAGGTGCTCAAAAATCGTGTAAATATGTGGCTCAGAATTAAAGAAGGGAATTATCAAACACTGGGCCAGTTTCAAAAGGAAGTACAAGGATCAGATCTCTTAAAGCAACTAGATTCAGGTAAGCTTTCTTAAACCAGCATTGCATCTGCCCAGCCTGTGTGCAATGGAGTGTATAGTGCTGTGATTTACATGTAGTAGGCCATAAAAATAAAAATGGGCAGAAAAGGAGAGGAATTTAGTTTGAAGTCCCTTGATGCTGAAGTTGCACCTACTTTAGTAATCACCTTATCCATTAGCAAGGCCAGGGTCAGGAAGCCTTTGTATGATGCCTAGAGCAAATAAAATCATCTTTTTACCCTGTTGCCCCACTTTATCGTCCCACACAAAATTCAAGGTTTTTGTCAAAATCATCATAATTTTAACTGACATTGTTTCCCATCCTCCAAGTACCACCAGAAATACCAGATCTGGCCCCTCTTTGTTCACGTTGCTGACAACTACTGCCATTGTCTTCTCACATTTATTTGATGTAGGAAGTGACAGTCCCAATCTGAACTATCAAATCACTACCTTCCTCTGCACCAAAATGCTCCTGCCTTCTATCACCATGCAAAACCCCTTCTCATTAAAGTTTCCATGGGAAATTTCTCATAAAAATACTGCCAGTACAAGAAGTTGTTGGAAGTATGTGATCCAACTGACAGCTTAGTAAGGTTTCCAGTTGCTTTTAATTTCAGAACTGTTGTTGTTTTAGAGTTTTTTGCAAATGGTGGTAATGGGATGGTATGAAGGTTCATAGCTCAGCAGTTATTGCTATGTTTCTTTTTACTGACAAAAAAAAAAACAAAAAACAAAACCTCATGCTCAGGGAACTTTTAGAAATGTTTGAGTGATTTGGAAATTGTAAAAATACACACAGAGCCATGTCCCATATCTTATAAGAGTCATCCAAATTTGCCCATTATAACATCTATGAAGTATACTATCAGTATGAATAATCACTATACTTTAGGCCAGAGAAAGAATGAACACAAATATGTGTCATATTGGAGAAAAGAAAAATGCAATCATTGGATTATAAACCAGCCAAGATCCTTAAGGTCCCCAAATCAAGCCATCAAACCCTCAAAAGCAAGAGCTATTTGAAAGCAGCCTTCATTGAGCAACCTGTGAGATGTGTAATAAAGAGAAACTGAGAGATCAGATGAATAAAACCCAACAGCAAGTGTGAGCAGAGATCAGATAAGAAAGGGGACTAGAACCTAGGGGTAAACCAGGAGTTTATCAAGGGAATCAGAACTGTTTGCTATCAGATATTCAGGCTGGTGCACTTTAACGAGAATGTAAACACAATATATAAAAATTAAGAAGGCCTTAAGGAAACAATCCTTGGCTTACCTGTACCATTCCTGAGTCTTAGGAAATTGTGCAGTAAAGTGACTGTTTCAGTTCTCCAGGGTGGATTCAGTCCTGTGAAAACCTGTCCAAAAATGTTACAATAAATGAGACAGAGCAAGGACCAAGATATTTTCATCATTTTCTAAATATTAACAAATTGATCAGCAAAAGTAACCAAGCCCTTTTTTTAGCATAATGGTCTTTACTTTTCATATCATTCCAATCAAAATATGTGAAGAAATATTTAACAATAACATCATTAGAAGATTTCAAGATCAGTGGAGTAACTGGGTTTTCCTTTAAAACCAAGCTTAACATTTGAAAGGTCTTTAAAGAGGTCTATTTTTAGTTTTTATATATGTATGTATTTCCGAGAAAGGAAAATGAAACCATATTCAAAAAATCCGGATTCTTAATCAGATTTTGCACATCATTAGAGTTTTTCCAATGAAGTGATGGACACAGTGCAATTTTAGCTCAGACTAAGGCCCCAAAAGGTTTGCCACCCTCCCACCCTATGCCCAGTGAGTCAGGGGGAGGCATACCCAAGAGCAAGGACCAAGTGCACATTGCCTGAGTGGCTCCAGGGCCACTTCTCTCCCCAGCCACTGCAAAGGGCTTTGCCAGCCATTTGAAGGCAGTTTGCCAGCAGCTGCAATAAAGACCACTTCCTTAGCACAGTGGAAAGCTAATTTTAGAAGCTATTCCTGCAGATTGCATTCACCTGCCATAAACTTGTATGTGACACACTGTTGTTTTATTCCCACTGATGGGAGCCAATCTGCCTCTCCCTCCTGGAAAGCCCTCAAATCTGAGCTATGGCACACAACAGTCTGGCTGTAAGGATGTAGTTGGGTAGATAAACCACAAGTTACATCATAAATTTGGGTGCAGACCTGGAACAAGCATATGAGGATGTCCCTCACACTGAAACACCTCCTTGCAGGCTGCATCATTTCAGTCACCTCACTTCCATTACTTCTTTTCCCCCAGTTTGGGCAGCTTTTGCAGTGTATTTTGCCCTGCTACTGCCAGAGGAAATGAAAATATTACATTTAGGGATCTTGGCTCCTACAAAAAATCCTTTAAACTTAAAAAAAAAAAAAAAATTGAGACTAAGAGAAAGGATCTTTACCTCCCCACAGTAAAAGACATTGTGGATAGATACCTATGATTATTTGATGATTCTGAAAAGTCTAAAGAAATATTAAATAAGACATTGATAAAGAGCAGCAAGTACCATAATTTTCAAAATAAGCTGTACCTTCTAGTCACTTTATGCAATTAAAAATGTAGGGAACCAAAAATGCTGTACTTTTGAATATAAGAACTCTCAAGGGATCTCAGGGGAAAAAGTTATAATCTATATATTTTCTGTTGCTGGGACATTTTAAAAGAGCTCATGTTCAGGTTGCAGTTGACTGTTTGGTCTTCAGACAGGCAAAGCTTCTCAAAGAATCACAAAGAAGGTATAAAGACATTATCTGTAAAGAATGAGATAACCGAAGTGGACTGTTTGCTGGAAGTGCATGTACACCCCCTTGCTCCATGGCAAACCAGAAGAAAAAGGGCTAATTTAATAATCTTAGGTGAGGCTTTAAGCCTGTTTTGAGGCTAATACCTTTGAGATGTCTGAGGAGCATCATCTCTTCCATATGAGCTCTATGTACTAGGCATAGGGAGGATTTTAAAAGTTCTTAAAGCAAGTATCTACAAAAGTAACACTGGTTTAGCTGCAAAACATTTACAGATCAGACTTTCCTAAGTCACTGTGTATGGTAATTAACTTTTTGAGACTATTTTCTGCCAACTACAGCTCATAAATTATTGTGATTAGATTGGCCTAATTATAGAACGAGTATGGACCTTTCATAAATAAAATACCACTGATGTCTTCACTCTAATTGTTGTGTAACTCTAGCCTCACATGTCCAGGAGTAGCTGTGCTAAAACGCCGTAAATCAGTTTAGCAGCTCCATTCACACATTGACAGACTCTGTGACAAACAGCATCACATTTCCTACCTAGACAGCCCCTGCTAAGCAGTCAGTTTTAAAAAGAGTAATTTGAACAGGGTTACATATATAAATATCCAATACCATACAGAGGAAACTGTCACACTGTTATTTCTGCCCCCATCCCCACAACAATATATTATTCTGCTACATAGCTAAATGCTCTTTTTTGGTCTAATTCACTGTAAAACCTCAAGAAACAAAAGGAAAATATTAGGCAGTTAACAAAGATGATTTGAAGACTTGTAAACAGAGGACTTTAAAATGTAGTTCAGTGTAATGACATGAAAAAAGTTCAGTGCTGGGCACCTTTGTGAGAGAAGGTGAAGACTGAAGACTCCGTCTGACAATGGCACTGATACTTGGTTCCTAAATTTTGTTTTCAGTGACATTCTAGAGATGTGAGCTACAGACACAGGGTTGCCACTTTCCTTTGCTTCCTTTCCCGTGTTTCCTGTCAAAGCAGCACTGGTCTAGCTCACTCCAGAGCCTGGGGCTGGGCTGAAGCAAAGCTGGGTTTTACTGGGTGACCTCAGCCCTGCTGCAGACAGGTGGACAACAACACAGCTCTGTGTGTCTCAGTGTAGTAGGAAATACCAGGGATAGGAAATGCACACACAGGATATTCACCTGACTAAAGCATAAATATTCTAGAGCAGCTGAAGAGATTCAAAGTGATTTGGCTGGTGGGGCTCCACACAATTTTCAGTGTCTTTCACTACAGTTGAGGGGTAGGAGCTGCTTCACTACATTAAAAGAAACCCTAAGACTCCACATGGGTGGAAAGGTTTGATGGGGGGGTGAGGAGAAGGTGATCCTCACAGAGGTCTAACTGAGCACCTCACAAATCCTGCACAGTAGGAAAGAAAGAATACCCTGCAGTTAGCAATATATTTGGTTAGTTTCACCTGTATTTTTTTAACCTGGATCACTGTGGGCAGAATGGGGAAGTACATAACCTAAAAACTATTCAAATATAATCACAAAGGCTTTTACCTCATATTTTCAGATTTCAAAATTGTTCACATGTTGATATTACAGTTGAATACCTGGGTTTTGATTTACATGGTTACTTCAGATATTAGTGAAACAAAGCCAATCTAAACTTTAATTGTATGCTCATTTTTATGACTCATTTAATTTGTGTATCATTTGCCAAAAAGCACAAGTGGCAAGACAAAGCAACATCAAAGACAAAGAAAAGACTGCTGATGTGCATTGCTTCTGGATAACACCAAATCTGCATGTTGCACATTCCTCCCGAAATTCCATCAGCAAGAAATTAAAAAATATCACTACATTGTCCTTAAGCAAATAAAACAGCCAAAATTTGCAACTTTTATATCTCAACACAGAGTGGAATCACTATTTTTTTTAAGGGACTACTTCAGCCTTAAAAACTGATTCATGAGCCTGCTCAGGATAGGAAGGCAGCACCTTCTCAGATATTTCTGGGAAAGGAGCAAACTGCTATTTTCAGAGTCCTGATGAAACTTTGCTCTCATGTCACTGACCCTCACGTGATATGGGCATGACAGACTAATTCACAAATCCTGTAGTTTCATGATAATGATACCAGGTCACTTGGCATGTTCCATGGAGCTCTGCTGATTTAGATGTTCTGGTCCTACTTATGGTTTAAACAGGACCAGTTTCTTTTTGTTCCAGACACTCAGTGACTTCCAGGCTGATGGGGCCAGTTGATACTACCTGAAATGTCTCACAGGGTTTTCTCTTGGACCACATTTGGATCTTTGTGTGGAAGATAGCATAACCCTAAATCTGAGTATTTTCCTTCTCCAGTTGGTAAAGGCTGTCAGTCCCTTGACATCTGCCCAGACACACATATTTCTCCTGCCCTTGGGTTGGTGTTGCTCATACTACCGGGAGAGAAGCTTTGCTGGGATCTTAGGAGGGGACCACACCATTTTTCCTCTTTCCCTTGCAAGCAAAAAGTCCTTTATAAGAATATCTTGGCTTTACCCAATAGTTAGAATCCTAGAAGGTCCTGACTTAAGGGACTCACAGGGATCATTGAGTCCAACTCCTGGCCTTGACCAGGACACTCATGATACAGTCCTTTGGCAGGCATTTTCCAATTGAATACTCTATGGTTGGCATCATTCATAAGACAGAGCCTAGCTAAATATGTAAGAATGACAAAAACCTCCTGCTACAAATTAAAAAACCACTTTATGCAATCCTGATGAAAGATCAATGTTCCAGACATGCTAAAATGAGAGGTTGCTGGGAGCCTGAGGATCTAAACCCCTTAAGTTGTCTGATTTCTGATAAAATACTGGTTCAGTGAATATTTATCAAAATTATAGGTCCAGCCCATAAAGTAATTAAAGCAACAGAATCTTCCTGGAGAAGATCAGCAGGACAGGGACAAAGTAATTCTCATACATATTTTAAAAAAATTATTATGGATCTTTAACATTTTTTAAAATTCTGAAGAAACACAGCACAAGGCTTTTGTCCTCCTTAGGCTTTAATTCTGAGGGGTGGAACACTTTCTAAAAGCATACAAAATACAGTAATGAATCCTATGCATTCTCCCACTTTCGTTCAAAATCTGGAATATTTATCTAAACTTTCACTTTGATCTGAAATTACTTAAGGAAGGACACTTAAGTGCATTTACCACTGTGAGAGGACACAGCTGCTGCTTTGAAGCTCTGGCAACTGCTCACCAATGCAATGAAAACTGCAAATCTCCAGGGTAAAACAGATTGGCAGGAGTCAAGTCCTTAGGAAGTTTTGAAGACCTTGCAGCTCTTTTCCTTTTGGGCTAGAGGAAGTTCTCACTATCTGCGTTAGTGTGGTCCAGCTCAATGCACAGAGGAAAGAAGTGGATGCTGTTACAATGGGAAGATTTAACAGTGGGAATGGGCAGCCCTAACTCCCTAATGGTAGTTTGACTGCCTGGTACTCATTCTCTGGGTTTGCCTATTCTCTTCTGGAAAATGATGTTCAGGTTGCTTCCTCTCCTCTGGCCATGCTGTCTCACCTTACTTCCCACAGGTTGTTGAAGCACAGACTGGGCTAGTACTGACTTAAACCAGGGTGAGCTTTCCTCACAGAAACTCAAGTGTAAAAAGCTGCATTTTATGCTTAAAATACTCCATTCCAAAAGAAAGACCCTGCCTGACTCATCTTATGGGATCTTTTCTTTCTCTGCAGATACATAAAATCCTCCCACCCTAAAATTGTGCAAATAATTGATAGTTACTTTTTAGGTTTGGATAAATTTGGGGAGAAAAAAAACCCCAACAAAATATCTTTTAAAGTGCTGATTGCTAGGTTTTATTTCAGACTCACTCTCCCCAGAGGCTCTGACCTCGGTGACAATTCGGTGTAGGAGCCAAACGCAGCACAAATATCTGCAGGGACAGCAGGCAGAGAACACTGTCGCTTGCAGTCAAAAAGTTCCCACAAGTGCATCTCAGGTGTCAGGATAATTGTTGGAAGACCTGAACCTATAAACCCTCCATGGGTCCTTCTGATCCCATCTCATCCCATTTTTCTGGTGTTAGCAATCCTGTTGCATGTAACACACTCTCTTATTTCATTGCACTTTTTAATTATGGCAGTAAGATTTACCCCTGCATTAAATGTAGTTAAGAAAGCTTCCCACCATCGTGAAAAAGGACCCCTACATGTTTTGTATCTTTAATATGGTTAATTTGCAGGGTCCTTTAAGAGCAGCTGCCAGTTTCATGTGTCAAATGACTGCCACACAAAAGAGAATGTGGCAGCGAGCTGTGGGTTTTGCTGACACAGCACACTGTTTCAACTGAAAACAAGAAATAGAAGGAGCAGTTTGAGAAACCTGACACTAGCTGTTACCTTTAGAAATCAAAACTTAACAAAATAAAGGCAAGCATACGTATCACCTTTTTTTTTAATGAAATATTGTTAGATGCTGCTGGAGATGCAGGTGATCAGCATGTCCTTCTGAGGAAACCTCTGTAACAAAGGAGAAGAGAGGGAGATGGGGAAGGTGCCATTTTTCTATCACTATAGTAGACACCTAATGCACCGTAAACAGAGCAAGTCATGCAGTAAAACATGAAGAAGCTCTTTTTTAATCATCTGAATAGAAATTTAATATCCTTGCATTTGCTAAGTAAGGCAACTTGCCCAAGCAACCAGATACACAAAGCCTTATGCATTTATTCTGCCTTTGTGGCTACTGAACAAAGCTTCTAAGTCATGAGCATTAAGGTTGGTATTTACTAAGCAGTTGGACACGAGGACTCATTAGGAATATTAGGGTATCAAAACACATAAGGAAACCTGAGAAATCAAATAGCCATATACACAGTATGACACACAAAAAAAGTCCATGTGCATTCCCTTTATTTTTTTTCTCCTTATTCTGAGGTCCAACAGCCAGAATCAACTCCCCGGACCAGCCCCAGCTGTGGAATGCTGAGCAAGAGAAGCACAGTCCTAGGTCACGCTGAGAGGAGTGGGGTACTCTGATTTGTGGGGGGATGATGTGCTACAAAAAGCCTTTGTTACCAAACCTGCCCATAGTTACTGAGCTGCACTGGTGCTATGGCAAGAACAGGAGAACATTCAAAAATCCCAACCACTACAACCCAGGAGACATTTGAAATGTGGTGGTTCTGTCTAAGTATTAAAGTGCTGTTGTTTGCCAGCTTCCTGGAGCCCACTGTACTTGGCCCTGGCTCCTTAAAAGAGCACTGTTACTCTGATCAGTATGCTTTGGTTTTCTCCTCCTTTTCTGCTCTATTGGGAGGAAGAGAGGCCTCTGTCAAACATCAAGGTCACAAAAATGTAGCAAAATTCTAACCTGAAAGAATGAAAACAAATTTTCTAGACAGGACGGAGTAGCAATAAAAAGGCTTGTATTCAACATGCCAGCAGAGCTCTTTTGCTGCAACAGAAGTTCAGCCCTCCACCAGCTTTTTGGTGCTGCTGATTGCACCACTGCATGCACTACAACAGGAAAATATCTTCCAAAAAGCCTTCCAAATATACAGGCACCCTCTCAGAACCCCAGGAATAAAGACAGAACCAGATCTGTAGATCTTCAGGAGATAGCAAATATTTCTAATGCTCAGCACTCTACAACAAATTAGAACCCATTTATGTGAAGCTATAGAATTAGTTCTGCAGACAACTAGAAAACCTTCCTTTTGGGCAGAAGATAAAACAGGACCTCAGATGCAGACCAGGCTATGAAAAAAAAAATAAAAAATTAAGAATTCCTTCAGCGACAGAGATCAGATTTAGCCTCCAGATCAAATGGCTCTTGTGGATGGCATTTCAGTAGGCAAATGTGATATTCTGCACTAAAATCCTTCCCAATATGCACTATAAATAACCAGCTTTGCTTAAATACTTCATTGTCACCACTGTTGTTGTCCTTCTCTGTTGCCACATTCAAAAAAAAATTTTGTCTGACTTTACCAGCTCTCAGAAGAAAGAGGGAGATGGGCCATTTCCCAACCCCAAGACTTTTGTGTGGCACAGAGATTCCTTAATTCAAGTGTCTGCTCTGAGATGGATACCTGGAAGAAGCGTTTTGTCGTTTAATCATTTCAGCAGCTCTGCTTGATACGTCTTCACTGTACAATGTACTTCTATAGGGTACCCCTTCACCTGCACCACTTGGATATATACATAACCTCATAGTCTTGCCACTTTTCTTTCATTGCTCCATTTTCACTGGGTGCTTCTACCCCCTCTTTGTTTTTCTCATTAAATTGAGAGCTCTCAAGAAAGAATTACCTTTAGTAACAAATCCTAACAGAGTGGGTGGTTGTTATGGATTCCCAACAATCATAGATAATAAAGTATTCCTTAATGGAACATAAGCTGGCTTTGTCAATAGCGATGCTGCCATATGCAGTTGCATTGTTCTAATATTTTAAATGCTCTGGGCCAAATACAAGGAGCTATCCAGTGTCTGCATGTGTCTTTGATAGCTGCTCATACAGACAATGAAGAAGGAAGGGCAATATTTAACTATTTTACAGATGGGAAGTGAGGCTCAGAGAAGCCAGAGGACAGTCCCAGGGGATCAGTGGCACCACAGAGAAGTGGTTTCCATACCTCAGGCTAATTAATGCTTTAAGAACCTGCTTTCCATGCCAGCAGGAATATCCTGCATTCTAGCAGTTAAGCATTTTATTTCCAGTGAGGCTTGTAAAATGCAAATCTCTGGTAAAATACATGACCTTTCCTTTCATATTGTGAAGGTTTTATTTATCCTTTTTATGAATAGTTCCTGCTATTCTCTTCACATTCTGACTCATAGATACAGCTTTCCCTTGATATCTTACTGGTGCTTTAAGGCCATAATCTATTCTTCAGAAAGTTCATGTACATACACACCTCCACATTTATATATGTGGGTGCAAATCCATATATAAATATATACAATCATGTATATATGTGACAGATGTATGTATCATATGGAGCAAAGGCAGATGAACATATAGTTTTGATTCATCTCCCACTTTGTTTGCCAATAGGGAATTACTGAGACATAGCAGTTTCACGACTTGAAAGATGAGATCATGATACTGCTATTTCTGCACTTCCAAGGAGAGTGCAGGTGTTTCAAAGCATTTATGAAATTGCATGATTGACTCATATAGAAATCTATTGACAATAAGTTGAACCTTTGCAGCTAGGCTGTAAAAGATTTGATTATAGTAACAATAGTCACCGTCATGAATGTCATAAATCTTAAGAGAAAGGACACATATGTCACATATAATGCATGAAAAAGTTGTCCTTTTATCATGGATAACTCACCATTGTGTAGATACTCTGCTGATCAGCTACTGCATTATTTGAATAAGTATCTGATGTCTTGTTTTCTTTCAAGGAGGCAGGTGCAGGATGAAGCAGGGAAGCCTGCCAAGATAGATGATAAATTGCCACTTGGTGCTGGGGACCAGTGCTTAACATTAATGCAATGCTGCCAGGAATTAAGCAGTAGAGTAATAAGAAACTAGGAAGAAAATAACTTCTCATCCCCATTAAACAGATCAGCTCCATTTTCTTTCTTGATTATAATTTCTAGTACATCTAAAACAAAACATTTCCATTGCCTCATTACAAACAAAACATAATAGAATTGGAAAACATCCTATGATTGACAAGCCATAGAATTATATAATAATGATATCAGTTGTTTTTCTTCTGGGAAAGTAATCTTGAAGCTAAAAATTTTGTATAAAATCATAAAGAAAAATAATTGCAAAGAAGTATGGCCTAGATTTTGATATCCCTACCCATTTTGGCAAGTGTTACTCCCTGGCTGAACTGTCTCATTCAGTTAGTGGATCATGGCATAGTCAGCAGTGACAGAATTTCCCAAGTTTCCTTGTCTACTGTTTAGCCCTTATTGCACTGAATTTGGACTACTATGAGATAAATTTAAAAAGAATTTCATGTGATTGGTTTTGTGAGAAACAAAGAGAAGCCCTGTAGCAAAATTGAAATTAGGTACCTACAGGTGAGTAAAATATTGCACAAAATGCAGATTGAGTGAGAAACTCGTATTAATGCTGACCAAAAATAAAGTGTTTCATGAAAAATGGGTTCTTAGACCCATTAGACTTTGCACTTTCCCAAGCCAGCAAATAAAAGTATAAAATAAATAAAAGTATAAGAAATATACATTTTACTTCTCCTTTGTATGTACCATAGAATATGTGGGGAAAATGTGAGTTTATGAACACTCTATGTCCTGAAAACTTTGACTTCTGAGGCAGCTAAGGGCAAGTTACAGTCAAAGAGAGGCAGTGATGTTCTGCTAGCATTTGGCTTCCCAGGAACAAATCTCTGGTAGGAACAAGGGTGTTCCTTGGAGGCTGAAGCAACTCTTCTCTTCTGGTGTGTTCTTCCCTAGGTAGCCAGGTCATAGATATTCTGAGAGATAACTGGAAGGCTTGGCCTTGGAAAAATGCCTGGTTTAGTTGGTCTGGGCAGTGATGCAGGATCAGACAAACACATATAACGAGACACCCTTTTAAGATAGTAAAATAGGATTAAACACACTGTAAACATGCTATGCTGCATTGTTCCCCCCTGATTTGGGAACAAAACTAGTCCTGCTCATATAGAGCCAGTACAAGAATAAACCCTGTTCAAACCAGGTGTTTAAAAAAATAATCTGTGCTTTGCCAGCTATGGAAAATACAGGTCTTGGATTCTCTTACTCCCTTGCATATAATTAAAAAAAATAGATATAACTTTGGGACATCCAAACCCAATCTTCTCCAAGTCATAGGTACTAGAGAAACCCATATCAGCACTTTAACTGAAATTCTGACACAGAAATTAACTAATTTTTTTCAGCATTAATCCATCAGAAAAATTAAAGCTAAATTGAACAACAGATGATCAATGTCATTCCTCTTTCTGCACCACAATATCTTAAAGTAATCTCTATATTTTGAAATTGGGCCATAAGTCAAATATTTTACCATCAGGAATCTTCATCTTGTTATGGGGAACCTACCTTAAAGCTATCAAGATGAAAACTATTTAAGAAACATATTTTTTAAAGCTTGCAACAAGATCTATATTCTCATATGTATTATGTCCAGAAAAGTGCATGACGTTCAGATGGAGGCTGAAAAGCTGTGTGCTATTTAATCTCATCTGCATTTCCTCCAGGAATATGCATCATTCCAGCAAAGCAATGCTGGGACAGAGAAAGATAGCTCACCACTTAGGTGTTCATTTTTCAAGTTGTACATTTCTATGAAACAATTCATTAGCAAGTGTAAATTATGTCCCAGTTTTACTTCTTACACATGCAGTGTGTTCGTGTCTCAGTTAATTTTACCAAAGTAAATTTCCTCTTTGCAGACATGACCATGTCATTAGTTCAGTTTCTCCCAAAGTGTACATAATAGGAAATCAAAGACAGCGAAAACTTGCAAATTACATCTCAAGACATTATGATACAATTTAGAGAAGGGAGAGAGTAAGGCTGTAGCAAATCTGAGGAAAATGGTGCCTGTGCCCGAAATTAATGTAACTTACTGGTCCTGGGAGCTGTGATGGTACCATGAAAGAGCTCACTCATCACCACAGGAGAAGCACAAGTGCTAGGTCAATAACCAAATTCCTTTCTCATTTACACTCAAACACCTTCATAATGCCATCACTGTACACACAACCAAGAAAAGCACTAGTTCTTGAGAACATGACCTGCAGGTTGGCATTTCAGTGCTTCTGGAGGAAGGAGTTCCCAGGCTCAGAATTTCCAATTTATGTGCCTTGATATCATGAAATCTAGAATGAGTACAAATATGAATTCTGAAATAGCTTTAATGATTTTGCATCCTCAGTCACTGAGGTATTGCCCTTGACCAGAGGGACTATATAAAGGAACAACAGGGTGCCCTTTGGGACTGGCTTTACAAGAGCTTCACTAAAAGGAAGCTGAGCCCAGTGAAAACATTCTTGGCCTCTGTAGATTGGTACACTCCACACAGGGAGTGTGAATCCTGACGTATAGCTTGATTTAGCATATTTACAGGCAAATGTTTTAATTGCTGTCCAATTGAAAATTAGATTTACTTCAAAGAAACATCCCATTGATGTGTCTTCCTGCCATTTAGGTTCAACAGTAGATTGCAGGTAGTAGGTTCAGTAATATTTTGCCTCATATTCTGCAATCTTTGGAAATTTTTCTTTCTTCCTAAACAGTTTTAATAATACTTTTGTGGTATACCTTTTCCATTTCTGGTGTTCCAGTTGAGAAAGTTGATGCTATCCATTCACGTATTCCTTGTTGCAAACATAACCAATACTCAAAAATCAGTTCACAAAGGGTAAACAATGCTATTAATTATGCTGACATTCTCTGAAATGCTGAAGTAATTTGCTGTTTTGGTTTTTTTTTTTTTTTGTGAATAGTTAAGAGAATTCCCAAGAAGTATCCTTTCTGTTCTGACTTCTTAAGAGAAAAAGAAAAAAAAAAAGTCACAATATTAAATTACAGTAAACCAGGGATTTAAGGATAAATATAAAATATTTATAAACATAAAACATAGCATCCAGATTTTCCAGTGTCTTTTTGCATGTGTATTCCTCTTTTTTGCAGTAATTGCAATAGTCCTTTAAAATACCTTTTGCAACACAGTACTAAAATGCCTTCTGTAATCCTTTTCTCTACAGTCAACACCAGCAGATGAGTTTCAGTTGAAGTCTGAAATCCTTCTATACTGCTGTAGTACTATAGATAATAATAACCTAATAAACACCTAATTTCCATTGCAACCAAATAAACCCTACAACTATATATATAAACACCAGTAATTTAGTGTTATTTCACTCTAATCTTTCTCAAGGGTATCTATTAATAAGAACTGCAACCCCTCAGCCAGGGCATAACAGTCATGTTTCCAAGGTGAGGTGACCCAGACTGGAATTCATTTAAATGAATGACATTATTAATATAAGTCTCAGTTAAATAATAAAAAACTTGATTCCTTCAATTTACTATCAGTTACCCTACTAATACTAGTGGTCACCCTCGAGACCTCAAGACTTCAAACAG
This sequence comes from Motacilla alba alba, assembly GCF_015832195.1. Taxonomy (NCBI): domain Eukaryota; kingdom Metazoa; phylum Chordata; class Aves; order Passeriformes; family Motacillidae; genus Motacilla; species Motacilla alba. The sequence continues at coordinate 62,755,657 of NC_052031.1, forward strand.
GAAGATTAAACCCAAGCCAAGTGATTGGTTTCAATTCTCACTTGAGGAAGAAGACCAAAAAAATCCTGAAACAGCAATCTGCACATAAACTAAACTCAGTGGAAAGAGAAAGCAGCAGCTGCTTGTGTATTCATATTCAGGTCTGGGAAACCTGAAAAGAAAAACATAAAGGAAAAATGATGGGCAGCACCTATTATGCACCTAACTTAAAATACATTATGTTGATATTTCCTATGGAAGTAGAATAAAAAAATTCATTGCAGAGATCTATACAGTGATGGACCTTGTTTTGGCATCATCAAATATTTCATGGTTATAGTTCATATTTCCTTTTTCTTATCTTGTATCATAAATTACAAAATACAGATAAGTAAGAAAACATGAAATGAAGTAATTTGAACTTGAAAAAAATAACTTCAGAATTTTTGTTAAACATTGTGATAAAATCAGTAGGATTTTGGGAAAGATACTGTTTTTCTAAAATCAATATTTTGTAAAAGGAAAATACATCAAAGCAGGAAACAGCTCAAATAGAAAGAGCAAAGTCATTCAGAAACATTTTAGAAACCGTCTAAATCCTACATAAAATATTTCAGTAGGAATCAAAGCAACTTTGAGTAGCCTCTGTGCATCATATCTTTCAATTAATCTTTAAATTCCTATGTGAGAGAAATCCCCCTTAAATGAAAAACCTCAATGCTTAAGCTTCATCATTATGATAGAGTAGAGTAGAACAGAAATAGAAATGGAACAGGAATGGAATGGAATAGAATAGAATAGAATAGAATAGAATAGAATAGAATAGAATAGAATAGAATATTTTCAGCTGAAAGGGACTTAGAACTATCATCAACTGGTTGACTCAGTAGTGAATTCTTTCCCATCCCATGAGTCTAGAATGGTTCCTGAAGAGCAAACAGGGGAAAAGTGCCATTTCTCATATTCTGTCACGCTAAGAAAGCTGCATCTATTGTTATTTTGCCAGACAAGTGAAACTATTCTGTGATGAAGGCAAGCCCAACATGGCCTTCTTGCTGACCATGTGATACAAATTTTAGTGAGTTGGTGGAAAGATTCAGAGTTGATGTTAAATGTCTTTTCATTAGCGAATTCCTCACAGATTATTCCACAGTCAAAACTTCTAGGATAACAGAATATGCTATCAGGTGGCAGCTGCACCTTTTAGTGAGGACTTGGGAGTCCAGTTGATTACCTGGAGAGCAGCCACAACTTTTATCAGTGGTGAGAACACATGGCTTGGCCTCAGCCAGCCTTGGGGTGAGGGTCTTGTTCATATTGCGCTCGCTCACCGGATTAATGTGGGAATTAGCACAGTCAGCTCCAATATGAACAGCATTATGTTATCCAATTTGCATAGTCTCCCCATGCTTGCAACACGATCCCAACCCTGACAGTAGGAGCCTATGTGCTTGGAGCAGAAGGTACAGCACTCTATCTCCAGTGACAACCATGACGTCTATATGGCAAGGGCAAGCAGAACACTTGACAACCATGAAGTTTGGATAGCCAGCGAATTGTTACAGTGGACATATTTTGAGACATCAGCAGCCTGTGAGAACTCTGCATATTCTACTAGACCTGATCAAAAAAAGCAACCACCTTCATTTTGTTTATGAGAACCCTATAGAAATTTCAGATACTGATCAAGTAATAAATACCCATCTCACTGATGAGCATAACAAGGACTCTGCCATGCTTACACTAGACTCCTGGGAAAAAGGCGTGGGTTCCCCTTCAATCCATTCAGCTATGCAATGTCCCCAAACAGTGAAAGGGAAACCATAAAACTGAATGTGATGCACATCATCCCAAGAAATTCCTGCCCTGTGAGTCCCTTGGCAAAATTCTCCCAGCTTCAGAAATGCTCTACTTTGCAAAAGACCCTGGTGCATTTTAGCATCGGATCTGCTTGGTTCTTCCTGGAACAATGTCAGATCTCCTGAGAGGAGAGCTTCCCATGACACTCTCCAATTAGAGTTGGTGTCAGTAAATAGGCCTCTTGTTAAAAACATTCAACGATCTTCATGAGAACCTGTTCTTAGCTGCCTACAGAAAACTACAACAGATAACTACAAGAATCAGTTCAGAAATTTCTGGTGCTGTGAATATATTTTCTACTCTTTAGAGATAAGGAGTTTCAACCAGTTATCAGTATGATAACTAAATAAATCCACAACCAGAGACTATTGTAACAGGTGAGCATAGAACAGAGGTGGCAAAAATACTGAGTTTTCAGCTAAGAATAAGTAATAAAACAGATTTTGTATCTTGTTTGTATGAGTGAGTCACAAAAGTAAGAGTTGCAATGTAAACAGGAATTACTTGAAGAACAGGTAACTGTAGAGGCTGAAAATTACAATCATCCCAAAGAAGCACTTTTATAGTCAAGTATAACAATTACTAGCACCCTTCTATGGCAGCAGACTGAATTTCAAACAATGTTTCAGCCATCTATTTCAGAACCACGATCTCAAATGCTGAAGTACTACTGTAGAACTCTTTTCAGCACTAGTAGAGGTATCTACTAGTAAACAGACAAATACAGCTATTCACTTTTGGCCTACCATAAGCACCATTCAAAATCTTCCCAGAAACGATATAATTTAGAAGAAGTAATTTTTCTTTTTTCGAGTCAAGATTCCCCACTATATACCATAATAACATACAAAAGTTTAAAATTGCCTTGTAGGCTAAAATGCTAGAGTGAGATCCTTTGTCTCTGTATGTGGAAAACACAGTTTGATGGGTTCCTGCCATTTTCAGAAATCAAGCCACCAGGTCAGCCAACTATGCTTTACAGAGATTTAGCCACTAGTCCCTGATTAAAAAAAAAAAAAAAAAAAATTGGTATAAATATTTTAAGCACGTATTCCATGAGATATTAAACTGAGTTCTCAGATATTCTGCAAGGATTCATAAAGCAGCACTTTCCAAGTCACCTCTCCCTGTTACAGTAAATTATGTTGTCCATTCCTCTGTTTGATTGGCAGCCTTTAAATCTCTCTACCCCATTGAGTTTGTGCCATGTGAAGAAACTGCAAAAGAAGATCTTGTTTTCAATTTTTCAGGGTCAGATTGTCTTTCAGTAACACGGATGTCATTCATGACACAATGAATGAGAGTCATACCCAGGCCACTAAAAGAAGCGATGTTAACTCTGAAAATAAAAAGAAAACATCAAAGGTAATAGTAAAAAACTCTGTTTAAGTCAAAAACAGGCAGGAAGGCAGCAGGCAGAAGCAGGGACTGATACAGAAAGATAGCATCAGGCACAAATCCCAATATGTTATCTGCATGACCAGTTTACCAGTGCTTCTATTTACAACACAATCATTCATTGCAGGACTAAAAACCCCCAGAGCTGACACTTCAGAAACATTGGCTACAAACATAGAACATGCTCTGCATACTCCAAATAAATTAAACTACCTGCTTGAGAAATATTTTCTGCAGTAAGAGTATTAAGAAAGCAATAAAACATCCGTACAAGAAGCAAGACAAATGTAAGTATTAAAACTTCAGCTTGGAGTTCTTTTCCTCTCAAACCTGTTTGGATTATGTGATAGAACTACAGTTTGTTTTCACCTAGGTCAGTGCTCAGATGAACAAACCTAAATATTTCCTGCTCTCAAGAGCCCTGAAACCATGTTTTTCACCCAAGCATAGTTCATTGCAGTCAGAGATGAGATTTTAGCATGATTTTATTTGAGGTTGGGCTTTTGTGTGTCTTTGCCAGCTCTTTCTCTATTACCATTATAATTTCCTGAGTTTTAAGTGTCAGTTATCATAATCAAAAGTTTAGAGAGAGGTTTAAGTCATGGTCACTCCGCCTTCCCATCTGGGTCAGCTACATATATGCAAAGAGCCATTAAAAAAGTTAGGGAGGGAGAGAGAAAAGGAGGATGGAAGGCTTCACCACACTAAATGAAAAGCAAACAATATGCATATCAGCATCCTAAGGAGATGTACCACTCTGCTGGGAAAAACCAAGACAAAAGAATTATCTGACACAACAGTTCAAAGCATATTGCACCTGTCAAAACGTCTGTCATCTTCTATAGAAATGCAGCATTCTAAAAGAAAAAAGGGAAACTCTAGCTAAGTCACTCAGAAACAACAGGCCACTTTGTCTCCTTCCTTCCAGCCAACTCCTCCATCTGAAAGCCATTTAACTCAATGCTAAAGATTGCCTGGAAGGACCAGACAATAGGAAGGTCTCTTTCATTGTCAAGGACAGTTACACTTTGAAGATGATGCTCAAAAGGGGTTAAAATGGGTCAACAAGCAATTGTTGGGTCTATCCAAGGAAATGTGAACAGAACATTGTTAAAGTCACACACACAAAAAAATCTAAAAGAGCACATCTTTAAGCTAGGGAAGTATGGGGGAGCACACACAAAATGCTGATGTAATATCGTAGTGAAATGGAGATTAAAACCCTTATCAGTACAAATGGTAAAACTGAATTCCAGTAGATAAGTCAGTTCTTAGCAACATACATCCAAAGCACAGTAAAGGCAAGAGATATACAAATTGACTAACAAAGGGAAGACCAACAGCAACTCTGACAGAATTAGATGTCATTTTTCCACAACTTTTCATTTGTCTGCTTCCAATTCTCTCAACATGCCTTTGGGAATCACTGTATGTTGCACAGCAAGATGCAATGGGTACATCTCCTAAGAAATGGACTTATTTGTATATAATAGCTGCTTTAAGGGTAAAAAAGGTGGAAAATATTTTTGCTTTCATGCAGATTATCTAAATCAATATTTATACAGCCTACTAAGCCTCTTTCAGTGTGCATGTTCTCTTCATGCTTACATGAAACACAGAAGTTGCCATTTTACAAAAGCTTCTAGACTTAATTTATGCAAATCTAATTCCTAAGGTAAAACTTCCATGAAATAAAGAATTCATCTAAAGCCATTTATTTATCCAAACCAAATTCTCATTTTTGTTATTAGAAGTCTAATTTCTCCGTTAATCTAATTTTGATTTGTTTTTGATTCTTAAATGCAGCATTGCATAGGAATATAGTCACCAAGTCTGAAAAAGCCTCAGCTCAGCAAAGTTAGCCATGAAACATATTCATTTGCATCTGCATTTGTAGCAAAGAGCCACTTTGCTTTCTATTATGAGCAGCTTCAGACAGGAAAAATGCCTGAAAGTTCAGTTCTGTTGAAGGTAGTAGCAAAACTTCCAACAACTCCACAGCAGGCAAGGAGTCAGTTTTGTTTTTGCAAACTTGAACTTCTGAACTAGGTTAGTGACTACAGAATCACAGAATAGCAGGAGTCCCAAGGGACCCAAGGATCATTGAGTCCAGCCCTGTACAGAACCAGAATTCCCACCATGTTCCTGAAAGTATCATCCAGGTGTTCCTTGAACTCTGTCAGACTCAGTGCTGTGCCCACTTCTCTGGAGAACGTGTTCCAGTCCCCAGTCACTGACTGGGTGTAGAACCTTTTCCTAATATCTACATCTCCCCTGACACAACTTCAAGGGGTCTCCTTAGGTCCTTTCACCACAGAGAAGAGATCATTGTCTGCCCCTCCTCTTCCCCTCATGAGGGACTGCAATGAGTCCCCCCTCAGTCCCCTCCAGGCTGAACAGACCAAGTGACCTCAGCTACTCTTCATATGGTTTCCCCTCTAGACACCTCACCATCTCCATGGCCCCACTTTGGACACTAAGAACTTTATATTGTGGCATCCAAAACTGTCCCCAGCATTTGAGGTGAGTCACCCCAGTGCAGAGCAGAGTGGGACAATCCCCTCCCTCGCTTGGCTGGTGATGCTGTATCTGATGCACTCCAGGGCCATTTCTTAAAGACTGTGAAATAATGGACATAACACTATTTACCATTATTATCCCTCCCATTAAAAAAGCAACTTCAATCACCTATAGGTTCTATAATGTTTTTTCCCTTGTAAAGCTAGATATTCCTTAAATGCCGATTGAAGATCAACATTTTCAAGAGTTTGCAAAGTCATTTTTTCAGTATAAAATCTCTTTGAGCTGTCTCATTGACAAGGAATTTAATCTCAAATAACATTGGAAACTTGTCTTGTAACAAGCCCTGGTCAGTTTTTAGAGATATGATGAAATCCCGTTTTATATCTGCTTTCTTTCTATACTTCACATCCATATACTGGCTTCCAAGGGGAAAATTTAAATACTCAAAAATATTGATGTCTCAATGTTCAACCAGCACCAAACCTGTCTATTAACATAAGCTGAGTTGAAAGCCCCATAGACTTATCCTTACTACTTCATGTCCTTTTCCTCTGAATTTCAAACTTGTTTTTTCAGCAGCCTTTTATAGCCTCATGGAAATTATTACCCAGTACTAAAATGTGATGGGGGTCACAGTAATGTTATCAGTGCCTCTTTCAAAATTAACTATTTTCAAGATTTTTAGGCTCGCTGCAAAAGCTGTCTTGAACCAGACCACTCAAAGCAGTGATGAAAATGATCATTACACAACCAATAGCCCATGCCATGCAATTCAGACAAATATGGCTAAACCAGCTTCATGAGAAATGCCTGACAGGGATCAAAGTACAAAACTCCCCCTACCAGCAGTGTGGGGCAACTCAGGTTATGTCATTTTTCTGGTTTTCCTCCTCCATCATGCACTTCCTCTCATATTCTTCCACTATCCTCCACAACACCGTGCTCCCCACTCACTGCATTTCCTTCAGGTGACATCTCCCCCTACACAGCTCATGAGTCACAGAAGATCATGTCCCAGAGAACAAGGCAATCATTGTCCCCTTGATGGGTTTTGATGTTGAGGATGAGAGCAGGCTGCTGCACCAGAGGCAAAAGAGAAGGAAAGCAATGTTTGAGATCATGAAATGGGGATGCCACACACACAGTTATCTTCTCAGGATGTGTGAAACTTCTGAGTGCTGAGGGTCAGTGACAGCTCAAGAGAATTAAATGCTAAACTCTTAACAGAGCTACAGTACACATGGGAAAATTCTACTTGCATAATCTAAGACTGAAACTAAACTCATGTTCTGTATAAAGTTCCAACTATAGATATAGACAATCTTTTTTCTCTTTTTCTATTTATTATCATGATCACATACATTTTTCTCACAGAAAACAACCCAATTCCTGCTCATATCTATTTCTATTGGAGGACATTGACAAATAATGCCTGCTGAAAATTTCCAAAATGCTTTATCCTAACATTGAGACCTGGCAAAAGAAAAATCAGCTTTAATATTAGCTTGGCTAAGTGGTGCAAATGAAAAAAAATTGTGATGATGAATGTGGATAGATGTCACTAATAGCACCATAAATTGAATAAACTGAAAATTCAGTATCAAGTACAAAGGCTTTTCATGACAAATGTGAGTTTGAGTTTATGGTTTTTTTCTAATTAGAATATAATTAGGATTTATCTTTCCCTGTGATTGATAGCACTCTGTAGATAACACAAAAATGCTGTGTCAATTTTTCTGCTGCTGTGTCTCTGTGAAAGGCAGCTGACAAGCAGCAAATTTGTCTTTTTTTTTTCCTACTTGGCTACAATCATGTCTTTATCATGTGTGTCTGTACAGTGTTAAGTCAGATGTAATCTCCAATACTGACCATTCTCCTGTACTCATGTATGAACATGTGACCAAGAACAAGCTTTAATCACAGATCATTATCCTTCTTTACAGAAAGACCAATCCTTACATCAGGGGAAGGAGAAAATCACGTGTAACTTTAGAAAAGCAATTATAGTCCTTTAATAATAACTAGCTGTGGATCAGAAGGAACACTTTACAGGTGTAAGTTTTCTGAAACAAATTTAAATTTTTGCAGGTAGTAAATATATTCAAAAATTCAGTCTTTTAACTAATGACTAAAGAGCAAAAGTGCTAAGTCCACCAAATAATGTAATTGCAACAAATCATTTAGCCAACTAGTGCGCTTTAGATACACTTCTGAAGATAAGAAATTTAAAAAAAAAAGTCCCCTTTGAATAGTTTTTTCAGTGTTTTCATAAGATATGAGGGGTTTTCCTCTCTAAAAAAGCCTGTTTCATCTGATCTCAGGAGTGTATACCTGACTGTCACAATGCAATTTGATTCTGTCACTAGAAGAATAAATACAACTTTGTTCTCCTTTCATGTGTCACCATTAATTTGACTAGATAAATTAATATTTCAGGATTTTTTAGGATTTTTTTTGTTTCTGTCTACCAAAGAGAACAAGGAATATCACAGTCTCCTTCTTGTCTTTCCAAATAATTCCCCCCAAAGCTGGGTCCAAAAGGCAGCAGGGCCAGGTGCACATTTCCAAGTCCTGCCAGCCGAGCCCCAGCAGCACGGGCATGAAAAGCACATACATAGCCAAGAGCAGATGTAGAACACCAGCCAAGCTCCTGGCTGAGTTTCACGTAGCTCCTGTTGCCAGAGGAGAGCTCTGGCCACCTGCCTGGCCAGCTCAGGACCAGCCAGCCCCACTCTGCTGGAGCCCCTGCAGCACCAGCAGCACATCCTCAGGGCTCTGCTGGCTAGTGATGTGTTCACACTGACAGCAACTCAATGTGAACTCAGAAAACAAGAACTGTTAGCCATGTAACTGAGCAAGCAAGCAGCAGAGACTTAAGGTACCTTGGGGATTAATATCTGTACACAGAGACTGACGTGTTCAAGTTAGGATTGCCATCTGAAGTACCAATGAAATGCAGCTCCATCATGGGCTACCTGCCCAAACACTTACTGGAACCCATTTTACAGCACATTTCTGAAGCTGACTATATTAAAGCAAGCTCATACTCACCCATCCTCTGTGCCTCCATGTGAATTGTGGTTAAGTCTCTCCTTGCTCTTGAGAGAAAAAATATCAGCAGGACACAGCTCCTGCCCCTGTGTGGGAAATGCAGACACTGGATCATGTCTTCCCTCCAGCAGATCAACGCTCCCACCCAACATGGTGTCACTTGCACACTGGCTAAGGGTACAATGGATCCCCTCATCCAGATCATTGATAAAGATATTCAATAGGACTGGCCCTTGTCCTGAGCCCTTGGGAACACCCCCTACTCACTAGCCATCAGCTGGATGTAACTCTGGTCACCACCTCTCTCTGGGCCTGGCCATCCACACAGTTTTCTACACATTGAACAGTGCATCCATCCAAGCCATGAGCACCCAGTTTCTTCAGGGTATTGCAATGGGAAACAGTGTCAAGGTGGACTAAAGTGCAGGCAGACAATATCCACAGCCTTTCCCTATTTATCAAGTGGGTGACCTGTCATAGAAGGAGATGAGGCTGGTCAAGCAGGACCTGCCTCTCACAAACCCATGCCAGCTGGCCTGACCATCTTGCTGTCCTGTACGTGCTGTTTGATGGCACTCAAGAGGATCTGCTCCAGGACATTTCCTGGCACCAAGCTCAGGCTTACAGGCCTGTAGCTCCCCAGATCTTCCTTCCAGATTTTCTTGTAGATTGGCCTCACATCAGCTAACCTCCAGTCACCTGGGACCTCCTCAGTTTGTCAGGACTGCTGGCAGATGATGGAAAGTGGCTTGGTGGTCTCCTCTGCAAGCTTCCTTCATACCCTGGAGTGGATTCCATCTGGCCCTATAGCTTGTGTGTGTTTAAGTGATTTAGAAGGTCACTGACCATTTCCCCTTCCTAGATTCATGGACTATGCTGAATTGGAAGGGACCCACAAGAATCATTGAGTCCAACTCCTGGCCCTGCGCAGAACACCCCAAGAGTCACACTATGTGCCTCAGAGTGTTGTCCAAATGCTTCTGTCACTCCATCAGGCTTGGTGCTGTGACCATTTCCCTGGGGAGCCTGTTCCAGTGCCTAACCACTATCTGGGTGTAGAGTCTTTTCCTGATGTCCAGCCTAAATCTCCTCTGACACAACTTCAGGCCATTTCCTTGAGTCCTGCTGGTCACAAGAGTGAAGGAATTGGTACCTGCCCCTCCTCCTCCCCTCACAAGGGTGTTGTAGGCCATGGTGAGGCCTCCCCTCAGTCTCCCCTTCTCCAGGCTGAACAGACCAAGTGTCCTCAGCCACTTGTCATACAGCCTCCCCTCCAGACCCTTCACCATCCTCATGGCCCTCCTTTGGACACTCTCTAAGAGCTTAATGCCTTTTTTATACTGTGGTGCCCAAAACTGCCCACAACGCTCAAGGCGGGACCACACCAGTGCGCGCAGAGCAGGAAAATCACCTCCTTTGCCGGACTGGTGATCGATCACAGGGGCTTCATTCTGCTCCCTGTCCCTGTATTTCAGTTCTGGGGCTTGGGGTCTAGAGAACAACTCATCTTACTATTGAAGACTGAGGCAAAGAAAGCACTAAATCCCTCCAGTTTTCCCCTCCTTTGTCACTATATCTTCTTCCTCACCTGCTTGTCTTCCAGCATGTGAGGACAAACTGCTTCTGTACCTTTAAGATCTCTTTCTTGGAGAATGTTCATCCTTCCTGGACTCCTATGCTCTTCAGGACTGCCTCCCAATGGACTCTGCCAAAGATGCTCCTAAGCAGGCCACAGTCTGCCCTCTGGAATTCCAAGGCAGCTATTTTGCTAACATCACCCGTAAAGAAGTGAACACAGATCTAAGTCCACTGAACTGCCACTGGGAGTATTAGAAGCTTGATTTATCAAGCCCCAAGTGAGTTTCATTCTCTATGACAATTATAGAAGTAAAATTTGTTTAAGACCCATGTAACACCACAAAGAAGCAATTCCAACTGTAGATCTAACAGTGGTTTCTACCATAGTGAAAAAACAAGTGTTTCTTTTATCTCTAAGGTGAAATGAGATAACTAAATAAAATCACACAATATAAATAGTTATTTTAATACAGATAGCACCCAATAACTTTGGTGCCACAGAGAAAATGAATGCAGAGAAATATGGGTTTTGACATTTTTCCCCTGAGCCCAATTAAAATAAGCAAAGTAAAATGCACAGAAATAAAATATGTCTAGCAAATATGTTTCTCCTAGCTTGATTTGCTACACACTACTGCACCACTGAAATGGGAATATTATCCACAAGTTATACCTCATATTAAGGACAGATGAAATGTATTGCTAATATGTGCTATATAAGGCATAATGAATCACAGACAGTCTCCAATTAGAAGTTTTTTTTCCAGAATAAATAGTCATTATGGCCTAGATTAATAGATATTACAGCCAGAGGGGACTGTGATCATCTTTGGCCATTGTTATCATTGCTTTTCAGTGCATAAATCAATTGTTAAAACCTTACTTTAGATATAATTTAATTATGAGTTATGCAACAAAACACAAAGGAGGTTCACTGAAATAGCCTATAATTAAGTTCAATGATTTGTTTTCCTCCCCTTCATTCCATCATTATTAAGATTTGTTCTTCCTGCAGTTCATCAAATTTAGTAACATTTACAGCAATGAAGTTCCAAGTCGTATGGTTATTCAAGAAAAAACAACATTTATGTAAAGAATTAGGAATGCCTGCTCAGGAAAGAAGTGTTCGCATCTTAAAATAAATTAAAAAAAAAAAAAAAAAGCAAAGCGGCACGCGATATACCAGATTCCTATTGTGAGGCACAAATTCTTCACAACACTGGGAGACATTGCAGAACAAAAATACTATTAGAACTGTTTCAAAGGGAACATTTTTGGCTAGGATAGAGACTTTTGACATTATTTATTAGGTTCAAAAATGCCTAACAAAGGCCTAACAATAGTCCTGTGGAAACCACTACATCTGAGGCACTTTCTGTTGTTATGTGCAGGCATTGATTTGAAGATGGCCAGCATTAGTAGAACAATTCCCTCACAGCAGTCAATGCAAGTGAGCATTCATACACACACAAGCAAAAGCCTGTGAACAAACCATATGGAAACAAGAAAAAAAGTAAACATTTATTAACCTCTTTGTGGGAAGATGGGTGGAAGAACAGGCAAGCAGCGAAGGAGACGGTCATGCCAAATTTCTGCAAAAGAAGGTGTTTGCTGCGAGCTTTTTTTTTTTTTTTTTGTGGAATATGAAAAAGGCTGCAGAATGTCTTCAATGCCATGGAAACTGGGGCTTCTCAGGCTGCCAGCAGTGCCACCACCCTTGGCCACCCAGACACAGAGACACAGAGACTGCATGATGCTCAGGTTATCAGGTTAACATAACTGAGGATTTAGCTCAGCAGCTACAACATAGAGGCATACACACACACAAAGAAACAGAAAGACTTCTTATTCTCACTGCAGGCATACAGAAATACACAAAACCTGCAGCTGGTATGGGCAGGAGGTTTGTGAGCAGTAGAGGCCAATGAAATGGTGCCTGTAGACCACCTGACACAAAGGAAAACCACCTTCCTATCGTAGTGAGGCCAGAAAGTCACCTCCATCCTCACCTGGAGGTGGATGTACTGAGCCAGTGACCAAAACTTCATCTGACTTATAAGGTCACTGGGACCTGAACATCTTAAGCCACCTAACAGCCAGAGTAACCTCTCACAATTAAACTGCTGAGGGTTACAGCTCAGTTCCTCTGCTTTTGCATTAACCTCAATATAGGCTTCCTTATGATAGAAATTCTCATTTTCCAATGTAATCGGTATTTAAATTGATCTTGGAGGAAAGAGAGAGGAGCTCCAAGCTTTGGAAAATGCACTCTAAAGATAGGTCTTTCATTTGCATTTGAAATGTGGTGAATGGGGTTATTGGTTTCTGAAATATACGACACAATACTATCTGATATAAAGAAATCTCAAACAGGCTCAGTTTGGTGCTGTTGAAGATGAGATTGAAAGAGAAATCTTTCATGAATCCATTCAAGGAAGTAGGAGAGAGTTAACACACAACCAGTTTGTCCCTGGCCCAGCAGATGCTCTCTCACAGCTGATTAACCTGGGCAATGCCCCACCACACCCCGGGGAGAAGCTCAGCTCTGCTCTCACCAAGCCACAGCCTGCTGAAGCTCTGCTTTTGCACCAAATGCAGCAGCATTTTCATCCAGTGCCAGTTCTGGCCCACAGGGTGTAAGGAGATTTGGGTCCTTCCTTGTTCTCAGCCTGGTAGGGAAGACCCCCTGGGTAGGGGTGACTTGGAAATGGCCTGGGCACAATGACACAACCCATTTGTCATCTCCTCTAAAACAGACTGGAACAGGTGGAGAAGATAACTCAAACCTTGTACAGCAGAGCAACAACCACCAATCTAAAGTTAGTTACTATCTTTCCTTTTACGTGAAAACACTTCCTTTCCAGTACTTGTAGATGAAAGAAGATGATATTCTAAATGTCAAGAGGGGATTTCTGAGTGCTGGGAGAGAGAAATTGCTGCCTGTTTCAACCCAGCAGAATGTTTAAGATCAGCCCATATATGCACAGAGCTACCCTTACTCGAAAATCAGGTTGTTTGCAGAAACCCTGAAGATCCAGACAGAATCATAGATTGCACATGTTCTTCATTTAATTTGCCTTCTCCTCATTTCGACCATTTACTGACAACAGTTTAACTCCCCACCCAGTCTGTCTCTTTTTCTACTTGCTTTTAATTTTGGGTGAGTTCAGTGTTTCAAGCATGATCAAAACAGGGGGTTTGTATAGCTTACTTCAACTAGTTTCTGAAAATGGGAAGATTCCTAGCAGTGAAGGCTCCTGTTTCCTGTGCACTAGACCTTGACAAGCAACGGCTGAATATTTTCCCACACCTCCTCTAGCCTGACAGGGAGGGACATGCTTTTGTATGGACAGTTTATTATGTTCAACATACATACATTATATTACTAGGGGGGTAGGCTACAAACAGTGCTTTAAAAAAGGTCATAGCAAACTTGCAATTTACATTAGTGACTATGTGCACTTAGAACTGCACAAAAGTTCCTGAGTGCATTCAACAGTTCCACATTTTCTCACTGCATTGCCTTCAAATTCACTGAAGAATTTTCTTAAGGATTCTCATTTCTGTAGTAAGTAATCTCTCAATCAGGACAATATTGCCTCTGAAGGCAGTTCAAACACATGCTTTTAACTTCATTTAAAGTCAAGTCCAAGATTAGATTTAAAATATCTTTTCTTTTGAATGATAGCTTATTTTAGCAGACCATCTGAGCATATTAGTGTGTATATTATGTTATAAAGCATATAAGAATAGTAATTTGTATTAAATTACAATATTCTAGCTATTGAATCATATAATATACTGAGTTGGAATAAGCTCACAAGGATTTCTTAAGTCCACCTCCTGGCACAGGACAACCCCAGGAATCACTCCCTGTTGGGTGTGATATAATATGCTATTACATTATACTACAATACAATAAAATATACTACCATATATTACATTTAAATATGTATAAGGTAATATTTTATATTAAATGTATTTAAAAAACTGGAATTAAACTATTGAAATGCTATTTCAGTGATTTTAATTACAATAGTCAATATTTTATGGTTCTTGCTGTATATCTTAGCTTAAGGCAAATTTTAAAGCTTCTAATAAAGAAGAATTTTTTTCATAAATTGTTTGCTGCCTGTACAAATTACTTTCAAGCCTAACTGAAGATAATGACAACTTTTTATAATAATTTAAAAAGAGAAGATATTTATTTTAATTACTCTAAGTGGCTTTACATATGGAATATGTAGAAAAAAATTGAAACCAGTAAAAATTTATTATAAAAACAATAATCTAAATGTAGAGATACCAGAATTTATAAACCAGTAGGATGGTGGACCCAAGAATCAGAGTTTTGATCAGAGATTGATGTCCTCAGCTTATGTGCAATTCAAGAGGGATTCACGGTAAGAGCATTTCCCAACAGCTTCCACAAGACTGTAGCAGAAATTTTAAGAGAAAAAAACCCAAAAACCCAAAGAAACAGTAATAACAGGTTTTATACAAAACTTCTTATCCCGACATCTCTTGAGAGGAACATATACCATTAATTTTACATTAAAATTAAACATTAGCTGCTCCATCACTCACTGATTTCAGTCAGGCTTAAAATACTCTTCTGATGATGTCAAACCAAAAAGAAAATGAAATGTCGTAGCCCAAGATGTGCACAAACAGAAAAACGGAAACACTCAGGAGGTTTTGAAGCATATTAAGGGCAAGGAGAAGGCCAGAAGCTCTCTTAAGTCTGTTATTTGAGGATTGCTGTGGAAATGTATGTTCAAACTCTGGTTTTGCCAGCAAGCACCTGGGAAGTGGTCAGCAAAACAAATGTGACAGCCCTATTCTTGTCCCAAAATGAAGCAGTATGTAAAGAGTGAAAATAACCATCTATGCTTGATTAATTAGGTTTGTAAGTATTCTTCAAGAACTAAACAATATTTCTAAAGATTTCAATAGTTCAAAGATTGCCCTATGGCCGCCTGGCCAATACATCTTCCAGCACACACAGTTTACAAGCATTTTTCTTCCCAATATGTTGTCTTGGTTTGGTGAGACATTGTTTGAGCACAGGTCTGTTTGGGTCAGCATGGTTTTCTTCGCATCACAGCAGTGGTGCTGAGGACAGCACTCAGACCATACATCTTCCATGTCATTTCAGTCAAAGGCACATGATGCTTCCCGGTGCCCAATCAGGAAGGGTCCAGCGCTGGGACAGGGGGGCATATTGGCAACCTCAGCTTTCTTAATGACAGCCATTGTTGCAGACAGACAAAAGCACGGTTCTGAGCATTAGCGTGCGGCCGTGTGCTAAGGTCATCTGTACGGCGCATCCATCATCTCCCAAAACAGGGGGCAAAATGCTTTAAAAAATCTGTCAAAACATGGTATTTTCAGAATAGGCCTCCAAGCTGGCAACTGATTCAAGTGCAGTGACCACTTTGAACAGTTCTTCTCCTCCTCCTCCTCCTCAGCAATTCTGCACAGGGGCAGTGGAGAAAGAATAGAAGATAATAGATATAGTCTTCTAACTTCAAGTAGGGGGGGCTACTTTAATTAGGCTGCTCAATTAAAAAAATTAATCTAATAATCTGTAATAATTAGGTTGAACAGCAGTTCTTCCTATAAGATAGAGCTCCACAAATATTGACTAACTACTAATGCATAGTTAGCAATGCTCCGGTTTTAAGGCTCACTCATGAAAGCATCTGGAAATTGAAATAAAAAGAATATAATGCAGCCAGCTAAAATCTTTGACTGATCCTTCTGTGGTCATGAAAATAATGCCAGTGAGGTTACATTAATTAAATGTCAGTCATATTACTTATATCAGCAACTCTTTCTCAGTAGAATGACATTCACAGTCTGACCCTTAGATGGCATGGAAGGGACAAAACTGTTACAATCATTTTTAGAGGTCTCTTTAGGAAAATTAATAGATGACAGGAAAATTCTATTATTGGTGTTCATTCATTTAGGTAAATTAAATAGTTGAACTCCTTTGTTCACTGAACAAATACTGGCTTCCCAATCATTTTCTGCCCCACTGAACAGTTAGAAGCCAGAAACATTATTGGTCATTTTAGTGTCATAACTGCTCAGTGTGCAACAGAATTGTACGAGTACAAATTCAAGAGAAAATATGAATATTAAATTTCTATAAAATTTCCTTTTTTTTTTTTTAAATTTGGGAAGACAATTTATTTAACAGTGGAACAACGAAGAGGAACAACACTGGAATACTCATAAGCTTTTTTGTGTGAGCAAGGCTGAACCTGGCTGATGCCCCAAGCCCCTCCAGCAAGGGGCTGGCAGCAGTGGGGCTCCTGGAGGCTTCCCCAGCAGTGCTGATTTAGCAGCAGATAAATGCCTACCACTTTGTGACAAAGTCCCTGGATGCATGGCTGAGCTCCCTAAGTCCAGAAATGCTTCTCAGAGACTTTTCTTATGGGTCCCTGTTTCCAAAAGCTCTCTCCTAAAACCCAGTTGCTCCTAGTCATTACTGTTCTTACCTCCCTGGGTGCCTGCCAGGACAGGTTTGGTCACTACCTTCTCAATCCACCCCTGGTGACAGCTCATCCCACACTCCATGGCTGAGAGCAGAGGTCACTGGTCCCTGCCACCACAAACAAAGCTCCCACCTACATTTCAAGTGGACACCCACCCACCAGTCAACACAACCACACAAGAGGCCTTCACTGACACCACATTAATAAAAACCCAGATGCAAACCCAAACATACCATGCCACAAATACTTCCAATATTATTAGAATGATGGGGTCAGATTCTCTATTGACTGCAAAAAAGCACTTGATCAAAGACTGAAGGAGCAGCCAAGCAGATGTGCATGGAAAACAAATCTAGGCATAAGTTACTTCCCTGTTTGAGCCACAGAACTGGTTGCAGGTTAAAAGCTGGAATTTGCTTTGGCATTGGGTCCTTTGCTGGATTAGTGAGTGCCTGACTGCATGTAACATTCTCAGAACAAAGATTAGATAACTACACAGAAGCAGCACTACATCCACACATCCCAGCTGTCAACATACATCTCCTAATTTTTTGACAAAGATTGATTTCTCCCTCCAAAAAAGTTGCATATTATGAAAAAACCAAAAGCATGTAAAGTTTTCATTTGTAGGATAGGGAAGGAGTATTTGCTCCCTTCAAAATCACAGTTTTCTTCAAGTTTCTTTTTTGCTTGACTTTTTTCCCCCCCTACAGTATAGTTCATGAGGATTTCCAAGGAGATGGTAAGTCCCAGACACAACATTTGGATTATGGAAAATTGTCATCTGCACTAAGTGACCAGAGAAAATTAAGTTCCTGTCTTGCAACTTCAGCCATACCACAGAGTTTTACCAATGAGCTCAGAATTTATTGATACTTATGAAATCTACATGCTTGTATCTGTCCATATATGTAAAGTTCGTAGGACTGAGTGTTGTAAGTGTGCATGAGAACTAAGCTACATGTAAAAAAAGAAAAAAAAAAAAGAAAAGATGTATGTTGGCTGAACAGTGATGGGCCAAAACTGAGGCAAAATATGCAGAGCACAAATACTTAGATTCTCATTCTGCTGCACCATATGTGTGCCACTGTCATTTAGACCATTAGAAAATTCAGTACAGCCCTGATTTTGTCACTGCTATCACTTCTGTAATTTTGTCAATCCCAGTGTCCAGTGCGTGTTCGGCAAGTTTGTCTACACAATAAATAAAATCAACCTACCATAAGCACTTCTATTTAATTGGTGGATATATATAGATCTACACTCAAGCTATCTATAAAATCATCTGACATTTTTTTCTGATATCCCTTCCTCTTATCATACTAAATCTGCTCCCCAGTCTTTCTGCTTCTGTTTTTTGTCAACTTTCAGCAACAATGAAGCACAAGATCACAAGGAGTCATAGAGTGTAAGTTGGTTATGGTTATAAGCTGGTTACATCCACGGCTAATTCATCATCCAGTCTTTGCAAAATGCAGAGAATGTTACTGTAAATGGAATGGTATTGCACTGTATGCACTGCAATGCCTCCATGGCGTTCAGCAGCGTAAGATAAGAAATGCCTAGTCGTGATGACTGGACATAAGAAGCCCCTCTTCCACCTTCAGACCCTTGTTATCTCTCTGTAAGCCCATAGGTCATATTCGCCTCCACCCTCACCATTGGACTGTTTTCAAAAACACCTATACCCTATAAAACCCCCTACTTTTGCTCAGCTCGGCAGAAGTGCTGTCGCTGAGACCTTTGCAGAAGACACCAGTAAAGACATCTCTGTGGAACCTCATACAGCCTTCTCCTCTCTCTCCCTGCATCTGCCAAAGGCACTTAGCAAGCCAAGAGCTGAAATCACAAATGAGCTGATAATCACTAAGAGCTGATCTCATTTAAGAGCTGAGCTTGCTAAGATTGCCTGCGGCTCTGGAGCCTGCCTGAGGGGCCAGGACAGGTCGTGCTTAATTGGACTGCTCTGTCTTGGGCACCCATGGCAGCTGGAGTTGGGGAGACCCCAAAACGTCAGAGCCGCCTCATTGCACACTCCCTGGCAAATAGAAGAAAACCACAAGACTTCTTTATCATCGATCTTCCTTAGGCACACTTGACAAAATGATACAAAAAGCTGACACAGACATCAAATGAAATAGGTATAGGGGTGACCAATTCAAATAAAAAGCAAGGGATTTGGTGGCGTTTGGGGGAGCATAGGTTTATGAGACCACAGAGGTGCTGACAGTAACGGGATTAACCTTATTTGAGTAGAAGGAACTCTTTCCCTACCTGTGCTTCAGCTAATCTGAAGCAGCATGCTCTGAGCTCTGACTGCCAGACTCTGCTGCCTGCAGCCCAGAAGTCCTGCAGGGCTCCAAGATAAACCACCTTCAAGTGCAGCAGTAAACCCATGAAACAGCCCCATGCAAGAAGGATACGTGCAACAGGGTTACACTTCCTGAGGGGGTTGCAGAGACCCTGCCTCTGCAGGCCTCCACCAGCCCATGAGACAGATTTGTCAGGATTAATATAAAAGCAGATAAATTATAGAAAATGTTATATATATTGTATATAAATGTATAATGCATGTATATAATATGTACATACACATATGTGTTATATTTTATACATATGCCTTCCCACATATGCCTATATATATATATATATATATATATATATATATATATGCCTTACACATCTATGCCTTCCCAGACACCCTGAGGTCTCTTCTGACTACCTGAAATTCAATGGTTAGTGTTAGTTTTGTGATAAAATATCTTCTGAGAAAAACAGTAACTAACAGCAGGGACTTTGCTCTCTAACATTAACCTAATTAAAATAAGATTTAGATTGATTCACTTCCTGGGAGATGGACAGGAGTTTTGCCTGAGATTCCCAAAGGAAGGGGCTGTAAAGTCCTTGCTTAATTTCCCATTTAAACCATCTGCTTGAACATAGCTAGAGAAAAAAAAAAAACAGAGTAAATAAAAAAGTGGGAAATAAAGAAATATTTTTTTTCCCTTTTAATTTTTTTGACCCTGAAACTACTAATGTGTGACAGGAGAATGGCAGTAGGGTATCTCCCAAATTCTACTGAGTTTGTGGCCCACTTCAGCATGTTGAAGATGGTAGGAAAGCCAAAACATCCAATAAACATTTGTGATGATTTAGCAAACAAGGCTGAAAAGCTGAAACAAGCCTGATTCCAAAAGCATTTAACATGTTTTTCTCAGAAAAAAATTCCCTATATTCTGAGTAAGGAATAATTACTCTCTATGTGAATGGAGTTAGAAAAAATATATGCAGCAAGATTCTAAATGCACAACCTAACATTTATTGGCACATATAATCACCACACATCCCTCATTAATCTCCCATTTAAGCAAATTTTGTTCATATAATCTACATAAAATGTGTATTAAACACAAGGATGAGAGCAACACAACTCAGCTGTTCTTAAAATGAGTTGTATTTTACCCTAGTAACAGAATAAATGGTATATCCCATCCAAATGTGTGAGTCCATCATCTCAGCAAAGGACTGTGCCATGATTTAGGAGAACTGGATGAAGTAGAAATATCTGGGCTCCAGGGCACAGCCAGAAATGTCTCCATTGCTCTGTAACCATAATTTTTAACATTTTATAGAGACTTTTTTCCTGCCAGGCAAGTATTCACCAGTTCCCAGTAAGGAGGTCAAGGCAGACCTTGCGCCTTGACAAAAAAAGAAATCTTTTTATTATATTTGGGGCTTCAAAGGTCTTGTCTCGCTGGTTACATAAGAAGGAGCTAATCAAAAACTAAACTTAAACCCTACATTTCAATGTCTGTGTGTTTGTAATTTAGTTCAACAAAAAAAAAACCTCAAAGCTTTTCCCTACAACTCATCTTCATTCATAAACCGAACCATGCTCATCCACCATCATCTGAACACTTTGATAATGTTCTTGGGGAACAAACTTTAAACCCAAAACTGTGCCATGAACAGCAGAAGTATCAAAGCACAGAAACAAACTTTAACTTTTGAACAAGGAACTGTTGTACAACCTATCCCCATTCTCTAGCTTATGTAGGAACCTGAATAATCAACAGCAAATTTTGATTTGAGGAATATTTTTGCCAAATTCCAATCTTCTGAGCACTTCAAACAAAGCAGTCAAAACATTAAATCCTGTCTTTTCCACAATATGCAGTATTCCAGGTGATTACAAAATGTATCATTTGAAATCTCATTAGTTATTAACACAGAGATGAACTAATTTATGTCTTTTGCAACTGGAACATAATCTAGGACACCAATACTTGGGATGTTTACCTCATTAATTTCAAACCATTTTTGAGATATTAAAGTCTAAAGATTGCCATACATGCTTAATGTATTTCAAAAGCAGATGAGGAACAGAAAACATACTTTTAATAAGTACTCATAGAAGAGTCTAAGAACAGACAAGGAGATGAGTAGTTGTGCATGGGCATATCACTTCAAAATCATCTTTTGGATTAGAAGAACTTTATGAAGAAATTGGTTCGTAATGTTTCTCCATCATTGTCTTAGGACATCATCTGGTGTTCTAAGAAAGAACTGCTCTTACACTCAGGTTCCTTATCTTTGCTCTTTGTGACACAATATTGTTAATATGTACCTTTCATTTTAAAAAAATATTTTGCTATCCTTGTATATCTTCATGTCTGGAAAATGGCATGGCAGTGTGACTGCGTCTTTAAGTGCAAATGTGGACACAGACACATTTGCATGCCACCTTCTCCTCTCTCCAATTTTGCAAAATGCCTTTAGCACCTCACATGGGGCTATAGGAATTCTCTTAAAGTTTCCTAATAACCTTTTATCCCTTTATGGATTTTTCTCATGGAAAAAGACTGTTGGTCATTATGTTTGGCAGACATTCACAGTTATAAATCACAATTAGAATTCTTTTCAAATCTCTACCCAAAATGCGAGGGACATTTTCCAGGTGAGCAGAGAACTCTGCAGCCTCAGATGGGCAGCAGGTGGAGCATACACGGAGGAACACCTGAAGAGGCCCTGGGAATTTGGCAGTACCTCCAAAGGCTAAAGAGAAGCAGTGACCTGAAAATCCAGCCCTCTGTTTAGCAGTCTAACATGGGCAGTGCACTGAGATGTAGATGTTCTGCAGCATCTGCTGGATAGTGGTCCTAATCTGCTGGACTGACTACGTGCTAAAAACAGAAGTATTCCTTGTCTTTGACACAGATAGGGAAATCACTGAGGAGAACCACAGAAGGGAATGCACTGGCTGAGCAAAGGAGAAGCCATCATGAACCAAAGAGATCACAAGAGCCCTGAAATACAGGTAATGCATGACAGGACCAAGGGGAATGCAGCACAGCCTCACAATGTGCTTGCTCAGACTACTGCAGGGCAAAAAAAGCTGATTAAGATGTTCATCACATAAAACAAGTGGTTTACTCCCTTCTCCAGAAGAAATAATCACTGCTGACAGCATTATGGGCTATGGAACTTCCTTCTCACAAAGGAGAAAGAGACAATAAAATGTGTTCCCTTGCTCACCTATGGAAAAGTAGCATGCCCTAATGAAAAATAGTGCTATTTACTGCCTCACCTGCAGAAAATAGCAACAGGATAATTCAAGAGAAAAATACATTATTTTCTTTTTGCCCAGTCTCCTCTGTGTGCACTTGTACAACTGAATCAAACGTCAGCCTGTGCAGAGGCTCTCTGTGATCAGCACTGCAAGAGCAGCAGATCCCACCTCTGGAATCAACAGGCCTGCATTTGATACATAGGAATGAAAAATGGGAGTTGATGGGAGAACCCTGGAAGCCACATGGTTGATGTTCACTTGACAGCCTGCCCAGCAATGCCAAGGTCATGAGTTTGCCATATGGGCTGCTCACTGCAGAGTTGGACTTGATGATCCTTGTAAGTCCCTTCCAACTCAAAATATTCTGTGTTTCTGTGTCATCATGTCATCTCTGTGGCACACAGACACAGAAAAGATGGTACTGCTTGTGAGCAGACAAGGGTGTAATGCTGCAACAAGGCACATACACCTTTTGGCTTATAAAGAGAAATTTCAAACCCAGTGAATTGTAAAATATTGCTTGAAGTTGACTTTTTAAGACACCTTCATTTCCTTCTGCTTTTATTTTTGGAGAGAGGGGGAAGAGGATGGGACAGCAGGGGGAGAGGAGGTCCTGTGTATGTTTAAGAAAAATATGATAGTGATGGATGCTTACATTACAATAATCCTGAATCAAGACCTCGCATATCACATTTCACCTGAGAAACTTGGTGTGCTGTTCCTGACAAATCCCAAATGACTGTGAATGGTTCACCTGCAAGCTCTCCCTCATGCTGGGCAGTTTCATGATCAGTCTTTCACTTCACTTTTCCCATCCTCCATGTTCTGCTAGCAGTATTTCCAGCATCCTTCTGGGAAGGCTGTGCAGCTTCAGAAGGGATCTGGCAATACCTTCATTGCTTGTCAACTCTTCTTCCTAACTCCTGTGAAAGAAGACATGAAAAAATT
The DNA here is from genome assembly GCF_015832195.1 of Motacilla alba alba. Classification (NCBI taxonomy): domain Eukaryota; kingdom Metazoa; phylum Chordata; class Aves; order Passeriformes; family Motacillidae; genus Motacilla; species Motacilla alba. The sequence goes on from NC_052031.1 coordinate 62,779,069, forward strand.
CTCAACTGACACAATTTGCTGTAATCAATTAAAACTTAATTTGCAGATAGTTCAAACCCACCCAATTTAATTTTGAATGATGCTAAAGCTCAAAAAATCTCTGCATGAAAACTTTCAGTGCCTTCCCCCATCCAGGCACTGTCTGGATGATATGAAATCCAGAAAGCACACAAGTTGTAAAGGCAGCATGCTCAAATTAATCTTACCCTCCCATACTAAGCTCCTCTGGAAAAAAACACTAACTCATTTCAGGTTTGAGTATTCAGAATCTAAAACAGCTCTTATCTAAACTTGCCTATGTGAGATTTACAAATGAGAAAAGAACAAATAAGGAGTAATTTAAATTTTAATTTAAAACCCCTCCATTTTCTTATCCCTTATCAAACTGCCAGCATTTTTCCTGCTAACAATGAGCTGAGTGTCATGGGCACAGCACAGCCCCCTACCACAAACCAAGTAATCTCTTTCATCTAAAACCCTGATCCCTTTAATAAACAAAATACGAAAAGGCAGTCAAAATTACGCTCTGGCTTTATGAAAGAAGCAGGGAAATCCTTAGAGCACAATCCCCTACTTGTTATTTTCACAGCCCATGTGACCCAAAGTCATTCTGAAGGATAAAAAGACAGAGGCTGCCACCAGATCTCTGCCATGATTTTTCCACAGTTCCCAGCCTCAGCCCATCTGTTATGCAGCGGCCACATGAATGGCATGTGTCAAGAGAGTCATCACTGTGCAAACTGTCCAAAGAAATCAACCAGCCAACTTCCTTTTGCTTCCATGGCTTCAGCAATTGTTGCTGAGCCGGCCACCATATGGTGAATAATTAGTTTTTCGACCCCACTCTAGAAAAATGTTCGCTCCATTGCCAGGCATTAGCAATATGTGTGTTAATGAACAGCAGATGATGAATGCCTATACATTAACAAAAGTTAAGGTTTTCTGGCAGCAAGCTGCACTCACTGCACAAATCCTAGCTACTCTTAAGGAGCTGAGAGATGGATGGCAGCAAGTCCTGGCTGAAAAGTGCAGTTCATCCAAATTTCTCCATTTCTCAAACGCTAAAGGAACTTTGCAGTAAACCATCCCACTCCTCTCATCTTGCCGCTCCCTTTCTTAAAATGATCAATTCCAGCCACGTAAAGGACTGGAAATGCAAAGCTCTCAAACAGACCTCCTCTGTTCTCAGGCAATTGAGGTGCTTTGTGTAAATACCCAGGACACAGGTTCCTCCACACATCTTTTTTGTCTGAGGGCTTCATGCATATGAATTTATACTGAGTACCTGCAGTGTGCAAGCCCCTTGAGGAGTCAGTCCCAGACCTCTGAGCAAACACTTACCTCCAAGGACCAAGGCTGGTAAATATGTCTGATGGTTCCATCAAATGGACTTAAAAGCTCAGCTAAAACCTCTAAGTACACTTTGCTCCATGAAGTGATTTTTTTTTCCCTAGCTCTCTAATTAAAAAGAGATCTTCCCTACATTCTTGTGTAAGATGAAATATCCCCATATGGTGCAGGCATCATAAACTAATGATCACATTCAGGAAAGCTGATGGTTCTGATTTTTGCCTGTCATTAGGAGAGTTCCAAATACAGCCCAGACACAAATTAAAATAAAAGCAACTATTTACAAAGAGACTTGTTGGGAAACAACTGCTTGTCTTGCGGATGACTACAACTCTGGCACACACATTTTGTGTGTTGAAATGTTTTAACATGCATCACAATTATAGCACCTTAGATGAAAGCCATTCTTCATTCCACAGGGAACAGTACAGGTTGCCAAGACACCTCAGTTTCCTTCATGTAGATTCAATGGTGAAAGGCACAGAGCCAGGTGTAGAGCATGATCCCTGATCAGATCTTTTTGCTGTCACTGGCAAAATTTTGGGCAAGTCATTCATGTTTCTGCACCACGTGGCCCAGCTAAACCACTGTACCTGTGGTGCCCAACTCTCTCCCCAAAGCACCTTTTTGGCTATCCAAAGAACTCAGAAGCAAGAAGTCAATTGGATCACAAAAGGCAGCTATATGTACGTGTAGCTTGACTTTCCAGATCTGACTAGCAGGCAGGTCTCGAAGTCTGCATCTGCACTTGTTATTTTATCATGTGTTAAGCCTGTCCATTTGTCCAGCATTTTTCCCCCCCAGACTATCCCAAATTTTGGACACAGCTAACATGCACAGGCAGTGCTGATGGGTTTGAGTTTTTCTTATTAACAGAAGGTGGTTGCAGATTTAACTCTCTTTGGTGCAGTCTCAAGCACTGAGTGACCCATTTAATTTGTGTGAGAGTATCAAAACAAGAAATTATCATCTGACAGCCGAATGTTCCACTAAACCTTGCTGATAACAGTCAGCACAGGCAAGAGTACCCCCTAGTTTAGTTCAAATAGTGGTATTGCCTACTGAAAAGTAAACTTTGCTACCGGCAGGAGTTCAAAATTTACAGGAGAACAGGACCACAGAATTATAAAGTTAAATCTAGCTGACACCATAAGGTCCTTGGTAGCACCTTCCTATAGCAAACATTCACCTTTTTTAGACATGACCAGCTTCCTTCAGTGTATCTGAGTGGTTTGGACATTCAGGGGACAGTATTTTAATTTTAATTAATGAGTAGCAATGACACACAAAGAATACAGAGCAGAATTATGTCTACACAACAAGAGTTGGAGTGCCAGGACTCTGATATGGAGCTCTGGTCCTGTAGCCAGGCCCAGGCTGAGATCAAATTAGGTCAAACTCCAGGATACAGTTTCATGACTCTCAAACTTGCAGACAAAGCTGGTTTAAGACATTCCTGTCCTCTGTGCTTATCTGTGCTACTGCCTTCAGACTGCTTCTACCATATCCTCTCCTATGCCTGACCACAGAAATGTTGCATTAAAAAAATAAGTAACTTTAAAGAAAATCCAAAATGCCCTGGAACTTCACTCCAATCAGTTATTAGCTGCGGTACTATTTGTACTGTGCAAATTCCCAGGATTCAAAATAAAGGTTAGTTGTACCAATAGACATGCATAAAAACGTTTGGCCAAAGCCTTAGGGAGTTATTCAATTCTTTACATTAATAGGATTTACATGAGTAAGATTTTTACATGCACAAAATACATTGAGAAACCACATCAACAATTGTGTTTCAGGTTTGAGAAATTGTGGATTTTATTAAAATCAAATTCTGATTCTTTGTAATCAATGTTATACCATTTGTACCCAAGCCATTATCTAATTCCCTGTAAAATCATTTGCCTGGCAAGCAAATATCCATTTTAAAACACATTATGATTTAAAGAAGGCGAGCCTTCAAAGAGTTTATGATCTGCCAGCTCTGATTTTGGTTGAGATAGTACTTCCAATCAAATTCTTCCCTTGTGCAGGCAACAGCATGCTTCTTAGAGTTACAAAATCTCAAATAAAAGTTTTCAGCCTCTTTTAATTGTTCAAAGAGAGACATCCATCACCTGGTGGATGTAACGTTTCTTGTCTGTGACTGATCCCAATGGGTATTTCAGTGTCCCAAAAAAGTTGGTATGTTTATCTCTCCACTTTATGAAGAGATAAACAACCAATATTGCAGACCAAGTAAAACTACTCCCTGCCCACCATCATTGAAATGTTTCTAAAAATCCAACCACCTAAAGCATCCAGCCAGGAGACAAGCTAAAGCAGCTACAAAAGATAACCATATTTTGCTGAACAAAAAAGCCATGTTTTCCTGTATTAATCTCAAAATGTCAATCTATCCCCAAAGAATGAATACCTATATAATTCCTCTATCACCCAGGACAATCTCAAGGCAGACCAGGTGCCTTCACTCCTGTGTACAGAGGGCTCTCCATGGCTGACTAGGACAGTAAGAAACTACAGAGATTCAGAGAAGGCCACAGAATAAAAAAATTGAAATTATTGTCACAGTTTGTCTTTGAGAGGAGGTAACAGCAGATATGATTAAAGTGCATGAAATAATAGACTGCCTAAAAATTGGGAGCTTTTATGGGGGTTTGTTCAACATCTGCAGGAACAGGGAGACAGTCAGTTGCAAAGTTCTTTCAGTTACTAGAGTGCAAATATGGTGATTTTTTTCCTCAATAGTAGCCATGGAAAACACTGCAGCCTGGATTCTTATCACCTTGCATGTAAACAGTAATAAGAAAAAGAAAACTCACTCATTCCAATGATCAACAGAGTCTTGAGATGGTGGTTTTGGTAATATCTGTGGAATTCCACTGTGCCTTAGATAGTTTGTGGACATGAGAGTACCAGGTAAAAATGACACTTTTGCACAAGTGGAACCACAGACTTGTTTTTGTCCTGCAGGATTTCTACTTCTGTTGATGATACAGGACAAACATATCTCGAATCTCAACAGTCAAGAAACTATATGGCACTGATATATGGAAAAGGTAAATATTATTTGCTACCTAATCAAATTCAAATCCAGTGTCACACCATGAATCAAGAACCTTTCATGCTGTTTTATTGTCACTGTTCAGGTAGAACTAGAATTTTAATAATGGGTTCCTGGGAAATCTATGAAAAGTGGTTCTTTTGAGAAGAATAGAAGGAGGAAGAATTAAATACCCTTATTATCTTTACAGAAAAAAAATCAGACTTTTAACAAGAATAGCATATATTCAGAACAACACAAAAAACTGTGAGAGTATTCCTAAAGGTGCAAAAGGTAAAAATATTCTCAGAATAATTGCAGGACACACAAAACCACAAAATCATTGTTAAAACAAAAAAGTTTAAGTTTTCAAAACAGAGAGATGGAAGTAAGATCCTGCATGGAAATCTGTGGAATACGTTTTTCAGCTAGGCTTTGAAAAAAAGCCCTTCCATTTCAAAAAGAATATCTTTAAAAGTCATTATGTAGTTAAATGATCTTAAAAGGCTGCATAGAGGCAGTCAAGGAAAATTCCTGACACGCATTTTAATGGCACTGGTGCAGTGGCATTTATAGCAATGTTTAAGATAAGCAGGATGAATGTATACCATTATTTTAGTTACTTGTGGTTTATCAACTATCTTTAGGACTGTTCCACTGGGTGAAGAATGCATCTGGCTAAAAGATAGTGATTTTCTTAAGTATTTGCCTTTAAAATAGCGAAATACTTGCCTAAACAAAGGCCTTTAAAGCAAAAAGGCTAATACCCTTCCACTGATGAATCCAAATTTTGCCAAAGAGGGTTATGCTGGCGACCTGCCAGGAGCTTTAAGGCTGAAGCTAATTTGCATGAAATGGAGGAAATTGCAGCTGCCCTGAGAATTAATATGGAGACACAGACAGCCCCAATTGAGACAGAACATTGCACAACGGGATTTGTGAATACAAACATGCCACACTTCCTTATTTAAGATGAAAGTAGCTATAGGCAACAGAGTAAGTCTCCATGAAAGCTACTTAGATACCTTTACCCCCACCTTTCAGGCCAAATGACCTCATTTCAAACCCAGGTGGGGGCTGTCACTAAACCACAAATGGAAAGGAAAGTTGATTCCAGAAGACAACCACTTTCAGAAAAAGTGCTTGAGCATAGGATTAAATCCCATTCAAATACCCTCCTGGAAAAGAATACAACTCAACACGTCCTTAAAAGCACTCAAAAATTCTTTAATCAGGGCCTGAAAAAGCTCCTCCTAGTCATTACTTGTTGTCACCATCAACACATGGTTGTATGGCTCAGGACCACATGAATCACTGGAGCTGGATACAGGATGCTTGCACATCTGCTCTGAACAACTCCTGAAAAATTGCACCAGTTTATTATTAGTTTGATCATATTGACAGGATTTCATGCTCTTCATAGAAAATAACATCTTGATGTTATTATCAAGATTTCTACAAGATGTGTTTGTGTAATATCTCAATTTAATAAGTACTATTGTTGTGAGTTGCAAGGGAAGAAAGATGCATTGCATTAGGTTTTCATCATGCTCCTCATCCTACACAATGGTGAGCTGGCTCTCAAAAATATAAAAACCTGTGAAAGTACATCACAAGAAGCTAAATGCATTCAGACAATCTGAATTCTCAGTAACCAGACCTGGTACTATCAGCCAGTTCTATTTACTCTCAGTTTGAATTTCCTACAACTCTTCAGGAGGTTGGGTTGGTTCCTTACTCCTGTAACACACATTGTCTCAGTGAGAAGTCCTGGCAAAATCACACCCTTCTCTTCCTTTCTTGGCTGTAGCAATTAGCTTTTCCAGGGCTGGTTGTTGCACTGAAAACAATCACTGCTCCAGCAAGAAGGGCCATTTGCAGTGTGGTCAATTGTACACTTTTGCCATGTGTTACAGAGGCTGTGAGGCTTCTTCTTCATTAAAAGAACACTCCTCTAATCTGTGACTTAGACTGAGGCTTTTCACTCCCCTCTATCTTCTTATCTTTTTCCATATCCCAGTCTGCAATAAATTTAGTCCACCCCAACCAGAGACCCAAATCTTTGACCTTGCAATAAATCATTGCTACTTCTCTGTAATTTCTGAACCCACCTGAAGATGAAGGACAAGGCAGCCATGCAGGGTCACTGGGCAGAGCCCTGTACTCCTGCTTCTAAGGTAATAGCTAAGAAGCAGAGAGCTGGGATCACCTGAGAAGGTGCTTGCCTTTCTCTCCTGTATATAAAAAAATGTTTGGACAAGTAGATTAATTCCAATGAGTTGCCTGACTTCTAGATAGCTAAAATCCAGGAAGGGAAAATAACACACCTAGAGAAATTAATGGAACAAGACAGAGCAAACTCCTGATTTCCACTGTCCTGTTTTCTTATGGGCCTCCTCAAGGAATAGGCACAAACCCATGCTGGTGTCTGCAGCTGGTCCATCTCTCTCTACAGACAGGCAGCTACTTTTTTTACCTCCCCTTGCTGAACTGATGTTTCTGCCCTGTTTTCTGTGGCTCAGAGCTTGGGCCAGGGCTGCTGCAGGGTACTGGAGGGCTCTCCCTCTGCTGGCCCACCAAGAGCATCAGGCTCTGGAACACCTCCCCCTCTGTCTCAAAACACTGCACAAATCCTCCACAGCCAGAGTAAAAAGCACATATTATGTGATCCTTTCACTTACAAGTAACCAGGATAGCCAGAGCAAACCTTGATTGTAGTAATTTTGCAGAAAACTCACAGATTATTCATCATACAGGCACTAAAAATGCATAAATAATCCCATACTTACTGTCCTGGACCAGCAGACAAATGCCTTGTAGCTCACAAAAAAAACCCCAGATCTGAAATTCAGAAGGTAATGCATCTGGGAGTGAGGAAATAATTTGGGAACCTGTGCAGTCAGCTTCAACTGACTGCCCTTTCAGTTTTAGGAGAGAAGACTGACTTAAAACTGACTTTCATTGTTTCTTCTGTGCTTAAGTACATTAACTTTTAATTTCAGGCAACAAGAACAAAGAAAAACACTACATGAATGGACTGGGGAAAAATGATTTTCCTATTGGCCCTTTCAACTTCAGTGATGCATCAAATTAATATTTTAAAAAAATCAAACAAAAATTATATCACCACTCCCCAGCTCACCCAGAAATGTATTTGATATGTTAGAATAAAACCTTTTTGTCTCTTGTAAACTGGTAAACACTCAACAGGTGTGAAAGATGTCTTTGTCAGATGATGAAATACAGATTTAGAACCTAACCTGAGGTGGTCAGTTAAGAAAATAACTTTATTTAGACGTCATGTCTTTAAAGAAGCCCTATTTCAACAAAACATGAAACCTTGGGGTTATGAAGCTTTGCCTGATGAGAGGCAGAATGACTACTCCATTCCTGGTGGGAAATGTGGTGACAGCAACAAGAGAAACACTTCTACATGGATCTGTACAGGACCACAGAAGGTCAGACTTCATCCATCCCATTCCCTGTTCCAAGGCAGGATCAGCATTATGCGTCCTAGCCCTGATAGCTACCAAAGTTGTTCTGAGAAATTATGAGCACTCAAAGTATATATCCTTGCCATTAAAAAAAAAAAAAAAAAATCCAAACTAAATTCTGAGGCTGCAGTTTAAAAGTACTACGTCTTGCCCTGTCATGGACAGGAAGAAAAACATTACTCCCTTCTTTTTTGCTACAACCTTTCATGATCTTAAAGACTCTTCCCTGATTTGCCAAGAGTCTTATCATCTTTTCTGCCCCAAAATGGGCACTACATCTCTCCTGCAATCTGCAGCCCAAGTGAACAAAACACTCCAGCAACGAGGCCTGAGGAGTGCAGACAGTCTTTGCACAGTGTTTGACAGGGCATCCCACACTTACCATCACCACCACTGCAAATTGTAGCTGTTCATCAGGTTGAGTTGTCAGTTTGGCACCAAGTCCCTTCTAGAATAACCTAGGCTATGATTCTCTGATTGCTATGGGGAGTGCTGCCACATCAGCTGCTCTCAAAAGCTCAACACCGTCTTGCAACAGAAAGGAATAAACACATTTTGTTTATGACACAAACACTTGGGGGAGGGAATTGTTTTTTTTTCAATTTTTTGAATAAGAGATGCCTTTGAACAAAGAAACACTACTGCAGTACCCAGCAGTGATGGGTCCCACTTTGAGCAATTTGAGCAATGCAAGTGTGTACAGTTGCTGCTCGTGTTGGCAGTAGTAATCTATATTTAGATATCACATGTGATTCCCCTGCAACACATCACATATGTCAGCAGCCTTAACATGTTATCAGGCACACTGCTTCTCCTTTCCCCACAGGATTTTGGTCAGCACCTAAGAGATGAAGGGGAAGATGTAAAAAACTTCATAATGAACACTTATGCGACACCAGTCTGTAGGGGACTGTGTTTCTACATTCATCATTAATGAATGGCACTTACCACAAAGTGGAAGACCCTATGCCCTAACTCTTTAAAATTCTGTTTATTGAGCAACTCTACTCAAGTTGTTACCCTTTCTGCTTTTAGAATTTCTATGCTGCAAACTATGCTGCACAGCCCTGGAATCACACATTACCCATAGATAATAGTCTCAAACAATATTTTAACATTTTTGGCTACAAAACATAGTAGCAGAAGAAGGTGCTCAGCACAATTAAAATTGCAGAATAAAGTGCCACAATTTCTGCAATCCATGGTAGAAAATTGATTATGTAGTATGAATCAATTGTACAACATGATTTGTAGGAGAATTTCTAAAACTCGAAGAATAAAGCAGGCTACAAAGAAGGGAATCCTGGGCAAATCAGATATACTATGAACGTGAAGGAGGAGCTCACTGCAGGATGTCCTGCTGCTTGAAATTGGCCTTATCAGCCTGAAAGAGATTCATTTGCAGAGCAGCATTTGAAAAGAAAAAGTCAGGCCACTGCTGGTTTAAGGCTCCAGTCAATCAAGTTCCCATCTCTGGCAGAGGGAAGGAGAGCTGGTTTTAGCAGAAGTAAACAGTGGCACAGAGAGAAAAGAAGTCTGAAGGTCTGTGTGCTGTGACATTCAGTGGGGCTGTGGGACTGAAACCAGCGGGGCTGGAGCCTGGAGCATTCTGTAGGTGGTGGGTGCAATATGACAGACACCCAGCACTGCAGCAATGGGTTCATAAATGAGAGGCTGCAGTACATGTTGGGACAAAGGCATGGGTAGGAAAGGATTTAAGAAGCCTGAGAAACAATGAGAAATAGAGAAAGAAAGAAATTTCCCTGGACCTGTGAAAAAAATGCCCATCTCCAAGAGGATACAGAAACTCACTGTTTGAGAAAAGTACTCTGCTGGACTGATTTGCTATGGCACCTACATCCTTTAGAACAGATCTTCCAGAAGGCCTAGGATAGAGGATATAAGTTCATATGCATGTTAAGTTTCTGTAAGAGACCATGACACTGTAATTTGTTAGGTTCAATGTAACCCAGGTGTCCTGAAAGGCAGAATGGCTGTGAGACTGAACTAACAGACAAAGGCCAGAATCTCTAATTACAGTGGATAACAAAAACACAGACATATAAGTAGATAAAACATGGATATGCAAGTCATGAGCAGAATATTTTTGAAAGCCTACAAGGTATTTTTTACTAGGACTCTTTTTTTTCATTGCTGTATACTTGACCCAATGACTGATAAGCACACGGAAAATATTCAAGAATATTCTACTCGCAAAAAATAAGTTATTTTGCACCTTTGAAAATAACTCTATTAGGGGCATCTAGGGACCACAGTACATCCTCATTTTAAGGGTTAATGCTTCAATTTTAGCTCTTTTAAACCCTGAAATTTCAGACCTTTAACCTATCTATACCACAAGATTGATTACTACTCATCCTCCGTTCTGCACTGATGAAAAGGACTGGGGGCCTACAGCAGAGGAAGGGGTCAGCCTTCATCTGTGAGGCAGAAAAGAATGCTTTTCGGAAAGCAGAGGTCATTAAAAAATACAGAGAACTGGAACCAGTGTACAGACAGAAAGTTTAATAGTCAGGTACTGGATGCTGGCCACTTATCACCCAGCTTCCCAAAGGCTAGCATTAGCATGCATTTCATGTGAGATCATATATTAATGAAAAGTGTGAGTCTGTACTTCCTGAGTCACTTCTGTGCATGAAAGCTGCTAGAATCGTGTGTTTCTCTGAAGCTGCCCCTGCCCACCAGCTCTACTCTCCAGTGAGTGACTGAAATGATACACAAAAGTATTTGCTCCACAAAAGCATCTAGATGAGAGCATTCCACATGTGCTCCCTGCCACACTCTGCAGAACTAAAGAGAAGCACAGCGAAAGATAAAACACTGGGTTTAAACAACTGAGTGTATTTCAGGCAGAGAGGGACAGTAGCACAGGGTTTAGTATGCAGACAAATCTGCAGTGTATGACCCATGGGGAAAAATTCAAGAAGCATATCTTATAGAGAGAGAGGTTTATAGAATTCCCAGTGCCTGTGGTACTCTTATAAACACGCCGTCTTTTGTTCCTGCAGGGCTCCTAAGAATAATAAAAGAAAACACAAAGCAGAAGGGGCACCACTGAGTGAGTGCAACAGTGTTTTATTAATCCATGTGATTAATCCAGCATGCTGAGGAAGATTCTTTACAGAATCAAAACGTTCATGTTTTTTGATCCACATGGATTAAGGGAACACTGTGGCATTTGCTCAGTGGTGCTGCCTTTGCTTTGTGTTTTGGTTTTATTCTTTGGAGTCCAGCAGCAACAAAAGAGGGAGCATTTATATGAGTACAGCAGCATGGAGACTTGGATAACCTCCCCTCCCTTCCTGAAGGATGCTGCATGAATGTTTCTGAGGGCTATGTCTCTTGTTTGCGTCTACAGCCTGCCCTTCAGAAACCAAACCAGTACCAAATAATAGAAGGCTGTTTCTGCAAATCCTGAATGACAGTCGTGCTGCCAAGTGAGCTTTCTATAAATCAGGACATACCTGTGTAAAGTAACCAGACAATAATTAGAAACACTAGCTACATTCAAAATTTATGTTGGAGGCGAGGAAAAAAAAACACAACACAATTCAGCTGACTTCTTTTTGGCAAAGCAAAGGATTCAGGCATCATACATGGGACCTGACAAAATACTTTGTGCTTAGGTTTAAAGCCAGACTGCTTTGCATTTAAATTTTTTTTGTGCTCAAATGCTTTCCTGCAGAGAACCTGAATTTCCACTTCTTTGAACTGAGAGTGAACTGCAACAGCAAATTTGCTTATAACTAAATCAGGTGTAAGGGACAACCCTTCAGCCTGACAAAAAAATTCAGCATCTGATTTCCAGTGAGCCATCCCAATTACATTTAGAGGCCCACTTATTTGCTAAGCACCTAGGGAAATGCATAAAAGAGTTTATAAACTCCTCCAGTATTGTAGCAGCTCATTTTCTATGGTAATGTCTAAATTCTGGATTGCCATGCTCTAAAACCACCAGCAGTCTCTACATCTATTACTGAATTTTACCTTCAGGCTTCTTTGTACACTCTTCTTTCACTTCTGAATGGCTTCTCTCCTACCTCTTGGATCTAGCTTTCCCTACAACCCCTAATCTTGCTGGGTTTAATCAAGATGAACTTTTTCTCGGTAAATTGTCCCACTGTCATCCTTCTTATGCTCAGAACAAGAGAAAAATCTCCGCATGCTATCAAACACAAAGGCTAACTTGACCAAACTACACCAAGAAGAGCAGTTCTGTTAATGCAGTTCTAAATAATAACATATAAATAATTATGCTCTTTACAAAGTTCAGGTCTCTGACAAAAGGCAAAACCTGTACAGAGGCATAAATCCTGCTTGAATCTAGTCTCTGCTCCCAAGGAACTCCAGTGTTTCCCAAAGAAATACTCTCACTATTCCCCCCTGAAGGCAAGCAAAGTTTCCCCTGAGGCTTCTCAGAAGCAGCACAAGTGTCTTCAACTGAAACTGTTAAAAAGACAAGGCGCTGTCTAAGGCTGACAGTAAATAAAAAAAAATTTAAAAAAGAATTAAACCTGAGAAGTTAAAATTTGGTAATGTGTCCTTGTTGCTCTCCACCACTGATAACACAAAATTTAAATAGTAGGATGTCCATACCTTATAATAATGAATAAAGATTACAAATTGCAGCAGCAATGTCCAGTAACCAATATATCAACAAAACCTTTCTCCTCTTTTCCTAGGTATTACAGCCTATTTACACACTCACATAAGTTGAAGTTAGTTTATATAAGAAGATGAAAACCACTCAGAATGCTCCAGTCTGTCTGTCTTCCCAATATTCTTCTTGATGACCATGCATCAACTGTTTTTCATATCTGTCAGTTTTCTCCTTATGTCATTCAACTTGCAATCTATACATAGAGGCAGTCTGAGTACACTTTAAGACACTGAGAATTAATGCTCAACAATCTTGCAACCTAACACAAAAAGCACATTTTTATTTTGCCCTATATATGACTGGAAATTGCATGCATAGGTCACACTTGCTCTGTCACTTTCAAAATGCACTTCAGAAGATTCTCACAGCTGTCAGTCTAGAAGACATAAAAATCCAAATTTATCTTAAGGAAACAGCAGACTTGCTAAATCAAGAAAGTTCTCTCCTGTTCTCAGCATATGTGTCCAAGCACCTTACTGCTAAGGATTTGACTCAGTCCCTAAATTTGAGCTTCTTATCACAACTTCCTTTATGAATCTCTGCCCTCTCTTGGCAGTAATTTGAGATAAACTGTAGCCCTTAGTCTACCAGGAGAAATTTCTAAAGCACTTGGCATTTGGCCTCACACCAATTCTTCTTTGAAGCTGGAGACCATACAGAAAACCTCTTGCTCCCTGCAGAGCAAACATTTGACCCTAGACTACTGGGAAGAAACAAACTGGACCTTCTGCTTTTCAGGGTAAGCTAAAAGGTTACACAGTCCCTCCTGCTGAGCCCTAACAACTCAAGGCAATATTCCTAAGTAGGTTCTGCATGCCGAGGTGTCGTCATGGCTCTTTCCAAGACACAGAACATGGTATTCCTGGAAATCAGTATGACAAGTTTCTGCTGTACTTCCAGCCCATCTTGGAAAAAAAAATGGAATTTTGTGTCAGAGTCATACAGAAAGATGGAAAAGAGAAACCACAATGAAAGGCTTCTTTGCCTATGGACTGCATCATGGCAGGAGAAAAAGGCTAACATTTTTAGTTGCAAAAATTATCTAGAAGGTGAATATCTATGAGAGATCAATAAATACCCAGTTTTATCCAAAAATGGGAAGATGGACAGAAAAGCAAAAGGTGCTGATGATGACGTAGCTGTTGGAAGAGTTGGTTTGAGAGAAATACAGCATTGTCTTCACTCCTGAGAGCAATTAAAATGGAGATTGAACTCTCTGTTTCAATGCTACTGCCATCCACCAGGTGATCTGCTCTAGAGTAAGAGGAAGATTAAGCCAAATAATTGAAATGGTTCTTGTTAGCATGAAAAAAACCTACTCGTATCTTCTGGAAAATTATAACTATCATTTTTAAAAAGATAAGGGCTGCAAGAAAAAAATGAAATAAACAACACATGGTGCCTTTATACTGATAATAACAGACAAGAAATATAAATTAATTGTCATAAATTATTTAGCCATTTGCAGTTGTTAAAAATTTTTAAATTACCCTAAAGATGGCATGTGATCTGATTCTACTGTATGTCTATGTCACAAGATGATGCTGCCACACACAATGCAAGAATAATTTTATCACACAAGTATAGTTATAGTAAATAATTCCTCTTCACTTTGAGTCTTACTGGACACTAATCCCTGAAGGGTTTTGTATACAACATGATTATGTGTCCACACATATTTTTCTGAGAAGGGGAAGCTCTTCCAGGTTTGACTCCCCTGTTTAGCTAGATTGCCCTGGAACTTGGTGCTGAGCCCAAGACCACACAACAGCCTCAGCAGAACCACAGATCCAGGGCCAGGCAGGGAAGACTTCTGAGTGGCCTATAAAGTAAAACACCAGCGTGACTACACACATCTCTCTGCATGTTGCATGAGACACTGTATGTCTACCCTGGACAAGCAGCACTGAAGTGGAGGTGTAAGAAGTATTTTCCAGCAAATTCTGCCTTTTTAAAATTCCAAGCATTAGAAGAGCTTATAAAGAGAAAGAAGATATATATAGTTGTGATACAGTTTGAAAATTGGACAGGTTTTTCCAGTCATCTTCACTTCTTATTTCACATTCATTTTCAAACAAATAACTTCAATTTCTTATTTTAAGATGAGCTTTGTAGGTCTAAGCATCAGAAGCTGGGCAAGATAAAGCCCACAGATTTCCAAAACCTACACAGAGACCAATTAAACCTCACAGCATGTTGACTACTGGAGAATCTGTTCTGGTTTAGGCAGACCTAATGTTAATCAAATGCACAGTTACCTGTGCATTTAACTTGGCATGTCAGCCCTCTTGTGTTTGCAGCAGCTCTCACTGAGTACTTCCCCCACAGCTTTAGGACATAAGTGAGCATGACAGACATTCCAGCTCCCCTCTGCATCCCTCCATGTTTCTCTGGCTGTCAAGAGAGACCTCAATGACTGAAATTTTTTTTTTTTGCTATTTTAGGTATGCCAGCCCTACAGTTAACACCCTGGGAATTTAACCCCAATGTCTTGGATAAGCCAGAGACCAGGAAAATGCAAGGGAGGAGATTTTGGCAGTAACAGCAGGTAAGGCACATGGGGAGCTAGTGGCAAGAAGTACCTCAGTGGGAGACATCTCTCCACCAACCTCCAAATCCAAGCCTTGGTCTTTGAGTCATGAGCAGGACTTGCACTTCCTGCAGCTTCCCAAGAGACTGAATGTGCACCTTCAGCATCCTTCTCTGCAGGCTGTCAGTGCATAACATGTTCAAAAACATTTCCATCATTTATTTGCATGCAGATTCCCTCTTCCCCTCTGCATTCTCAAATCCTGGCAAAGATGACAAAAGCAAGTGCACTGAATAGCAGCAAGGGAACTTTGGAAGCCTTAAATTCTTCACCACTCCAGTTCTCCATTAAAGAAGCACTCATAGCCTCAGACACAGTCAAGAGCCCTGCACAGGATCAAGAGTTTTACAGAGTAGAGGTTTATGCTTCTGCATCACTGAAACTCATAACCATTTGAAGTGTGGCATTCTGCCTAACAAACCAGGGAAGAAGAGAGAGAAGAGCAAAGCTGAACAGTGAAATGAGCAATCAAATAATTTCCATTCTGTGAGTGCCTTCCTATTTCACCAAATTGGCCTGCAAACTTCATGGCTTCCTTACACCTGCTTTCAGCATCTCTTTTTCTTATTCGTGCTTCACCACTGTGGATTAAAAAATTACAGATGAAAGCCTCAGTGCAGGAAAAGGTAGCATGAGAATTTATTGCAACGGATGATACCCTCTTTTTATAATGTAGGTGAGGGAGGGGGAAATCAATGTAATACCAAGATCCAAGACTTTCCAGCAAAATGCAATCTCAGAAAGGAAACCGTTATTACTGAGAAACCACTCCTGAGATTTCTTAGTTGTCTTGTTCAATATGAATATTTCCTTGAGAGGAAAAGTTTATTTCCCCAAGTAGCCAAGTAGCGCATAGGCCTCTATTTCTCCACACAGTGTAATGCAGATTTGATGCCTCCCCCACCAGCCCTTGCTGCAATCACTGCCAGGAGAACTCCACTCTTGCAAACCATGAGGAGGGAATGGTCTCAGGGTCTCTCCTGGGGGCTGGGGACTCACTCTGCTGCTGAACAAATTACTGCTTTTACTGTTGTTATTAATCATACTGATGATGTCCAAACAAATACTTTAGGAGCGAGAACGACTGCAAGCAGCTCTCAGATGTAACCATTGAGCTGATTTGAGTTTGCATAGTAAATGAGCAGACCAGAGCTGGAGGACATGGAGGGTTAAATGTGACTCATTGCAGAGAACATGCCCTTTTCAATAACACCCCTCTTCTGGTCAACTAGAAGCAAGGCCTTATATATTATACACAATCCACTTTTTAAACAAGGCAAACTCACACACCACAAAGATACCAGAACAGTAAATATTGATTTTCTTGGCTGATGGTACACCTCATGCCACACAGCCCACTCAAGCATCTGCTTGTTACCAAAAGCTATTCCCTTTGTAAAGGAAGAAAGAAAAGTGGCATTATGTGCTATCAGCTGTGGACTGCAAATATTTAAAAGAAATAAATTTCTCAGAATGAAAGGTACCCTCTTTTGATTAAAAAAAAAAACAACTAACTATTTACTTTAGGTCTATACCCACTCCTAGCACCTGTACTTTTCAATTGTTGACTTGCCAAGAACACTGAGGTTTTCTTCCTGGCTTTTCCCTTAAACAGCTATTTATTATGGACAAAATATCTATTAAAGATGAACAATATTTTACTAGAAAAAGAGGGTAACTTGAAAATGCTGCAGAAAACTCCAATTATTCGTATAAGGTCATACATGTTCTGGTACATTAACAAGAGGTACACATATATACTCTATGAAACAAAATCTTTCACAGAATAAATAATTTATGTACTCAATCTTCTGCTTTTTTTTTGGTAGACTTAAAGTTATATTTTGCTAAAGTCACACTTTACTACAACAGTTACAATAAAAGTACATTTGCAATTATATCAGAGTGGAGATAGAGATATCAGGTAGCATAAGATAATATTTCTGGATTTCTAAAGAGAATAAAACTTATCACTGCAAATTAAAAGATTGTATTTAGTGGTGGAAAAGGGGTTTCCAGGCCTCTAAACAAATAAAAAAAGCTAAATACAATAATTTCCCGTTGTACATTTAAAAAAAAAAAAAAAGGCTTTTAGTGTGTTAAAAGTTCAGAAACATGGAGCCAGTAAATACAGAGGATTAGGGAAAAAAGACAAATTAAAGTCTCTAGTGTTTGGAAAGACAGAAACAGGCATTTGCCAAATGCATCTTAGAAGGAAGTCCTACATACAAAGAACAAGGCTAGAGAACAATGTGTCATTACTTGGCCTGAGCTATGGTATAGGGCTTCCTATGGGTCTCCTTTTCTGCTTTATTAATTGGATAAAAGAATCATAATTCAATTACTTAACGATTTATTACAACATACTTTGCCCACACAAGATTTTTCAGCATGTAAACACCATACTATTAGACTATCTACTATTACAGGCCCAGCATTTCAGATTTCATTAGTAAATAAAGCCAGGTTTATTTGTAATAAAGTTAAGCCCTTCCAACCACTGACCATGGAAACCAGATTTTGAAATAATTCAGATTTGTGTTTCTGTTCTTTCTAATTAAGGGTAATATCGGGAAGGACAGACAGTGGGTAGCATTGTTCAAGCACCATGGATTTAAGCAAGAAAATCTGATTATCAGCTCATGTCAGAAGCCAACCGATAATGCAGCTTAGCATTCGTTTGGGCTTTTGCTTTAGCCAAAAGATAATTACTGTTCGTTAAGTCTTACGTAAGTGTATCTAATATCTGTGGTCTTAAAAATTATGAATAGTAAAAGCACAAAATAGGCAAAGAAGAGTTATTGTATCTATTATTTACTTGGGCTGTTCCATCATGATAATTTTATTAGCCAGAAAAGTTAAAATTCATGTCAAACTCTAATTTCTTAAAGGCCAAAACGTTAAACATCAACTCTCATACAAGTAACACCAGAAGTTACATTTTTTTATGAAGACACAAAAGCCACATTAAAATGACCTCAGGCCCATTGCTGCAGGATCTGCTCTTTGGGCTGACTGCAGGGTGCCCAAAACTCTCTGCTCACACTGAAGGCAGCCTAGATAACTTTTAAGTGTTGGAGCCCTGTGACAAAATAAAAGCATTATAAAAGCTTGTGCTTTCCTGTATCACATCACTTTCCTGTATCACCATCAGACATGGTGTGTCAAAGGAGCTCTGAGTCCTGATAACTTATGGTATCAGGCAGCAGATCTCACCTGAAGGAAGGAGCTGAACTGACACTGTCTCAGCAGGTTGGAAGGGACTGGGGGTGAAGGAGAAGTCCCTTGGCCAGGCGGTGCTGGCAGCACGGTGGGCATGGGCACTGCAGGCAGCAGGGCACCCTAGGGAGGGAGCTGGAAGCCACACCATCCCTGCTGGGGTCCTGCAAAAGGGACACAGACCTATCTTTGACACAGACCTCAGGAAAGAAAGCAGCAAGCACACATTTAGATGGCTAAATAAGGAGGCTGCCTAAACCCTTTGATATAAGGCAAAGTGTCCCTGGAAGACAATCCAGAGCAGAGACCTGATTTAGACACTTGAAATTACAGCAGCTGCTTCCTTAAAACTACCCTCTGCTGAGCACCCTTTGGGTATGAGCCCCAGGAGCCTCAGGGGTGACCTTGTGAGGAAGCAACAGCAAGGACCCATCTATCCCACGAGGAAATAACAGGCCAGCTACCAATGCTGAGGTCCATAGGAATATGATCTTTGAGACAACAAATTGCCACTGAAAAATAGAAGAAAGTTCAGTGAGAAGCAGAAATGGCTGAACCCCAAGCAGCAGCCACCTGAAGAGCCGGGAGGTAGGTGACTTGGACAAAGCCATAACTGACCCCCCGTATTTAACCCCAAACCCCTTCCTCAGCTCAAATACAGCCTTTAAAGGAGTTGGCATTTACACAGCCAACAACGATAGCAAATTCTGGGTAGTGCTTTATGGTAGCTGAAAGACTTGATTAAGCCTGATGTACACTAGAGGTGAGAAGTGAACCAACAGCATGTGCAGGGAAAAAAAATCCCCTGATGAAAGCATTTGACGCACAGATTAAAGCAGAACAGTCCTTAAAAACTAAGGTACATGTATAAAACATGGATAGCCTATATTGTTAGATTTACTTCTTTTGACTTCTGGCAGGGTCACACCAGGGTGGAGACCCTGTTGCAAAGAAAACTGTGGCCTTACACCCTCACCTGTTGGGGATTTGCACTAAACTCATGGAAAACTGAAGGGACTGATTGCTGAGCAGAACAACACCTTACTCATTTGCCTGCTAAAAGGTAGGAAAGATGAGTCTGCAAGGCAAACAAGAAGGTTCTTCAAACTGGCTCTGCCCAGAGTCTGTTTCAGTACATACAGCCACACCTGCTCAAAGCTACAATTCTGATCACTCTAATCATTACCCTTGAAATTATAAATATTTCTTCCTAGGAAGATTTCTATACCTGTAAAGCATGCTGAGAACTCGTTTGAACAAGGTGATCAAATCAGAAATGAGAGAAAAAAAGGCAGCTTATTTGGCCCATCACCCTCCTTGTTAATGACATGGAACAGCAATTAGAAGACAAAGTAAACAGAGGAAAAGAAAAACTACTTTGTCTATAAAGTAAGTCACTTAAAAAAAGATGCCATTTTCATTAATATTAGAGTATCATGCAGGGAAAACAAAATTATCAGGCAATGAGAAACGGGTGTAATCAACCAACGGGTGAAACACCAACCTGTGTTTATTTTTTATGTGTACATTTTATGGTTGACAGGGATCATTAGGATGACTTAAAATGACTTTCACCATAGGGCAGGGCACATCTTTTTTAACCCTAATAAGGATTATTTTAAAAGGTTCTATTAGCTTCTATTAATTTACACTTGGTAGCTAAATAATAATTAGTATGATAAGGCAAACTGCAGTGATCAGGGAGACCACTGCTACTGGCAAAGATTAGCTCTTAAGCATGGAGGTTTTCAAGCTCTTCTTCCCAGACAGCATTAGGAGGTAAACAGGAATCTTCTCATTCAGGCAGACAGTTCACAGGACTCTTTGGCCCTGGATATCCTAACTTCCTAAAGTTCTGAAGAAACAGCCCTCACCTCCATGCTCTCCAGCAAGGATGCTGATGTTTTGGAGACAATGGTGGAATCTAAGCCCAGCGTGGGCCAGGCAGGGTGCATATCACCCACGTGGCTGCACTGGCCTTCATCATGGTCCTGGGAACCAAACCCTGGAATCAGCACCCTCCAGTGTGTGAACTCCAAAAATCACACCAGGCTTTTCAGTTTTAGTTTCCATTACCATAAACGCTTTATGAACACGTGACCCAGAAACAACTTATGGTTCTAAAGCCCATTGAAAGACATAATTTTTTTTCTTTCTAAAATTGTAACACATCTCATTATTTTCATTATCTTCATATAATGTTATAGTGCTGTTAAAAAGCTCACTGTTATTAATTTAAAAATACTTGCTCCAAAAATTGATTAAACATCTTTTTTATTTCTCTTGCAAACACTCATGGCTATATGGAGCCTCACTGTTTTCTCTCTTTGAATAAATGTCTTTAAAAAGCACAAATAAAGAGAATTAAATGCTGTGTCAAACTCCTGGTACAGCATGTTTAAACACCTGCTTCCCTTCATCAGTCCTTCATAACACTGTTAAATGATAATTATACATACTGATGAGTAATGAATCAAAATACTGTAATCTATCCTGAAAGGGGTTTTGCTAATAATACACATAGGCATTAATGGAATATTTAGACTGTTCTTGTTAGAGAAAACATACCTTTCTTTACAGAGAAAGAAAAACACTGGGAGAACCTACTGCATTTTTCTCTCTACATCTCACATCATGCAAAACATGAGTTGCCACTCCTCCAGGATTTTAAATACAGAAAAAGGAATTTGGGGCTATTCTTGTGTCGTGGCTGGAATACATTGCAATTGTTTCACAATGTTTTGCAATTTGCTTCACAATCTTTGTTGCAGTATCTGTGTTTACTGGGCTAGGGATATGAGGGTGATGCCCTGCCCAGAGGAGAGCAGTGGTCCTACCTTTCCACCCTTTCATTCTGCTCGTGGCCATGACTGCTCATGGTATTCAGGGCAAACAGCACAGCTGCTCCAGTAAAAACTGAAATAACTTTCATCTTCTACTCATAATTTTATCTTCTAACAGCTTTAAAAAAAAAGTCACAGCAAATTAATTCCTTCATATTTTATCTGAGCTTGACAAGTTGTATAGCTCTAGAGGAAAAAGGAGTCCCTTTCAAAATGGTAAATGAGAAATAGGAAAATATTTTACTCCTGTTTGCCAATATCCTTTGATTTCAGGGTTGTGGGGTTTGTTCTGCAGTTCTTATTAAAAATAATGCAAAAATCTGTGATGATACATGTAAACTACCATGCAGAAACCTTGCAGGCTGGCTGCCTTTCAGGTCATAGTTGAAATAATTCCCTTCAGAGCCAACCATGAATGGGAGTGTCTCAGTGCCTCAAATTCACCTGGCAGATGAATTTAAGCTGCTTATATATGGAGGGAAGATTACACAGTTTTACCACTCCATCTCTTTTTTCCCACCATCTATCCCCCTCACACCCTATACTATGTAATAGCCTCACACAATTCTAAATTGTAATTTCATCTCATTTTATCTTTAGAGGTGTGATTTTCCTTTGATGTTTTCCACAGAAAATAAATAAATCATCATGGAGTTCATCACCCCAGAGTGGCTCCAGCAATGTGCCATTACTTCATTCAGCAGCATGTCTTAATCCATGCACCTTAAACCAATATAAATGTTTCACACTGTTCAGAAGGTAAACTTGACTGCAAGTTTTATGTTGCATTCACACAGAATTTCAGATGCTGAATCCAGTGTGCCAGTGCAGTTATGCATAGTCATGTTGGCTCTAGCAATCAGACAGTGTTGATGGGATTTCAAAACTTCACTTGATTGAAAGCTGACACTAAGCATTTGCTTTAAATGTCACCCTATCTGAGCCTGACTGAAAGCCTACAAAGCAATTTTAAAATCTGGGTCCATAGGAATTGAAGCAGGCAACCCAAAAGGCCTAATCAGGTTTGTTGCTTTCCGAGGTGTAAATGTGGATCTGCTCCTCAGAAGTCAGCAAAATTACAGCAGGTCCCACCTGAATCCTGGGTACCTTCACCGTGGGCAAGAAAAATTGTAGATCCCTGAACTGTCTCAGGGTATGAACACCAAGGTCACGCTTAATAACCTTTCCAGCTGTTGCAAAAAAAAATTATAGAAGCAGAATAAATGTTGGTTTTTGCACACAAACAATATTAGAAATCATGGAAAATTTTCTCACTTAATTAGATAATCAAAAGAAAATCATAAATACAGGATAAACACATGTTAAGTATGGATACTAGAGGATCAGCTTTGACTTCTTCCTCTTATTTTTGCTTCTGCCATACTTATAGCAGTTTGGTTTTCTTTTTTTTTTTTTTTTTATATAATATAATCACTGGTATATGTTATATGAAAATGTTTCCCTACTTGCAATACTGATAAAAATCTTATAAAATAATATCAAATTATGCCTATTCTGTTATTAAAGAAACAATTTCTCATATAGTTTTTTGTGAGTGAAAGCTGAATTGTAAAATTTCTCAAGAAGCCAAATATTATAGACTTCCAATATATTTTCTTCCTCCAAGATAACATATTCCAGTTTAAAGTAATATCCTTTACTTAACTGATAAATTATTCAAGGTGAAGACTAGTGATTTTCTGGTTCATGTATATTAGCCCTTTCTTGAGCCTTTTCCATGACACTGATATTATCTCATAACAAAAGAGAGGCATCACAGAAGAGCAACATATCTTAGTTCTGTTCCTACTGAAATTAATGTGGATTATGAAAGAAGTAGTAGATATGCCAGAGTATTAATTACTGAAAATTATCAAATCACCCCAGTATAACATTACTCTAAATATTGATAAAATACCATGCAACTTTACACTTGCAAATGACTGGGGGGGGGAGGAGGGGGGAATATGTTTTTGTGTTCTATTTACTTATTTATTCAACCAAATCCCCATATTTCCCTATCTATTTGAGCAGCAGAAATTCCAGTGTTCCCATGGAGTTTTCAGAGATGTGGAAGACTAACAGCAGCAAGGAAGACCACTAAACAAATGTTCACATCTGTTACTTGCAGTCATCAGGAAAGCACAATTTAAAAAAATATTAAAAAAGTTAATAATACATCTATTCTGTGTAGCTATCCATTACAAATTGAGAGTAAATTACTTACTTTACCCAAACGTGTACTAAGAATGATGCAGCAAAACATTGGTCCATGCTACAGAGCTCTGCCTGCCTAGTAACAGTGGCTGGGAGACATGGAAATAAATCATATTCTCTGACCATCACAAATGTACAAAGCAAATTGCTTTCTACACAATCCCACAGCAGCTGTACAGTATGTGATAAAGCTGTCCTGAAGCTGTTCAAGTTGGTGTTTAATTTTGCTGGCAAAGCCCCTCCTGTTGCTGGCAGACCTCTTGTCTCCACTAGAGGGTATTACCAGTATGTCTATGCTGCCACAGGCGCACCAGCGCTGCCTCCACACTTCCCTGTCCAGGCTCAGAACCTGCACCAAACCCAGCTCGTTTTCCCATCACGGAGCAGCTGCCTCCCGCAGCTCTGCGGCCGGTCAGAGGGACATTCCTGAGCTTCTGCAGTACAGAGACATGCACCGAGAGCTCGCAAGCTCCTGCATACCTTGGCCAGCAAGAAACTATTTAGTTCTAGGTGTTTTAGAAAGCCCGGACTTCAACTACCAGGGCAGCCCTGCAGACCTCTACGCATACAGGTTGCTGACTCCAGCAGCACATTGCACATCTCAAGGCTGTAAGACCATGGAATTTACTTTTATGTGTGCTCTAGGAGAGAAAATGAAACTTACGTGTCTTCCTTTAAGAGCCATTTACAACAGAGGAAAACACAATGTAAAGAAGCTGACACAAATGCTGGATTATTTGTACTGAAGAGGAAAATAATTGTGGTGACAGAAAGGCAAGTAGGGGATCTCTCCCATATGTTTCGCAAATAAAAGCATGAGCCCACTGGAATAGTGATTTGTAGTCATATAGCCAGACATTGATTAGGCAATTCCTTAGGCTAAATTTTATCAGACCATCTCCTTTCCTCCCCTCCCACACAGACTGGCATGATTTTTATAACTACACAGCTTGGAAAACAAGAAGAGCCAAGATCTACCCCATAAAATATTGTACAGAACACAAGTGTCAGGTCCTGCCCCAAAAACCTCACAGCATAACTGGACAGCAGAGTCAGGGAGAAAGGCCTGTGCCTGAGGTGAAGGATCACAAAGCCAAGAGGCCAGGAGGAACTACTGTTCCAGCACTGTCACAAGAAATGTGAACAGCAGAGTTCACAAAGATAGAGGAGCTACAGATTTTGTGATTTTTCATCAGCTGCTCCACCAGCTTTACTTCCCAACTGCCTCTGCCCCAGGAACCTCAGGGCTGAAGAAATGCAGGGAAGGACTATAGGTTGGGAGTGTAGTGAGAAAAGAGGAAGAAATTGGAGTAACTGCAGCCCTGATCCTGCCTCCTCTTTCTACACTGTTGGGACACTTCACTGGATCATTATCTGAGGCCAGGCTGAGTCTTTTGGGTTATATGCAATCTTTAAAAGTTCAGATGCTGTCATTGAGTGAGATGTGTATTACAGGGGAACTAAAGAAATGAGAGAGATTGGGTCCCACTTTCCAGTTCACACAGACTTGGATAAATGAAAGCCAGTCAACAAGTTGGCTTCTATTATTAGCACCATAAATAATCATATAATTATGCATAGTAAATTGATAATAATTACCTATATTATTTTGGCACCATTACTAAATATTGCTTCTAAGTGGAACAGCCTTAAGCATCTCCAGCCACAGCACAGTTGCAATACTCGTCCTCAGGGTAAAGTACCACTTTTAAACCTAGAAACAAGCTGGATTCATCAACATTAAAGCAAATGCTCCCTCTTGATGAGTAAAAATTATTTTTAACATAACAGTAAACTGGATTTACACCACTTGAAGTCACTTTACATTTTCCTAATTTTTTAGAGTAAGAAGGACTTCAGGTGCAATGAAAACAAGGTCTAGCAGCTCTTCTGATTTACAGTAATTCTCTGTTGATACAGGAGAAGGTCTATAGAAAGACAGAAGCACTTCTGCACAGGCATAGCTGCCATGGCCGCTGAGAGGGAATATGTGGAGAAAAGTCCTGCGGTGGAGGTGAAGTTCAGATCAGAGCAGACTGAATACAGAAATTCTGATTCTTCAGAACCTGGTAGAATTTCACACATTTCCCATCTTTTACTGCAGTACCCATAGGAAAGCTACACTGGGGGACATGTTTGCACACAGCTGTTTTATTCCTGCCTGTGGAAGGCCAGCTGCCCGCTGACATTTTGTCACCATGGCAGTGCCCCAAACTGGCACAGCAGTGGTAGCTGCAGCACAGCTGGGTTCCTGCACGAGGCAGCTTGTGTTCAGCACGAGCCTGGGCTCAATGCAAACAGCAGTGCACAATATTTAAGGGTGTTTCTCTCTGTTTAAAACACTGGTGAATTTCAGTGCCATGGTGGATCACTCCTCCAAGGGGCATTTAAGCACTGTTTCCTAAAACTAATGCCCAAAGCACTGTCAGTTCTCACACAATATGAGTATGTACATATGTACAGCATGTTGTGTCCCACAAGCACATCCAGGCAGGCTAAATCCTTTCCATGGCACAACAGTACAGGGAAAAAAACATGGACAGAGTGTGTGGCCTGAGTTTGAAGAGTGTGGTGGTCAACACTGAAGGCCTACTCCTTTCACCATTCATTGTAAGTAGGAAGGAAATTAGGACAATTAGAACAGTTAAAATGTAAATGACAGAAATAGCTGAAAACCTTTTTTTTTTTCCCCCCCAGTTCCCACTTGTTTAAACAAAGCCCTAACAAGCTACAATCAGAGGGGCCTGCAATGGATCCATGGCAACAGAAAGCCTTGGCCTATGGCTACCATCTTCCCCAGCACACTGCCATTAATTTACCAGATATACATGTACACGTTGCAGGAAAAATCACCAGGCTCAAGCTTCATTCAATGAAAAAGCAGATCATTAGCAAATGAAAGAAAAAATATATCAGGTCAGCAATTTCCTTGATGAACTCATCTATTTATTTTTATTTGAAAGAGAAAGATGAAATTATTCTTGTAATTTTTGGTCTTTGTACCTCTAGTAAAGAGAAAATTGCACCTATAAAGCTGATTTTGATTCTTATACAGCAGATGAATAATAAAATCAATGCTTCAACATCTATGTATTCCTAAAATATTCTTCACAGGGCATCTGAACAGCACATTAAATGCAGAAGGTGATAGTACTAGAATACTACTAGAGATTACACCAAACGAGGTTTTATTTGTTGTTGTTTTGTGTTGCTTTATAATCCTTGTGTGGAAAAGGGGTTATTTAATCAGTCAGAAGATCAAGAGCTATCCAACAGCATAAGAACACTTGTTCCAAGCATGATCAGAACATAAATTCCTAAAAACCACATGAGAAATGAAGTACACACAAAAAATAAGCAAAGCCATCTCCCACAGACATGATGGGGATTTTGGATATGATGTATGCTACTGATGTAGAAAGAGTGCTTATTTATGACTGAGATAAAAAGCAGTTAACTTTGTGGGTGGAAAAGGGAGACTGTGTGAGACTAGGTAAAGCACAGCAGCAAATGTCTCCAGCCCATGACATTCCATTCACCTGGGCTCTGCAACAAGGGACAGCCTTCAATGTATTTAATAATTCAATAAATATTTAATTTAGTGTGGTTTAATTTTATTATGGTTTTTCAGGCTCAGCACACCGCTTCTAGAAGAGATTTTATCAAGCAGATTTCGAAGATGTAACAAATCTGAGTAGGCTCTCAGGTGTCATAACAGAAATTTTAGCTGGTGTTTTAGCCTTACCTCATGTGAGCTTACAGTATGGCAGGGTGCTCTGAGAGACAAAGCATGAGATTACTCCATTTTATATTGGCTGATATTCTTGACACACTCAAAATACCCATAAAAAAATAAATGTATAAAGTCAGATACTTGTGACTTAACTCACTGTTATAGTAGATTGAAGCCCTGTGTCAGTAATAACTGCTCACCTTTCCTTTTCCAGGCCAAACCCAGGAACCCATCATATGTGTTCTAAAGCCATGCACAAAACACTTGCCTTGAGGTACCACCATGCTCTTCCATGTTGCATCTTGAAGCCATTCCAAGCTGTTTTTGC
Organism: Motacilla alba alba; assembly: GCF_015832195.1. Taxonomy (NCBI): domain Eukaryota; kingdom Metazoa; phylum Chordata; class Aves; order Passeriformes; family Motacillidae; genus Motacilla; species Motacilla alba. The sequence continues at coordinate 62,806,567 of NC_052031.1, forward strand.
CTAATAAACAATGCCAGCACATGCCTACATTTTGGCACTTTCATTAAAGCTCAGTCATACAAAGTGCTAAGCAGACAGAGGGGGGCTGATCAAATCTGAGATGCCAGTAGAAATTATTTAGAAAAATCCCCCAGCACATGTTTGACTCATGTATATGATATACACCCTTGTGAATCACTCTGACAGTAAGCACCACTAATTACTCCTGCCAGAGATCAAACAACACATGTAACAACCTCAGCTGTGGCGCTGATGTGGGACTCTAATCCTGACTGGGGTTACTACCAAACTGCCAACATTAACTGGAAGCAGATAATGCCCTCTGATAAGCACTGTAACTTACATACTGTCACTTAGTAATAAATACAGTTTACTGTCTTTCACTGCAGAAAGTCTCTCATCTTATTTCATGTTGTAATTTGTTTGACAGGAACATTGTAAAGATCAATTGCATTTTAACTGTATCGTGTTTCTTTTTCTCTTTTAACTTATCTGTGATGTCCGACAAACAGCAGTCTGCAGAGTTACCCTGAAGATTCTTTTTCACACTGTTTATAATCAGGGCAAATGTATTCTTTTAAGGTTTAGTTACTAATAAGGAGTAATTTCTTTACAACTTAGGGTGTCCAGTGGGACCATGTTCATCCCCAGCAGTGCTCAATCAGTTTATGAAGTTGCTTAAAGGTGTAATAAGGCAAAACAGGAGGGCTGTTGGTGGACATCAATACAAAAATGAGTTCTCAGAAGAGCTATAGCTCCAGCTTTAATGCCTGTAGGATCTCCAGGCCTTCAGGTTACCATGGCAGAAGCAATAGCAAACAAAAATGAGCCAACACTTTATAAAACAAAATATGAAATATAGCCCAGTTATTACAGATATATGACTTCAAATAGCCAAATCTTTTTTTGGCAGGCAGTCCTTATAAAGCAAAGCAAGAGATATTATTCAATCTTATTTTTCTCTAAACATCTAGGAAAAGACACTGCACGTGCATGTATGTACGCACATTTACATTTGGATAATCTAGCATAAGAAGGGTTACTGAACCCTTCTAGGTCAAAAAACAACATTTCATTATAGCCAAACTCTAGGAATTTCTTCATCCATCAAAACACAACCAGAACAGGGGTAGGAGATGGCAACCATGCTAATGAATTAACATAGCATGCAACAGTTATAAAGACCTCAACTGAAAATGCACTGCTCTGGGAGGGAATAAAGAATGCTGTTAGCTACAAAGCACTTTGGTCAGGGCAGGATCTCATGTCTGTTCTGGGATAAGTTCAAGTGGAATTTGAACTACAGAAAAAGTCAGGACCCAATCTTACCTTTGATTCAAAGACCTTTCCAAAGCATATTTTCTGAAGGTCCCAGGTCCTATCCTACATTCAGAGCAGAACTGTATTTCCATGTCCAGAGTTACAATAGAGCAGATCACTTCCCAGAAGAATTCCACACACACATCAGCTATCACAGCAGGGTTTACAGCTGTACAGATGTATTCTTCCAATGCTGCTCTAGAAGTTCATGGGAGCAGATCATCCTCATGGGGTGAGACAACACACAGCAGCAAAGGATCTGTGGTGTAAATTATGTAAGACCTGCTCATTCCCACTGATCTTTAACAGCACATTAATATATAGATGCCTGTGAAATAGTACTATCTAGTCAAAGTTTAGCTAAAATAAAACATCACTTCTTTCAATTTGAGTGCTCACCTGTCTTGAACCTTAATTGCTTGCAAAACTATGTGGAAGCAGTAGAGTTTGCACCCATACTCTCACAATGAGAAATATTTTTTCTTAGAATGACTATAGGTCTCAGTATGTGTCAGCTACAGATACTAATCCTGCATAATCATAACCATTAAGGCTGGAAAAGACCTCTAGGAACATCAAGTCCAACCATTAAGTTTCTCATGACAGTAGAGAGCTATCTAGGAATGATCTTCTTCACCTTGATTAGTATAAAATGGTTTTAATAACATTAGCAGTCCTCCCAAGTCTACTAATCACAAACTGAGGAAAAACTAGCAGTTACAGCTTGACTGTCTTTGTCAAATATATCTAGCACTTCACCTCAAGAGAAAGCATCTGTAATATGGGAATGGCTGAGGGCTTTTGCAAAGTTTTGACCTCATCATGTTTCAGTTGGCCTAACGCGCAGGTATGATGTCTCTGTAGATTAAAAAGTATTGTAATCAACAAGGGGAAAAAAATACTTGAAAGTAACAAGTAGCTCAGAAATTCATTACTAGCCATTAACCTGATTTTCTAATGAATACGACATTAGGCATTCATTAACAATCATTTGTGTTTATGTGGAACAGTGGCTGTATAATGAAGGTTTATAAATGAATAGAAATGAAACGAGGGAATTTTGGACACTTGTAAAGTAATTAACTTGTTTGGCATTAATTACATATTGAAAAGCTAAATCAAGTACATTTGGAAAGCCACTAGGACAGAGGCGCAGACCAAGGATAGATATAAAGACTAGATATAAAAGAAAAGCTTTATTTCTTTTAAATAAAGAAATACAGCCAGAAGTGTGGTATTAATGACAAACAAAGTCCATTTCTAGCAAAAGAAATCAGATTGCAGCCTGCATGTTAATAACAAAAAAATCATGAGAAGCAAAACAATGAAGCCAATAAAATAACCCCTCACAGTTGACAATGAAGTGCAAACAGGTGGTGTACTAGAGGGTTAATGTTTTTGTTTCTTAAAGAAAGAGCCATACAAGTGCCCACACACTTGAATGTATGCTAATAAATGAAACCACCTAGCAAATTAGATGCTAGAAATGAGGGAATATGGAAGCTCATTTTACAGTTACCAGGACACATTCCCTCTAATGAGCTGGTAACCTGATCTTCCCGGGCAGTTTTGACAGTACCATTTCTGCAGTGTGGCCCCAACCCCGAAAACAGATGCTTTCCAGAGCCTTTGCCTGCACAGAGACCTATTAACTACAAGGAAGGTGACACAGCCTCAGCAAACAATTCCCATGCATTTCTTTTGCAGTATCAAAGACCAGGGGCAAAAGGAGGGAAGAGAAAGCTGCAGAGCAAAAAATGGGGAAGTTTTTGCTTAGCTAGGATTTGCTGAAGTGAATCTTCTGTAGCAAAGGAGAAGGGATGTCCCATGGTAGTTGCATTCCTTTCCCCCGTCTCTCCCACAGCCCGCCCCACAGCTCTCAATGAAGCAGTGCCATTTCGCCTCCCATGGCAGCACCCAGAACAATCCTCAAGGAGCTGCTGCCTTGCTCCTGGCTGCCCTGAGAGCTCACAGGGAGCTCCTGTCCCACTGAGAAAGGACTGCCAGCAGAGCAGGACCTCAGCCAACAGAGAGTCCGTATGGTTTGACCCTGGCAACAAAGTCAGACACTGCAGCTGAGGCCCCCTTGTGCTGTAGCAGCAGGCAGAAGCTGATAAGAGCTCCACCTCTGTCAGGACATCAGATCTTCTGTCAGAGAGCTGGGCCTTCTTCCCTGCCCAAACCATGGACCTTAGTGCTGCCAACTCCCAAACCATGACAGCAAGAAAAGGAAAGATCTTATCCCTGCCTGTTGCTACTAGGGAAAAGCTGAAATTTTAAGCTTGTCTCCATCAAAGGCTCATGCAGACACTCACACATCCTGAATTACATCAAGAGACCCATCAGTAGTGCTTCCTGTTTCAAAAGGATTCTGCAATCATTAAGTACACAAACACAGTTACATTTCCATGAGTTATTAACAGTCTTTCTCTCTAGTCCAATGTTTTCCCATTGGTTGCACTTACAAAGTGCCAATCTGATCACACTTACAAAAGCATACAGAAGATTACTCATATCTGTGCATTTCTCCGACTAAAAGAGCTTTACACACTTTACCTTGTAGCTGCTATCTAAATTCAATCAGTGCTCTGGATTTATAACCTATACCATAAAATCTGCTTATTCTCTCCTGTGTTGCAAGCACATTCTCACAACAGAAGAACTAAATAAATCTTATCTTGCTCAGGCTCACAGCAAAGCCTTGGTGGATACATGCTTGATACTGCATGGTTCATATCAAAGATATGGTCTACCATAGATACCTCAACCAACTCTACAGGGAGAACATAATTTTATTTACTTTGGACCACACTCCACATCAGTTAGTAGGAGCAGCCTCATTGAAAATGAGTTTTAAACTTATTTCTTTAAAGAGAAAAACTCATTTAAATGAGTTTGAAACAACAGAAGCACTGCTGTGGTGCTTCAGTGCTAGCTGGGAACCCCAGCGAATGTTCAGAAAGACCCAGCACCACTATAGGAAACCACAAATCCTTAACTAACATATGCTAACTTTTCTCCCCCGAACAAAAGCTTCATCTCTGTTGTACCCTCAGCAGAAAACACCAATCAAAGGCAACTCTTTTCACAACAAATGTTAGCCAGGAACTTCAGTTGTGTTTAATTAAGTTCTTCCGAAAGAAACTGCATGCTGTGGCACTGAAAAGGTTATCAGAGGTCAGCTGCCTGCCATGACTTTGTGACCCCCAAAAGGCAAAATAAAAGATAGTGGTATCCCTGCTGGTAAGATTGGCTTCTGCATTTGTTTCCCTCCCTTTCTGCTTTAATTTAATAGCAATCAGCACAATATGGCTGCTTTTCTTCCAACAATGGGATGGGCAGAAGTTAGATTTACAGCACTGCAAGGGGGAAAGCAGGAGAGAGAGGAAGCCCACTATGGCTCTTGATCTACAATAGGAACATCACTTTGATACCCATAAATAACTTGCAACCCTACTTAAGATTCATTACTGTCAAAAGCTGACAGATGTGCACTTTTTTGAAATTTAGTATTACCTTATGGAGCCTCTCAAAGACACCACTGTTAAGTCAAACAAATGACTTTTTAAATGGGAGATAATCCAGATCCATGTTGAATATATAATGTATTTTCAATATTTCTCTGAGACACTATATATAAAGGAGCTATCAACATAGATATACAAATCCACATTAAAACCACTCACAGAGCAAGTGAAACTACTGAGGAGGTTGACACAACACTCCTAGCAACCTTCTCCAGGTGACTTTGGTGACAGCAAATGTTCCTACAGTCTCTGTGATTATAAAAGTGTGAAGAAGAGACAGGATCCCTTCAGGATTTCTCCTGAAGGTTCCAAGCAAAAAGCCTTGATAACTCCAAAGATTTCAGAACATCAATTATTACACTGCTACCCTGATCATTACTTTACAGCATTCCATCAATATTAGTGAAATTTCCTCTGAAATTTAGATATGAGGATAAGATAAAATGGAAGCTTTCAAATTTCTTTGTATAATTTTAGAGATATTAGAATTCATTTCTGTCACTGGCTGAGAAGATGCAAGTTGAGTGGTGGGTTGATTTATATTTTTTTAACTATTTCCAGTCTCTTCAGTTGCTGTCCCTCATGACTATTTCTCTGTCTCATTGCTGCCCAGCAAACTCCATTCTTTGACTATGTCCATCATAGGAATCTTTTCAGGAGCTTTCTTGAGATGCAGCATGAGATGGCATCTGTAGCCTTGCTGATAAATGCCTCATCATGTCCCACCAAAGCCTGACTTTATCCGAGTCCATGTCAAAGCCCACACAGACTTCAGTGGAGACAGGACTGATCGCAGCTCTTTGCTCAAAATCAAGCTCTGCCTCTCTCCTTCTCCATTACCCCTAGCCTGCTTTCTGAAATATGAGCAACTCCACCCTGCTCCTAAAGCCAAGGCAGAGCTGTAAAGGCTTGAAGCAGGGGCAGTCTGAGCCCAGAGAGGGAGGCTGAGACCACGATGACCAAAACCACTCAGGCTGCTAACCCCTGTTTGTTCTTAGCAATTGAGCCATTCACCAAAATAAAGGAGGATGATTCTTCCCCCTTGTTGGGTCACATTCATTTTGGGTTAAAGAGAGGTCAAGTAACAAGAGGATAATTGGCTATAAAACTGCAAAATCTCCCACTGAAATCAGTACAGTTCAAGGTACATCAGAAACACAATGCATCTGTACTGTCAATGTTACCTTAATTTGTAACCTCAAGAAATACAGAAAATAATTTTTATACATTCGAAATGTATATAATATTGAATATCAGGTCATTACCATGCGAAGCAGCACAGAGCAGTGTTAGATTTGTTACAGCAGGACCCTGGGTTTTTTCTCAGTAAATCCCTTTAGCAGCAAAGTATTAGTGGTTTTGTTTGCCAGGTGAATTGGTCTCTAGAAAATGCAGTTGGTCTTCCAAGGAGGATTATCTCTGTACTGCATTGATGCAAAAAATTATTATTGATAGCTGCATTAATTCCAGTTGCAAGAGGAGTTTTTTGTTCAGAAACATACATTTTAATGTCAATCAAAATTATAAAATCAGCTCCAAGATTAAAGTTATGAGAGAATAAAAGACACAAGCTACTGTTAATTTTCTGTAGCAGGAATCAGTCCTGTTCATCCCTCTGCCTGAATTTTCTTCTCTGTTGAAATAGTGTAGTCATGAGGCTTTAATCAATAATCAAGCAATTTTTTTCTAAAGTAAAACAATCTTAGCTCAGCTAAAGATAATGGAAATCATACAGGCAGTTATTCGTGTCTAAATGCCAAGCTCCTTGTTTCAATTCCAGACAAATCCAAATGACAAGGATACAATATTTGTTTTCCCTAGTAACACAAACTGGGATACCACAGCATATGCTTTAACTGAGCACAGTCTCCTGTATTTGTTCTCAGCTTGTTTCACATAATTCAGTAAAATACATAGACAAGTGCCACATCTGGATTTGTTACCTAGGCAGCAAATAAACTTCATCTGAAACCTCAGAGCAAAATACACAGTTCAAAATTTCGACTGGTATGGCGAGTGCCTCATTTATCAAACTCGCAAGGAGAAAAACAAAATACAAGTGAACAACAGCATCTCACTTAAAATGAAGTTGCACTGGGGATTTTCAACTTCAATATTTTAATTTTCTAGCTCTTACTTTCATAAAACACTGGAATACTGAAGGGAGCACTGTTACACACCAGTATGACCACAGACTCCTGGCTGTATTCAGATAACAAGGTAAACCATGCTCACAACAGCAATTAGTTTAGATTAACAGCAGAAATTCTGATTCCACATACTGTATCAGGTGTTTTTAATAAAAAGCACATTTTGAAAAAAAAAATAAGCAAACAAATACAGCTCATCAGTCAGGAAAAAAAAAAAAAAACCTAAGAAAGCTTGATCAGCTCTTCACATCTCTGTATAGTTCAGTAGAGGTTAAGAAAACACTTTTCATGTTTTTATGGTACTGAATTAGAGGCTATTTTAAAGAGGTTTACAAATATCTTGACCTTGAGAAGACTTGGAGACAGTAAGCAAGCACCATCTTCCAGCTCACACTCTGTCTTAAATAGAGTTCTTTAGTATTACTTGCTTAAAATAGTCTTCTGAAACAAATGGCCAAGGTGCTATATTGAGCCATTTAAGGATTTTTCTTGTCCCTCTGAAAATAATACATCTTTCCTCTTCCCTGTAATAGGAATTCATTTATACTTCAGATAAAAAGCAAATTATTTGGCCTAATTGCTGTGAGAAAGCAAAACGTGAGCTTGCTGGTGCTTCAAATGATTGCATAAGTGTATCTTAACCTTCTGTGCTGTGGCTTAAGACTTGATGCCCAAAATCTTCAGAGAGAGTCACTACAGTGACAGGGGAAGTTTACCTGATTATTATCCCCTTAATGCTAGTCTAAGCCAAGTGGTTTTTCACAGTACTTTCAGGTATGAGCTCATTATGTAAGTTATAAGCTAAACGAGGAATGTACACTCCTGAGATCTGATGAAAGCCCACAAATGCAATTACAGGCACAAAGGCTGGCTGTTCAAAGGACAAATAACAATAAAACTTGAGCTAACATTTTGTAGAATAATAGATCAAACTTGGCCAGTGTATGAAAGTTCAAGATACCATTACTGTGTGTCGCTCATAAAGATATAGGAACACCTGAAAAAAAGACTGTGTACTATAATTAGTCAGAAATGCTGGCAGCAAATCTTGATTTCTCAGACCTCTCAGGCCTTCACACTATCTTTCCAAGGAGAGTAAAAGAACCAAATCTCATTGCTGAGATTATCTAGGATAAACTCAGTCATCCCTCGAGCAGCATTCAAGAGAGTATGGGAGAAAGGGAGGGTTATGCCTCATTAATAAAGCAGCTTACATCACCTCAGATCACTTTGCCAAGTGGAAAATTTAACTGTGTAAGGAAGAGATGTGATTATGGACCTATTAGCTTTGAGTTTGAATCTGCAAAGAATATGTGCCACCACACCTGTATCAAGAATGGTCCCAATGTCTGACCAAATAAATCCAGGTTTAAACACAAGCATAAAATCTGGGCATATGCAATGGGAACAATCTGGGAACCCTGCAATCACAGCTATCTCTATTGCAGAAAATGATATTGGTGAGGGTACCAGAATTATATTGGTGTATCCTCAGAGACCAGGCTTCCTTTCACACCCCATGTACACTGTCCCTTTCCTGTTTTTACCCCAAAGCCTTCTCTGAAGCATCAAAGTCAAATTCAGAACCCTCCCTAAGGGCATGGGTGAGACAGACCAGTACCACAGAGGTCCCAGATGCCAACACCACCTGTGGAAGGAGAGGGCAGTGGAACCAGTGTCCCCTTTTGAAGAGTTGGCAGGTTTGCATTGCTCTGCCAGGTGAACTCTGTGTGAGGGAGATACCAGGTCCTCAAACATCCCAAATCCTGGGCTCCATCAGTCACCAAAACTATGCAAGTCTAGAATGTGCAATGTCACACCTGTCAGCTACACTGTCTGTCACCCATGACAACTGCCTTCACAAACTAGCACCCACCACTTTTTTTCTGCCAAGTTTTACCCAGCTGACAAGCTGTTTTTTCAAATTTTCATGTTTTAGCATGTTTGACCTTGGAAACTCTGCCTCAGCAGAACTCTTACCCTCCACCAAGGGCAGGGCACAGAAAACTAAACATGTTCCCTACTGCAGTATTTAAAATTCAAATACACAAGAGCAATATATTTCAGAATAAATCCTTTGAAAAGGTAGGTAAGTAATACAAAAAGAAGGAAAAAGTGTCTTGATATGTCATGAAAATAAAATTATAAGTCAACAAAGGACTTATTCCTTGTAATTACATTCTAGTAACAGTTCACATTCAGCTCCTAATAGAAAAATATGCAACTTTCTGAATGTCAAGCTTTGGAACATATATTTTGAAGTCCTGGGATATGAGACCATTGTTAACTGCAGAAGAAGAAAAAATGACTGATTTAAATCAGCACATTTTTATCATCCTTAGCAGAGCCATGCTTCTGTGAGAACTGCTATAAAATTTCAGTTTGAATATTGACACAAGTGAATCCTGGGCAGAGAGCAGCCCCTGGGCTGCTTCCACAATGCCATGCAATTTGATGTGTGGGGTCTACACTGTGGGCTTCAAATCCCTCCTCCATCAAAGTGGAGCTTGAACTGCACTGCCTCAGCTCCCAGCTTGAGAAAAATCTATTCTCCCTAAGGGAATGAATTGTGTGTCCTTTTTACTTCCTGTAGTCAAGATGTAATCATGCTCAACTATGATATTAAATAATACAAAGTTAAAGGATTCTCTGCTAGGACAAATCTCATAAATAACATACATTCTTTTCCAACATATTCACATCACATTTTTCATTCAAACTGGGGGTTTCTCCTGTTATGTTTGTCAATGTTCTTTAATCAGAAACAACAAAAATTATGAGTTTCTATGATCACGAAAACCAAAACTTCACAAAGTTTGTTTAGGATGACATTCAGAATAAAATACAATACAAGCTCCAACTGAGCAATGTAGCATGGAAACTGTAAGTGAGTATCTAAACCAATTTTTCTACACCTGTAATGTTGATCACAGGCCATTGCAGGTGGGATTTTCCAAAATGCTCTGTGTTGGTCCAATTTTCAGTAGGCTAGCACAGACTACTCTGTAAGACACAGTCAGAGAGGTTATTTAAGATGATGGAAAACATTGCCATCACTGGCTGATCCTTTCTCCTGACCATAAGAGAAGCAAGAATTTTACAGGTGAGTGCAATGAGATCAAGCCACATAGCCCCACCTTCACTAATTGGTTTCTAAAATAAATCCTTGTCTTTCTGTGGAAGTGAAATGGTTGTTTCTTATTGAAAAAAAGTTATAGATTGTAGCTGAAAAAAAACTGGTTTTGATCAGACCATGGTTAATGAGAAGAAAGATGCTTTCCTTACTCCTTCTTACCACTCCCTCCCCATCCCTTTTATCATGATGGTTTGGGATCAATTTAACACAAGATTTGAGGATTCTTATCTTCTCACCCTAGACATAAAGAACAGCAATATTTTTTTAATCAAAATATTTTTAGCTGCTTTTCTCTTTTCTTGATCAGTCTTTTGAACAGCAGATCCTTCCTGATAACCTGTGGCCACTTTCCTCAGCTTTTCTCAAGAGTGACTACAGGGAAAGGGACATCAGGAGAATGACCAGAGGACTCTACCCCAAAACAGATGGGCGAGAACCATGCACCCTGTGTGGGGACTCTGAAATGATTGCTCTCCCAGGTAGGACTGCAGCCCCCCTATGGCAACAAGGAGCCTCACCCAAGAAACACCTTTCACTGAAACCTAGAGCCACAAGGCTTAGCAAGTCCCAGGTGAAATCTCTGCTGAAAACCAAGAGAGCCTAAAGCTCAAACAGGTCTTAAGCCTAAAGCTACAAGAAACGTGGTGTGAGCAATAGCTGAGTATAAATCAGATTCAGATTCTTAACCCTGTAGCCAACTGATTACAACAGCGACACAGTTTACAATGGCTGGACTCCATGATCTAAAAGGTCCTTTCAAAGCTACATGAATCAATGTTTCTATGGCTATTCTGATTACTGGCACCCACCCTTCCTGGGTTGTTTTTAGTTATTTCTTTCAGAAACTTCTGAATTTCATCTCAACGAATAATAAAAAAATTGTTGGTTTTGATAGCATCAGGTGTTCATTCCTCCTTTTTGCTTTTTTTTTTTTTTTTTTGTCCAAATAGCTTTATACAGTAGCCATTCCTGGGCAATATTTATGCAGCTTTTATTCACTGCCTGAAAATGGAAAGGATGCTTTGGGCTTCTGGTTTTGCTCATAATTTCACATTTGGCAAAGTTTGTTCAAATCCCTTTAAAACCTCAAAGCCTATCTGCAAGTCAAAAAGGTACAGCTTCAGAAGGCAAAAGAAATAAATCTCTTTGAAATGCTAATGGAGTGAAACACTTTCTGCCATTTCAAGAAATAATCTATCCTTTTGGAAAATTTGTAAAGGGGCTTGCTCTAATGAAGATATTTTAATTTATGACATGCCATTATAGCTCAGTGAAAACAATATTGCCCTGTCACAGCCTTGCTACCTGTGTTGTGAAAATAGGAATGCCATTATGAGAGAGAAACTGCTGCTTTTAGAATTTCACAATGTTTCACCAGCTTTGTCAAAGATGAACAAAGCCCTGAGCTCTGTGTAGATGGCTAAAAGGTGCAGTTTTCTTTTACAGTGACACTTCAGTTATTTTGCTTTAAGAATTTTTAAAATGGGGAAAACAGCATCTAGCATGACTCTGTCAAGAGCTTTGAGGAACTGGAATGAAAATACAGACAGACAGTACAACACTTGATATTGTACCAGCCTGATGAAAAGCCCATTTAATACCAGGTTAGGGCTGCTGATGGAGAAAAGATGCTATGCCCAAATATTTCTCATTGCACTAAGATATGGATCTGGGAACATGAGAAGGAAAAAAAAAAAAAAAAAAAAAAAGAAACGTTCAAAAGAAAAATAAAACAATGCTGCTAAAATAGGCCTGATTATGTGGGTCACTAAGTACTGTGTATTTCCCCTGTAGCATTTCATAGTCGTTACTGTTGCCAGGGGAAGCTTGATCCTCTCATTATGTATGTTTGTCTTTCACATCAGAGCTCCTCTCTTTCTTTCCCTGCCCTGGCACTGTAACAGAAATAAAAATAAGGAATGAACCCCCATTATTACCCAAATACCTACAAAGCAGAGGGAGTGACCCTGGCAGGTCGGCGGGTCAGCCCCCTCATCATTGATGCACTTGCTCCAGCAGACCCCTGCCTTTTGTCACAGGGTCAAAGCCAAGACCTCTGCTGAGTGTCCTCAGTGAAGAATTAACAAGTGTGACAATTTGCGGTCCCTCCTCCCCCAGCCCCCGGTCCTGCCTGTGTGAATGCTGTAAATAGAGACATCTGGATGGAGGCCTTTCACTCCAGTAATTGAAAATGAACATGGATCAAGTTCTGGCCTGTTGTATTCATAAATCTTCAGGCTTAATTACATTAAAGGGAAATCTAGGGCCCAGCTCTATGGAAACGGCCGATCCTATCGGGCTCTCACATCGTGAATCTTTAAGATAAGTGTTTTTCCTCTCTTCGGGACAGTCAGATGAGAAATTTTGATTGGGCCCTTCCAGCTCAGAAACCCGTCAAATATCTATAATTGTTCTTTGTGTTTTACTTCTACTCCGTACGTGACGCGCTTCCAGTGGCGGGAGCTGAAGGACTTGGACTTGTGAGGCACCAGGCTGCCGTCATGCCTGCTAGTCAGGTAGTTGGTCTTGGAGGGTCACAAACACCCTCCATGTGGAAATTTAGTAGAGGCAAAATGTGTAGCTAGGTCAGTATCACAGCTCTCACTCACACAGAGCCCATGGTCCTGCTTCCCAGTGAAGAGCTGGAGCATGATAAGCAAATGGAGTCTGCGGTTCTGCCGGCTCACTTCAAAAAGAAAGTGGATTCTAAGCTTACCAAAAACTCCCAACACATCTGTCTTTTGAAAACTTAGCTGTACTTGAAGGAACAAATTGATATTCTGAAAAACCAATAATCAAACAAATTAGTGGCAGGAGAGAAAAATGTTTGTATTTTGAAAGAAGGGGCTAGTTGTCAAGAGGTGTTTGTTTCACAAAAACATGGATGTTTTCAGCAGCATTTCTGTCTCTGCAATGAGCTCCCACTAGTTACAAACTTCATAGCAAGTTTGTATATGAGGCAGGTTTCCCGTGCAGCAGAAGCTTTGATTAAAATAATACCCAAAATGGAATAAAGATACATAAGAGACAACTTATTTTTATGTGAAGGAAGAGTTTTCCAAAACACTACCCAGAAAAAGTGCTGCTGCAGGCAGACCTCTTTAATTAAATTCTGCAGGAGCTAATTTGATAGCATATAAGTTGACTGCTGTCTCCACAGCCACCAGACAATGGCACTGATCCACAATACGGCCACGTAAAACTGACCCCTCCTCCTCATTGCAAGACCAGTGGGATAATATGGCACAGCAAATAAAGAAATCTTACATCTTGGCTTTTATAAGCACTGTGAATGGTGCTGTGTGTTTTATCTGTGAGTATTTTCAAGAAAAAGAAATTACCATCCACTAGGAAAAAATAGAATCCAGCTCAAAACCAACATGAATGCTTGAGACATTTTTGTGAAAAAAAAGGAAAAAAAATCCCAAACCAATAAACCAATTGGCTTCCCAACTGCAACTTTGCCTACATTAAATTTCAGCCTGAATGAATTTCAATATCATAATTCGAAATTTTCTGTTAATAATTGTAGGGTGAGTTCCATGCAGAAACCCAAATTCAATTCTCAATGTCCATGGCTGCAGCTTCTCTCTAACCACAGGGGTTTCTTCACTCCACTCCTTGCAGATCAGGAGAACTTTGCAGCAATGAGTGGCAGTAGATAGCAAGCAGGTCCTCCAAAAAAACAGCTTGTCCTGCTGTCCTGCCTCTCAGCTTAGGACATATTGCAAAAAATAAAATTCCTAAAAAAAAATAAAAAAATCACCTGAACATGGCAACAGGAGTAACCCATCCTCTTCAACAAATCTTGACTTTTTTCCAGGACTTGTACAAACTGCTGTGGCAGAAAACTATCAATAATGTTTGCTCTTCAGGAGAAGAGTGGGGTTAGTCACAGACTTTTAAGAGCCAGCGCTCCAGGAACAAGTGGCTTTGCTGTCAGCACTTGCCATCGTACCAACAGAAAGGGCAGGGTAATAACTCAAGGATTATTTATGTGAAACCCAGAGGCAGCAGCACTGTAAGTCAAGGAGAGAGGGAGAGCTCACAGAGTCTGAAGGAGAAGGGACACACCTTCTGTTAGCAGGCTCAGGGACTGGGCTGGAGATCCAGAACTACAGGCTATCACCTGAGCTCAGACATTTCCCAACAGCTTGGATGGGTGACAACACTGCCAAGTAGCTCATGTTGCAGTGAGACCCATCCTCCTCTCTGCAAGGCTTTCTTATCTGACAGGCTTACTCTAGTTCCTTTGTACTTCTACAGCCATTCTGCTGCTGGATTCTACATTTCACCTTTTTCTTAATTCTTGCTTTAATTGTTGAACCATTTAGGTATAATCCATGTTATGGAGGTCTTTCTGTCATTATTGGAATTTACCAATATTACTGATGGGACGTGCCTTGGCTTGCCTGGCCCCGCATCTGAACCAAATAGTGGCAGCTGTGATGTTTCACCCCAGGGACACTATTGGCTAGCTAGCTGTTGCAGTTGCCACGTGAGAACAAGTTCAGGCATGCCGGAGCTCCGCTGGTGTGGCTGGAGTTTTCCTCTCGCAGAGGGTCCGCTCTTCAGGTTCCCTCTGACGGAGAAGCTTTAAGGCGAGGGTGAAGAAAAGGAGTCGGTTCTGATGGAGGGTTTTAATCCAGAGTTTTTATTCTGGCCTGCAGGCCTCTGAATCTAGCAACTGCTCCAACAGAACTCCCCGACCGCGTGGTCTGCTCGCCCTTTTACCTGGGGGAGAGGGGGAGGGGATGGAGAGGAAACCCACCAACGAGGTATGGGAGAGGAGGTCCTGAGGAGCAAAGGACACCTGGATTGTCCAATGTTTCCCAGGGATAGGGGGCATCCTTTGTATTTGCCCAATCACTCGACGCCTTTCTGGAATTGCAGGATTGACTGACAGTGCTCGGCAGAGGTCAAGGAGGGGAAAGGAGAGGTGATTGACACAGCTGGGGAAGGAATCTTCAGGGAGAAACCCGAGGTATCTGAGGCAAACCATGAAATCACACTGCAACATGTCATACATTTGAAGGGAACTCCAGATTCTAGACCCCCTTTCTGTTGCATTTACTGCAATGAAATAAGGACCCCTGACAGTAAAATTAGCAAACACACAGGACATAATCCTGGGGAGTTTAGCCACCCACCTTGTTAATAGCATTTGGAAGATACCGGAATTGTTTTCAAATGTGATGAACCTTTCCCAGTTCTGAAACTTCCAAGCTGTGCTGGTGATCGGGGTTAATTCCTACAACAACTGGGCTCGTACCTGTCCTGTGCCCTGTTTCTAACTGGCTGGGTCAAACTTCAGCCCCTGTGCCACAAAGCGACTGCTCCAATATGGGCTCAGGCAAGCCTGGAGGGTGGTACTGAAACATGCTGTGGAATGCTCTACTCCTGCAAATGCTTTGAAAGGAAAGTAAATTAGCAACTTTACATTCCTTTTCTTCCTGGCAAGGAGCAGGCAAAAGCAGCAAATAATTAATAAATTAGTTGAACTAACATTAGGATTTTAGTCCTTCTCTTAACTAATCAATGTCTGTCTGGTTACTTCCAGAGCTAGTTGGCTTCTATCAAAGTATTTTGCTGACTTTAAATTGTTAAACATGCAACAGAAAGCAGCTATTGTGCATGCGTGCTGCAGCATTTTGTACCTTTCATGCTGCCTGCACTGTTGCTGGCTGTGAGTTCATTAAAGAAGGTAAATTGGTGACTGCTTATTCTCTTTTTTATTGTACTACATGGCAATATACTTCTATGAACCAGGAGACAACCTTCCTGCACTATTTTATTTGAGGTCCTTGAAGTCTGGGTGCCTAACTCTCAGTGACATCTTTGTCAATATCAGTTTATGTCACGTGTTTAGGCAAACACAACCACAGAATCACAGAATGGGGTAAGGTTTGAAGGGACCACAGTGGGTCACCTGGTCCAACCTTCCTACTCAAGCAGGGTCAGCCTAAAGAACATGGCACAGAATTGCATCCAACCTGTTCTTCAATATCTCCAGTGAAGCAATGCCTCAAAAATTTAAAATAACACATGGTAATACTACAATCCATTAAAAAAGTTAACTTTTCAGCAGGCACCCTGTAAAGAAAAACCAATTGTAGACGTAAAATTTCATACAAGTTTTGTTTACTTTAATTTTTTATCAATGCTATATGTACAGCTGTTGATGGATACTACCATGTATATATAATTCAGGGGAAGAACTTTCAATAATATGATGGATACCAATGCAAAGCATCTGTTCCATCATGCTGTACAGATCTGACCAGCTAAAAGTCACACCTGGAAGGGAGGATATGATCTCTCTAAGAATCCCAATTTCCTTGCACTCTCAGACCTTCCCTATATTTGTTCACATTCCAGTTACCACATGTATCTATTCACTCCTTCTACCCTCACAGCCAACTACTTTGCAAGAGGAAATTATTCGGGCTCTAAGGCCACAGGAGTAACTTCTTTGCTCAAATTTAAGCCAGTGCTTTGGCCACAGCAGTTTCTGCATGGCATATTTGTGCTGGAACAGATGCATTTGAAACACTAGAATAGTTGAGATGAAAATACTACCCCTTTTGTGGTGGGCCAGCACCAAACCCTCCTAGCAAAAGTCTTCAGAGGGAACATAAAATTGCATCCTAAATTCATGGGAAGCCTCTGTAAAGACTCCTCTGAATACTGATGCATAAAGCCATGTAGCAGAATTATGTTCGGAAATTCCATCTCCATATTTGACACTAATGTTTCTTTTAGATGTTTCTTCTCCTTTTGACTCTACAGACTTCACAGTATAGCACACAGGGATAAAAGTAAAGATTCTTTATGTTGTAGTTGTATCATGCCTTTGACATCACACAAATTGAAAATATCTGTGGCACGCCCAGAAACCTTGAAAGATAAATTCCAGGGCAGTGATATATTTAATTTCTCCATGGTTGTACTGCCTGAAATTTTATATACCTATAGTTTATATGTAAACTATACATATATATAGTCCAAGAACATTTGAAGTTTTACTGAAACTCACTACAGGCAAAATCCAGAACCCTCTTCCATCGTGTGGAGGCCTCACAGTGTCTCTGCATATGCTGAAAAGATGCAGTGACAGCTGGCAAGGTCATTGTAAATGAGGGAAAAAGAGAGTCTTGTCTCCATTACCAAACAGCAGTAACTAATCACTGTCACATCATGATGTGGTTCAAGACTGTCCACAGGTTTATTGTGGCCATTAACCTATTCAAATATTCTACTTGAGGAGAAAAAAAAAGTCTGGGGCCCAGTCTGGATCCTTAGATCTTCTGCAGTAATTTCAACAAAGCTACTGTAAAACATCATCACATCAGATTACCTCTATACAAAACAAATATGGTGAGGCCAATTAGAGCTTGAATATGTAGTATATTACTGTACAAAGCCTCCACACAGGATTTTTTTATCCAGTGAGCAATGCAAAACAACTTTTGCAGCTTGTGCTGGAACAGGAAAAGTCACCACGCAGTGTCTGAGGCTCTGCAAGCTCACACCCCACCCCACAGCAATCTGCTCATGCCACCACTTTCAGGGTGATAGAACTTTATGGCCACCTCCCTGCAGAGCAAATAATTACCCCAGAGCAGAGAAAGGGTAAAACACACTGCAGGAAGGAAGGAGAGCAATTGCTCATTTCCTCCCTTTTTGGATTTAAGAACCTTTGTCATGTGTTTACATTATCCTGACAATAGGGGGTTGATTCCCACACTAATTTTCTTGTGGGCTGTCAACATTGTTGAGAGTTATACATAAGCAGTGAATAGGTTCTCTATCCACCACTGTTTATTTTAAGTGAGTCTCATGAAATCAAAAATTATTTAAATTAAAGCCATTCAGGCATTTTATTGGTTTGGCTTTGATTAAGTTTTTTTTTCCCCTCAAGGAAATGAACTTCATGAATG
This sequence comes from Motacilla alba alba, assembly GCF_015832195.1. NCBI lineage: Eukaryota > Metazoa > Chordata > Aves > Passeriformes > Motacillidae > Motacilla > Motacilla alba. Next base: position 62,824,640 of record NC_052031.1, read on the forward strand.
TAAGACAAAACAATATTCCAATGGGCATATGCCTGCACTGCATGAGGCTTACACTCTTCACACACTGCATGCAGCCACTACCCTACCAAGAATAAAACCATATCTAGGAAATGGACAGCAGGACAACTCATGGGTGAACATCACACAAACCTTTAGACACAGAATAGTTCCTAGCACTGTTTAATCAACACTCTGTGGAGTCAGAGAGTGGGAAGTCTCTGCACCTTTGCAGTATGTGGCAAAAGAGAGTGTATCCTCAAGGGTAAATCAGGACAAGAGGAAGGTCATGGCACAAGACTGAGTTTCAGAAATTATGCCTTAAAATTCCTGTGGGCAGGGCCCTCCGTGTGACCTTTGGAGACGGCATCTGGATTGCCTGATAACCCAGCTGTACTGAGTGAAGATGCACCCTCAGTGTAGGGCCAAGCACTGAGCTCAGGTACTCGGTGGGGCCAGGAGGGGCAGCCTGGGAATCAGCACACGGGAACCTCTCAGGGGGGTTTACTCCAGCAGTCTGTACTTCCACAACATCACCACCAGCAGTACCCAAACTACCTAATGTACATCCAGGTGATCCATGTTCACATGTCCTTCACAAGGACTTTCAGCTCTTCAAGAGGCAACTAAGACAATCTACCCAAGGAACCTGGATGCTTCAATTTGCCCTTCCAGAACCTGCACAGCTGAAGAAGCCGTGATCCTGACTCTGGACCTCAGACTTGTATGTCAACCTATCAAAAACTGGCTTTGTGATCCACTTCACAGTGGAAACTAGAGGAAAAAAATACTACTTTAGATGCTTTATTAGTGTATGATCACTTTAAAAGCTCAGTGTCACTGCAAATTTTTATTGTATCTTCTTCTGTAAAGAAGAGGTCTCAGATGGCCTTCCAAGGTGATGCTCTAGCAATTGTTAAAATAATGACCTTTTGCAATAAGCAAAGTAGCTATATCAGGGACAAATGGAGTTCTTGTGCTCTTCGTAAAATGACGTCTTGGAAAAGTATTCAGCATAGAAGAAATTTTCAGGAAAATACCCATGAAAATCTGAGCAATACTCTTTTCTAAACTGAGCAAGTCAAAGAAATAGAGGAAAATAATTTATCAGTGTATGAACCCAAACTCTCCTGCCTGATATGCAGGGTATTGCAGACACTTAACACATCTGCCACTCTATAGCTTCATTTTATTTAGCGCTCTGGAAGTACAAATGCTTGCCCACTAGTGGAACCACATAGTTTCCAAAAGCTGTCTTCCATTGAGAGGACAATTGTTTTCTATAGAGATGAGAAACAAATACCCATGACCCACGTCACCTTGCCCCAGCAGGCTTTTG